>NC_046284.1:300000-600000 GCF_004115265.2 Rhinolophus ferrumequinum
TTAAATGGAGAAGTCAGATTTTAAATTGGACTTTAAAGTGTGTTAAAATGCATTGTATAAGAAATCTATATAAAAATATGTTGTAATATGTTAATGCTCACAGATTTCATTATATTACCATTTATATTGTTGGAAGAGTTTAATAAGTCACAGCAGATACTATACTATTTCAGACCCATTTTCTTGCCAAGTCTTCTACTGCTGGAGAAAAGGAGTTACTTGTGATACAGATATTTTGTTGTCATACTTTCATATAAAAGTAAGAAATTTCAGGGTTAGGGATAACTCTATTAGAAATCTATGTTTACTGATGAGGTTTTAAAGAAAGTCTTACCAAGCAAAGGGGAATGCACTTAAGCAGGAGGATTATAAAAAGTCATTAAAATGCTAATCTAGCTTTTAAAAGCAATTCTTTTATCTCTAAGTGTAAAGAGAGTGTTTGCTTATTCATTATGTCTTCATTCTAAATAGAATAAATCATTTGGGAATTAGAAAGGAAATGTTGAATAAATTGGTTACAAAAGCCAATATTTTAGTTTCTTTTCATATTTACTGGGCTTAAATTTCTTTTTAAAAAACTTACCTTAGATTTGTAAGTTTCAAAGACGTGTTCATTTAATGTAACACATAGATAATTTTGCTCTAAATAAAATGTCATACATTTTCATTGTTTTTGGTGAGAAACAATCAATAATATGAAAAAACAACCTACAGAATGGGAGAAAATATTTGCAAATCATATATCTGATATAAGGTTAAGATCCAAAATATATAAGGAACTCAACTCAATAGCAAAAAGAAAAAAAATCCAATTAAAAAATGGATGGAGAAACTATTAAATAGACATTTTTTCCAAGGAATACGTACAAATAGCCAATAAGTACATGAAAAGGTGTTCAGCATCACTAATCATAAAGGAAATGCAAATCAAAACCACAATGAGATATCACCTCACACCTTAGAATGGCTATCATCAAAAAGACAACAAACAACAAGTGTTGGTGAGGATGTGGAGAAAAGGGAACCCTTGTGTACTGTTGGTGGGATTGCAAATTGGTTCAGCCACTGTGGAAAACAATATGGTGGGTCCTCAAAAAATTAAAAATAGAACTACCATATAGCCCAGCAATTCCACTGCTGGGTATTCATCCAAAGCAAATGAAATCAGTGTCTTGAGATACTCACATTCCCATGTTCATTGTAGCAATGTTCATAATATCTGAGATATGGAAACAACCTAAATGTCTTGTCAACAGATGAATGGATAAGGAAGATGTGATATATACAGAGGGTGCCAAAAAAAATGTATATACATTTTTAAAAAGGAAAAAAACTGTATTAAAATTGTAATACTCAATATATACCAATAACAAAAGATGAATACAAGTCATGTGTATACATTTTTTTGGCACCCCCGGTGTATTACATTCTTCCATGAGAAAGAAGGATATCCTGCCATTTGCAACAACATGGGTGAACCTTGAGGACATTATGCTAAGTGAGATAAGTCAGACAAAGACAAATACTGTGTATCATTTACATGTAGAATCTAAAAAAGCCAAAGTCATAGAACCAAAGGATAGGATGGTAGTTGCCAAGGCTGGTAGGTAGGGGGAATGGAATGATGTTGTTCAAAGGTACAAACTTCCAGTTATCAGATGAATAAGTTCTGGGGATCTAATGTACACAGTATGGTGACTGTAGTTAACAATACTGTATTGTATAGTTGAAAGTTGTTAAGAAAGGAGATCTGAAATGTTCTTACCACAGAAAAAGAAATGGTAGTTATGTGACGTGATGGAGATGTTAGCTAATGCTACTGTGGTAATCATTTTGGAATATGTAAGTGCAAAAAATCAACGTGTTGTACACCTTAAAGTTACACAATATTATATGTCAATTATATTTCAAAACTAGAAAAATTTAAATAAATAAATTTTAAAAGGAAGAAAGAGGTCATTGTGAGGTAGGGTAGCTGAGGAAAACTTTCCAAAAGGAAGGATTTGACAGGATTATAAAGGAAACTAGAACTTAAACAAAGAAAAGAATGGAATTCCTTATGTGGTTAATGAATGGGATTAAGAAATGGAAATACTGGCATGTGGTGGGTGGGCAATAAATGCAACGGTTTGTTTAGGGGCAAGAATTCATATTAAGGAGTAGTGATTAGCAGATGTTGAAATGCCCTAAGTTCAGATCATGAAGTGCCTCAGTACCAGGCTAAGGAGCCACAGTGAGCAGTGGGGAAACCCCTGATGGTTTTTGGATAGGGAGATGAGGACATGTGCAAAAGGATATTTTTCAAGAGAGTGTTTTGCTGGCAGTGTAGAAAATGTTTGGGGGCAGAGAGAGTAGCTAGAAAGCTCTTGCCTTAATCCAACCATGAGACAATGAGGGCGTAGCATAGGGTACTATTAGCATTGCAAAAAGATACAATGGACATGAGATTGGGTGACTGATAGATTTAGGACACAGGAATGGCTCCCAGTATCTCAGATTTGAAACCTTGACATGATCACACCTTTGACAAAAATAAAGTAGTGACCTGATTTAAGACATTTCCCAGTGTCAATCAGTGGTCCTTGGTGCCAATTCAGTGGCAGCAGGAATCCCCAATTTGGGGTGCAGTGAAGAAGGAAACTTTATTCAGTGCAAGCAGTTCAACTATGATATGGCTATGCAACAGCTCGGTAGTGTTAGAGCTCAATTATGAAGCAGCACAGCTATGATAAGGCTCTGGAGTGTGGTGGCCCTGGGTTGAAGCGGACAGCTCTGCCTGCTCTGATCCGAGAGTATGTCTTTGGTGTTTCATTGTTTCAGCTCCAGCTCATTGGTTAAAGCATTGGTTAGTGGCAAGGGAAAAAGTGTCCTCTCTGAGCCAGAGGGGAGCTGGCTTATATAGAGAGAAGCCCCACCCCCTGGTTCCTGATTGGTCTGTCCTCATGCAGATGAGGACTCCAAATCCTCACAGCTTGATTGGTCCAAAAGGCACTGTCCTGATTGGTCAGAATGGAGCTGCTCTGATTGGTTGGTGAAGATGCTGGGCTCTGATTGGACGGGGAAAGCCTTAGTCCTATTGGTTGAAATAGGATTCCAGGAATCTCTTTATAAGGGCTGGCTCAGAGGGCAGGAGCACAGTGTGAGAGGCAGGCAGCTCAGTGCAGACTTCACCTCAAGTGGCCTTTGCGTGAGAGGATCCTGTGTAGAAATGCCTGCTGGCTTCTGTCTTTCAATTTGAGCCCAGTGAGCCACCAGGAGCCCTTCTTGGTAGGTGTCTTGTTTCTTAGGGTTCACACCAGTGATCCTGAAAGGTTTTACTTCAGTTAGTTTTGATACATAAAGTTAAAAAAAATTGTTATTCAGTTTCATGATGAAGCTGAAATTAATCTTAAAAATGTAAAATGTAAATCACTGCTTTAATTGTATACCTAAATATCTTCTAAAAATAAATCCTGCCATCTGTCTGGATTGTAAAAGCTATATATTAAGGTTGAATCAAACAAGTATGCATTCTTTATAGAAATATTGATTAAATTGACTCTTCCTGATTAGTGATTTAAATTGACATGATGTATTCCATTAATGCAAAAATTTTGTGCCCTCTTGGGGTCTCTCTGGAAGGGTGAGGCAGCTTACTGGCAGCAGGGACTGGAACACTGCCAAACCAGTCCCAGAGCTCAGCCCACTTTGTCTAGGAATTAAAGCCAATAGAAAGTTCCTTGAGGCTCCATGACAACACAAGAATGTATGGGTGTCATTTATGAACCAACATGGAGTTAAAAACCAGGAAGTCAATTATATAGTCCGTCTCACATTTTCTGTAATTGTCTCATGTCAATTATATATTCAGTTGTGTTTTGTTGGCTAATTGGTTTGTGTCAATGATATATTCTTCATTATATTGTGCCAAATTGTTTGCTTCACATGCATGAGACACAGCATTCCTCAGTGAACTGGGAGCTCCCAAGGGACAGGGACTAGGTTTCTGTCTTGTTTCCTCCAGTGAATAGCATGGCTGTATTGAAGGAGAAGAAGCTATTTTGGAATCGTTTAGTCTGGACCCATCATGCTATTGTGAAACTTGATAACACTGTGGGTTCCACAGCAGTACTGTATGTGTTGACTTACACCAGCAAGAGAACTTTGGATTTTTGTTGGAGTTCTCAGATGCTGTTTGTGCACGTTCATGCAGGATACAAGCTAGAAACTAAGAAATAGATACTCACCTGTAAAATGAAAGCGTCTGACTGATTAATGGTCTGTTTGCTGTTGGCTTTTACTTGGGCCTCCCAATTAAACCCACTGAGCTCAGAGTTTCCCTACCTGCAAAATAGGAAAATAATTCCTACCTTGGCAACTGATTATGATGATGACATATAATAACATGTCAATATCCTGGCAGTAGCAGTTGCTTGGAGTGAGATGTGCTACAGAGATGACAATAAACCTCTCTTTCTGACAAATCTATTCACAAATTCTGGTTCTGAGTAGCAGTATCCATGACTGATACTAAGATACTGTTAAGCTCTGAAATGCTGTGATTATAATTTTCATGATCCCTTTTCATGTGTTTTGCCCTTTGTAATAAACAAAATATTTCGCAACCCGTATCTCATTTGACCCTTACAACTGAAGTAAATGCATTAAAAGCATTAATTTCTTTGTTGAGTACTGATTCCTCAGTACATGCTAAATGAATGCATATGCTCAAAAAAACTACTGAGTACTGAGATGATGGCAATGCATCAGTGAAAATACATATGACACAAATGAAGATTTTCATGGAGCTCATGTTCTGGCAGATTGAACTTGAAAAGAAACCTGGCTTCTAGTTCTGATGTAGCTACTAGGTCACTAGTTGTGAGAGAAAAATGTGTGTGTTTATATTGATGTATGCAAGTGTTCTTACCTAGATGCTTTCACAAGATGCTTACTTTCTCAGAGAGACTATTGTCTTGAATAGAATATTGGTTGAATTCCACCCAGTGTCAAAGTTTACACAACTTGTCTTTAGAATTCATAGAATTGCTCTAGTCTATGTTTGGTGGTACCACTGGGCAACACTTGGTAAAGCACCTTGTCTCAGGAGGAACCTGGGGAGTTATTTACAGTGTGGTTTTCTTCCAGCATGTTATTTGTACAATCGGCCTTTCATCTTGCTTTTTGTTTTAAATTGTGAATTTCATGCAGAGTAACCTGCAGGCTCTGAATTGTTTCCTTTGTGGGTTTGTTTGTTTGCTTGTTTACTTAAGGCTGTGCCATCTAATTATTGAAGCTCCTTAAAGAATTTCAGTTGAATGAAATAATTATTTTCTAAGTGTTTTCTCACCTTCGTTCTTTAGCCTCACATCCTCCCTGGGAATTTTGGGCCTCTTATTATGATCGCTGTTCCATAGCAGGAGGAACTAAGATATAAAGAAAGTAAATACCTGGGGCAGCATTCTCGGATTAAAAAGCAGTAAGCGTCACTCTTAGACTTGTGCTTTGTTCTCTATAGCAGGTTTTCCCAATTCAGCCAGCCAAGAGAGAAAGCTGCAGTTGCCCTGAACTTGGTGTCAAACGACTTCGCCTCTGGTCCTACTTCTGCCTCTTTTATGACCTTGGACAAGTAATTAAGCTTTCTGGGTTTCTATAAAAAGGGATAAATGACCAGCTTTTCTTCAAACTCTCTCCTCTTTAAATATTTTTCTCTAATCTTATCTTCTTTCCTATGATTTTCTTTTCAGCTTTTCTTTCTCCTATTTCTTGTCCTCCTGAGACTTGCACTGTCTCCCGTAGCCCTGACTCCAGTCTTATTTAGCCCGCTGCTCCTTCTCTTGGTGTTACATTGTCCTGTGTAATATTTAGCTGATCCATTTCTTGTGTGAGGAGAAAGTGAGCCTGATTTGGCATCTTTACAAAGGATACAATATCTTAATCCAATACTTGTCGAGACAATATGAAATATTAAACAGAATGAAGATTAAAGATCCTAAATAACTTAGTAAAGATCTACTTTACTTTAAGGAGCAAACAAAGAAGTTTATTTAAATAGATTTTTATTTTATTTATTTTTAAATTTTTATTAAAGTTTATTGGGGTGACAATGGTTAGTAAAGTTACATAGGTTTCAAGTGTACAATTCTGTAATGCATCATCTATACATCACATTGTGTGTTCACCACCCAGAGTCAGTTCTCCTTCCATCACCATATATTTGACCCCTTTTACCTTCTTACTTACAGATTTTTCTTGGTGCTTGATTTTTCTTCGTGCTTACAAGGAGCACAGAGGCTTTCTTCCTGCATCACTCAGGAGTTTAGCATCCTGGCATCCTGTGAGGATCAAGGGAATCCTGTTACCATACTGTGGGGAAGCCATGAAAGTAGGAAGCTGGCTGTATGATTCTGCTATGTATCTTCTCCAAGTATGGCAGGTGGAGGGGGCGTTCAAAGAATCTAACAGGCTAGAGGCTCAGAGAGATGGCGAGGTAACACCGCCTTGCTTAGAGGGATGGGTGACTTGCTGATAGCATGTGACTGAGTCTTACGTCTGTCTGCTGCTGTCTAAGGAACAGAGCTGAAGCTGGTGAAGGGTTTGGATTTGTCTATAGGATTATACTAAATATGTGAATTGCAGTTTTGAATCCCAGACATAAGGGAATGCTATCAACAATGAGACCCTGAAATGGAGACAGCTTCTATTTCAAGTGCTTTCTTATGCACTTCTTATGGGAAAGAACCATTCCTGTGACACATGGCCTATAGGTGGTACATGAGAGGAAAGGAAAAATGAAAGTGGAAGTCATATCGGGATATGACACTGGAAAGATCAACAGTATAAGCCTTATCTGGTAAGAAGCAAATGAGGTTTAGCTATTATGTCATTTCCAATTTGTAGAACAGTTAATAAACTTAATTTCTGGTATTTCACTTAATCTTCAGTGACACTTAGAAGTTGTTAGCATCATTTCACACATGAGAAAACTGAGTCCTAGAGGAGAAATGGATTTGCCTAAAGTGACCCAATGTCAGAGCTGAGACTAGAACCCCGATCTCCTAATGCTCACTTCAGTGTTATTTTCATTGCATGATACTCCCCCAAACTGGAGTTTAGGTTACTTTTACTTTGATTTGTTTCTACCAAGGCTACGGTAGACCATATCAGGTAGCTTTTAAAGTTAGAGCTATATGAATACTACAAGATGAAGCAAAAACAGTAATTTACACACTAATGTATGTTATTTATGGTGAACCCACTAGAAAGTCCCCACCTCAACACCTCTCCCTGTTTTATCCTTGAAGTCTAGCATTTATTAAAAATACAAATAAACAAAAGGCCTCTTATCCTTGAGATAAGCTTTTTGAAATTGTAATTTTCTTTAAAAATCCTAATTACAAGGAAATGCAGCTTTCAAGTAGTACAAGAATGATTCAATTTATAACTTGCAATTATTAATCTTACTCTGTCTAGAGAAGAAAACGCATTGAAATGTTCTTCTTTTCAAAAATTTCAAAGCGATGTTGATATATTTTCTTTCTTCCTCTTGATAGGCCTTTCTCTCATAAAATTATTTTGTAATCCTGTTTAAAAGCCAATTCCACCAATAACTGCCTTTGAGTTTCCCTGTACTTATTACTCAGTTCTTTTATTTCTACTCCTTCACATGCAATAAACCAAACACCTTCATCATTCAACCAAATAATAAGTACCTACTGTGTGCTACACACTGCATGAGATGCAAGTGTGATTGACACTGGGAAGTCTTGAAACCTAGTCACTATGGGTATGGGTGTTTGGGGTGGGGTGCTGCAATAGCAGTGTATATTGTTGTAGAACCAGGTGTATTATAGAAAGAACAATAGATTCGACATCAGCAAACTTTTAACCATTTTAAAGTATACGATTCAGTGCCATTTAGTACATTCATAATGTGCAACCATCATCATTCTCTAGTTCCAGACATTTCTATCACCCAAAAATGAAACCCCACACCCCTTAAGCAGTCACTTCTCATTCCCCCTTTCCCCCAGCCTCTGGCAACCACTAATCTGCTTTCTGTCTCTGTGGATTTCCTTATTCTGGACATTTCATATAGATAGAATCATATAACATATGGCCTTTTGTGGCTTACTTCTTTCACTTAGCAGAATGTTTTCAAGGTTCATCCATGTTGTAGCATCTCATCAGTACTCCATTCCTTTTTATGGCTGAATAATATTCCGTTGTATGGGTAGACCACATTTTGGTTATCTCTTCATCAGTTGATAGACATTTTGGTTATTTCCACCTTTTGGCTATTGTGAAGAGTACTCATATGAATATTTGTGTACAAATTTTTGCTTGAACACTGGCTTTCAGTTCTTTTGGATATACATCTAGGAGTGGAATTGTGGGGCCATGTGGTAACTCTATGTTTAACTTTTTGAGGAACCACCAGTCTGATTTCTACAGTGGCTACAGCGTTTTACATTCCCACTAGCAATGTGTCAGTATTCTAATTTCTCCATTTATTATCCACTAATTTCACCAATACTTATTATTTTCCTTTTTTTAAATTATAGCCAAACTAGTGGGTATAAAGTGGTATTTCATTGTACTTTCGATTTGCATTTCTCTAATGATTAATGACATGGAGTATCCTCTCACGTGCTTCCTAGCCGTTTGTATATCTTCTTTGGGGAAAAGTCTATTCAAGTCCCTTGCCCAGGGTTATTTGTCATTTTGTTGTTTAGTTATTAGAGTTCTTTATGTGTTCTGGATACCAGACCTGATATATGATTTGCAGACATTTCCTCCCATTTTGAGGATTATAGTTTCACTTTCTTTGAGGCACAAAAGTTTTTAATTTTTTTTTTGTAATTGAGGAATAGTGTGTTTCTCCAGGGCCCATCAGCTCCAAGTTGTTGTCCTTCAATCTAGTTGTGGAGGGCGCAGCTCAGCTTAGCTCCAAGTCCAGTCGCCATTTTCAATCTTTAGTTGCAGGGGGCGCAGCCCACCATCCCATGCAGGAATTGAACCGGTAACCCTGTTGTTAAGAGCTCACGCTCCAATCAACTGAGCCATCCGACCGCCCCCAAAAGTTTTTAATTTTGATCAAGTCCAACTTTTCTGTTTTTCTTTCCTTTTTATTTTATTTCTATATTTTTCTTGTATTTTTGGTGTCATATCTAAGAAACCATTGTCAAACCCAAGGTCATGATGATTTACCCCTACGGTTTTTGTCAGAGTTTTATAGTTGTAATTCTGTAAAGTTTTAAATCCATTTTTAGTACATTTTTCTATTTGGTATGAGGTAAGGGTACATCATTCTTTTCCATGTGGGTATCCAGTTGTTCCAGCAGCATTTGTTGAAGAGACTGTTCTCTCCCTATTTATTGAATGGCCTCAGCACCCCTGTCAAACTCAATTAACCATAGATATATGGGTTTATTTCTGGATTCTCAATTCTATTCCATTGATCTATATTTTTATCCCATGCCAGTACCACACTATTTTGTTTACTGTGATTTTGAAGTAAGTTCAGAAATTGGGAACTGTGAGTCCTCCAAATTTCTTATTTTTTTCCAAGGTTATTTGTGCTATTTTGAGTCCCTTTCAATTCCATATGAATTTTAGGATTGGCTTTTCTATTTCTTCTTAAAGGCCACTGGGATTTTGATAGGGATTACACTGAATCTGTAGCTCACTTTGGGAGTAACGCTATCTTAACAATATTAAGCCTTCCTATGCATGAAAATAGGATATCTTTCCATTTATTTAGGTCTTTTTAAATTTCTTTAATCAATGTTTGGTAGTTTTCAGTGTACAAATCTTGCTCCTCCTTCATTATATTTATCCATAAGTATTTTATTCTTTTTAATACTACTGTAAATGAAATTGTTTCTTTTTTATTATCACAGTGTTCTTTGTTTTAAAAATTGGAACCAAGTTAATTGTTCTATTATGGAGAAATAAACATACTGTAGTCTATCCAAAGGACAGAATTATTTTTTTCTAAATTACTTAATGACAGGAGGGAAAGCTCTTGAGATATTCATTAGCGCAAAATCTTAAATACACTAAAATGGCAATTTAAAAATGCATGTATTCATTCAACAAATAAAATTAATTAAAATGAAATTGTTTCTTAATTTCCTTTCAGGATTACATATTGCCAGTGTATAGGAATACAACTGATTTTGGTACATTGATTTTGTAGCCTACAACTTTGCTGAATTTCTTTACTAGCTCTAATGGTATTTTTTGAGGATTTAATTTAGGATTTTCTATATAAAGTGTCGTGTCATCTGTCAGTAGAGTTTTACTTTTTTTCTTTCCAATTTAGATGCCTTTTATTTCTTTTTCTTGTTTAATTTCTCTAGCTAAAACTTTCAGTACAGTGTTGCTTAGAGGTGGTAAGAGTGGGCATCCTTGTCTTGTTCCTGATATTAGGGAGGAAAGCTTTCCACTCTCTCACCATTGAGTGTTGTGATGTTAGCTGTGGGTTTTTCATAAATACCCATGTTGAAGAAATTCTCTTCTAAATCCTATTTCCACGTGAGTCAATTTTGGTAGTTTGTGTGTTTCTAGGATTTTGTCCATTTTTATCTAGCTCATCTTCTTTGTTGGCATACAATTGTTTACAGTATTCTCTTATAATTATTTTTACTTCTGTAAGGTCAGTAGTAATGTCTTTAATTTCATTTCTGATTTTAATCATTTCAGTCTCATCTTCTTTTTTTTTCCTAATCAGTCTAACTAATGGTTTGTAAATTTTGTTGATCTTTTCAAAGAACTAACTTACAATTTCATTTATTCTCTCTATTGTTTTTCTATTCTCTATTACATTTATCGGCACTCTGATGTAGTATTATTATTCCTTCCTTCTACTCTCTTTGGACTTAGTTTACTTTTCTTTTTCTAGTTCCTTAAGTTATAAATTCAAGTTATTGATTTGGGATCTTTCGTTTTTTACAAAATATAGGCATGTACAACTGTAAATTTCCCTCTGAGCACTGCTTTCATTGCATCCCATAACTTTATGTTATTTTTTTCATCTCAAAAGTATTTTCTAACTTCCCTTGTGATTTCTTCTTTGACCCATTGATTGTTTAAGGATGTGTTGTTTAATTTCCACATATTTGATTTATAGTTTTAAAAAGACATTTTGTATGATTTCGATCTTTTTAGTTTATTGAGACTTGTTTTGTAGCCTAACACATGTTCTATCCTGGAGAATGTTCCATGTGCACTTGAGAAGAATATGTGTTCTACTGTTGTTGGGTCTAGTGTTCTCTATATTTCTGTTAGGTCTTGTTGATCTATGGTGTTGTTCAAATCCTTTATTTCCTCATTGCTCTCCTGTTTCATTGTTCTATCCGTTATTGAAAGTGAGATATTGAACTCTGCAACTAGTATTATTATAACTGTTTATTTCTCCCTCCAGTTCTGTCAGTTTTCACTTCATGTATTTTGAGGCTTTTATGTTAGGTGCAATTGTTATATATTCTTGGTTAATTGACTCTTTATCGTTATATAATGTTCTTTCACTGGGTTTTATGAGTTCGCTTTTGTTTTGGGTCACCTAAATCCCCTGATTTGAGGAAGTGTGTATGTGTGTGCATGTGCTACTGACCAGTGGGCTAAATAGCAAGGGGAAAGGGGGCTCCTTGATCTTTAGTTCCATGGGAGGTTAGAAGCATTTTTTGTCAGCTCTGAAACCAGCACAAATTTGGATCATTAACTCCCTATTCTAATAAGATCCTATAGCTGAGTTGAGAATGAGTCAGTGGACTCATTGTGAAAAAGAGCCAAGCCTTCATTGAGGCCTTTGTGAAAATCTCCGTCCACACACAGATAGCAATTGGAATCCAATGTATTCCACGCTCTGCAACAAATATTCTTAGGTTTACAGTATCACTAGTCAAAATTAAGAAGCAGTGACAATATGAGGCTTTTCTTCATTGCTTTCTTATTTCACTACCATCTTTTTCCTTTACTTCTTTTGCTTTCTCTGTTTTTCTCCAATTGTTTTATTTTCCTTCTTTTGTTTCCATCTTTCCTTTCTTTCTTCTCCACTCCCCCTTTTCTTTACCATTCTCTACCATGTGTCTTTCTGTCTGATGTCTCCTTTACCCCATGACGGTTTCATTATTGTATACTAGCCACGAGACTAAATATTTTAAGTCAGCATAATTAGAGATGTTAACAGAAAGAATAACCATAATTTTGTTCCTTTGTGGGAAAAATGTAAACAAATTAGAGTAAAAAGCCTGTACTCTATCACCATCTAACTGGAACTACTATGTTGACAGCAAATGTACTGAAAAAAAAGGTTTAAAAAGTTGTGGTTTTTTTGGAGAGACGTCATCAAAATGCCGGCGTGAGGTGAGCCTCTGTCAAGCTCCCCTGGAATTTGCAACTAATCGAACAACGATAACTTCACAAAGGACTCCCTGAACAGCAGACAGGCAAGATGAAGAGGCCCACTACTGAATTCACCTAAAGGTGGGCAAATCGCACGAGCAGGGGAGGAGGGAAGGGAGAAGCGTGGAGACAGAGCCGGGCGGGCGCAGGACGCAGACCTAGCTCAGTGCTCCGAGCTCGCTGCATCCCGGAACTACCGCAGCTGCGGGAGAGGGAAGAACTCAGACTGCTAGGGCTCCGCTTATGGCCCACAGGGCTGAGGGAACAGCATATAACACAGCTGAACCCAATGCTCATGGCAGAGACCTCGGAGAAAAGACTGAGGAAAGAAGGCTTAAAACGGTGGTTTGAGCCCTCACTGCCGAGCAGAGAACGGAAGCTGTAGGCATTGAGATGAGCCGCCCCCTCCCGACCCTCCCAGAGCTCACAGCGCCCCCACCTGCCTGTTGCTAGAAGCGGAACAGTAGCAGTCTCAGATCAAAATAACAGAATATTTGCTGTTCTGAGAACTGTGGACTGCAGACACAGATTCTCAGCCCAATTAGTTCCGGCAAAGGGGAGGGAGCTGTGGAAGCAGGACCGGCTGTGGTGGTGGTCGCTGCCATTGCTCTGGGCCACCTCTCACAGCTCACCCCACCCCTGGCCCCACCTATCTGGGTGGATCCCTGCAGGAGTAAACAGAACTGCTGAAACATATGGGCTCTGAATCTGGTGCAGGAAGAGCTTTGGAACTTCAAAAGCTCTCCACATACCCACACGGACACTGCGCCCTATGACCCAGGCGAACTATTAACAGAGGAGAAGCCCGTCTCCCAGGGAATCCCACCATTGGGTGAGAAGCTGGAATAGTGCAGAGAAAACATAGCACTACCGTGTGAGAGAGAGAAAAAGGCTGCAGTCAGAGAGAAAATAAAACATTCTACCCACAAGTGCTGGAAAACAAAAGAAAGACCTCTTCCTATCAACCTGTTGCAGAAGCCACTCCTGTAGATGTCTAGGAAGAGAAATAATAAATCAGTAATTGCCATGAATAACCAAGGCAACAAGACAGCTCAGAAAGAAAGTAAAAAGTCTCCAGAAAAGGAACTTAAAGATCTGGAGATATGTGACTTAAATGACAGAATTCAAGAATGCAGTTCTGAAAAAACTCAATGAGATGCAAGAAAACACAGAAAGGCAGTTTAATGAACTCAGAAACACAATCAAAGAACAAAACGAACATTTTACCAAGAGATTGAAATTTTAGAAAAGAAGCAAAAAGAATTTCTGGAGATTAAGAACTCAATAGAAGAAATTAAAAATGAAATAGCCAGCTTAGGTAGTAGAGTTGACCAGATGGAGGAAAGAATCAGTGACATCGATGATAGAAACCTGGAAATGACACAGATGGAAGAAGAAAGAGACTTGAGACTTAAAAGAAATGAAAGAACTCTACAAGAACTTTCTGACTTCATCAGAAAGAGCAATATAAGAATAATGGGCATACCAGAAAGAGAAGAAAGAGAGAAGGGAACAGAGAATATATTCAAACAAATTGTCAATGAGACCTTCCCAAACTTGTGGACAGAACTGGATCCTCGAATCCAAGAAGCAAACAGAACACATAATTACCTCAATCCCAACAGGCCTTCTCCAAGGCACATTGTATTGAAGCTGTCTAAAATCAATGACAGAGAAAGAATCCTCAAGGCAGCCAGGGAAAAGAAGACAGTAACCTACAAAGGAAAGCCCATTAGATTATCATCCGATTTTTCAGCAGAAGCTCTACAAGTCAGGAGGGAGTGGAACCAAATATTCAAACTATTGAAAGAGAGAAATTATGAGCCAAGAATAATATATCCAGCAAAGATATCCTTTAGATATGAAGGAGGAATAAAGACCTTTCCAGACATACAGAAGATGAGGGAATTTTCTACTACACGACCGGAACTACAACAAATACTAAAGGAGGCTATTTGACCACCATCAACAGGGACAATTTGTGGCAACCAAAACATAAAAAGGGGGAGAGTAAAGACCTGAACTAGAATATGGGAATGGAGAAAGTAAGCGTGCTGAAGAAAATGGAAAACTCTACATATCAAACTTTCTTTTACATAAACTTAAGGGTAACCACTCAAAAAAATCCAGAACTGAAATATATACTGTAATAAAAGAAGAAACAGAGGGGAACATCATAGAATACCACCACACAGAAATAACAGACAACAACAAAAAGGCAAAGAAACAATGGAGACACAGCCTTACAAGAAAACTAAAGATAGAATGGCAGGAAATCCTCACATATCAATAATCACCCTAAATGTAAATGGACTGAACTCACCAATAAAAAGGAACAGAGTAGCAGATTGGATCAAAAAACTAAACCCAACCATATGCTGTCTCCAAGAGACACATCTCAGCTACAAGGACAAGCATAGACTCAAAGTGTAAGGGTGGAAATTGACCCTCCAAGCAAATGGTACCCAGAGAAAATCAGGTGTAGCCATAATGATGTCAGATGAAACAGACTTCAGGGTGAAAAAGGTAACAGGAGACAAAGATGGACATTTCATAATGGTTAAGGGGACTATACAACAAGAAGACATAGCAGTCATCAATATTTATGCCCCCAATCACGGAGCACCGAAATATACCAAGCAACTACTAACAGAACTAAAGGGAGAAATTGACCAAAACACAATTATACTAGGGGACTTAAATACATCATTGACAGCTATGGATAGATCATCCAAACAGAAAATAAATAACGAAATAGCAGCCCTAAATGACACATTAGATGAAATGGACATAATTGAAATATATAGAGCACTTCATCCTAAAACATCAGACTGTGCATTTTTTTCTAGTGTACATGGAACATTCTCAAGGATAGACCATATATTGGGACATAAAATCAGCCTCAACAAATTTAAGAAGATTGAAATCATACCAAGCATATTCTCTGATCACAAGGCTTTGAAATTGGATATCAACTGCAAAAAGGAAGCAAGAAAAAACACAAATACATGGAGATTAAACAACATATTTTTAAAGAACGACCAGGTCAAAGAAGAAATTAGAGGAGAGATCAAAAGATACATAGAAACAAATGACAATGAAAATCATCCTACCAAAATTTTGGGGATGCAGTGAAAGCAGTTTTAAGAGGGAAATTTATATCATTACAGGCCTATCTCAAGAAACAAGAAAAATCCCAAATAAGTAACCTCACGTTACACCTTAAAGAACTAGAAAAAGAAGAAAAAAATGAAACCCAAGGTCAGCCGAAGAAAGGAAATAACAAAAATCAGAGCAGAACTAAATGAAATAGAGAACAAAAGGACAATAGAAAAAATTAGTGTGACAAAGAGCTGGTTCTTTGAAAAGGTTAACAAAATTGACAAACCCTTGGCTAGACTCACTAAGATAAAAAGAGAGAAGACACTAATTAACAAAATCAGAAATGGAAAAGGGGAAGTTATCACGGACACCACAGAAATACAAAGGATCATCCAAGAATACTGTGAAGGACTATATGCCACCAAATTCAATAACCGAAAAGAAATGGACAAGTTCTTACAAACATATAGCCTTCCTAGGCTGAACCATGAAGTACTGGAAAATCTAAAGAGACTGATCACCAGTGACGAAATTGAATCAGTCATCTAAAACCTTCCCAAAAGTCCGGGACCAGATGGCTTCCCTAGTGAATTCTACCAAACCTTCAAAGAGGATCTAATACCAATCCTGCTCAAACTCTTCCAAAAAATTGAAGAAGAGACAGTACTCCCTAACTCATTTTATGAGGCCAGCATTACCCTGATACCAAAACCTGGTAAGGACAACACAAAAAAAGAAAACTACAGACCAATATCTCTGATGAACACAGATGCAAAAATCCTAAACAAAATTCTAGCAAATTGAATACAACAATGCATTAAAAAGATTATTCATCACGACCAAGTGGGGTTCATCCCCGGGGCACAAGGATGGTTCAACATCCGCAAATCCATCAATGTGATACATCACATAAACAAAATAAAGGACAAAAATCATATGATTATATCAATTGATGCAGAAAAAGTATTTGACAAGATACAACATCCATTTATGATTAAAACACTTAATAAAATAGGTATAGCAGGAAAATAGCTTAACATAATAAAGGCCATATATGACAAACCCTCAGCTAATCTCATAATTAATGGTGAAAAGCTGAAGCCCTTTGCTCTACGTTCAGGAACACGACAGGGCTGTCCGCTAACACCTCTGCTTTTCAACATAGTGTTGGAAGTCCTTGCCAGAGCAGTCAGGCAAGAGAAAGAAATAAAAGGCATCCAAATTGGGAATGAAGAAGTTAAATTGTCACTCTTTGCAGATGACATGATGCTATATATAGAAAACCCTAAAGACTCCACCAAAAAGCTATTAGAAACAATGAACGAATACAGTAAAGTTGCCGGCTACAAAATCAACGTAGAAAAGTCCATTGCATTCCTATATACTAACAATGAAATCTCAGAAAAAGAAATACAGAAAACAATTCCTTTTGCAATTGCAACAAAAAGAATAAAATACCTAGGAATAAGCTTAACCAAGGATGTGAAAGACCTATATGCTGAAAACTATAAGACATTTTTGAAAGAAATTGAAGAAGACACAAGAAATGGAAAGACATTCCATGCTCATGGATTGGAAGAATCAACATAGTTAAAATGGCCGTATTACCCAAAGCAATATACAGATTTAATGCAATCCCCATCAAAATCCCAATGGCATTTTTTAAAGAAATAGAACAAAAAATCATCAGATTTGTTTGGAACCACAAAAGACCTCGAATAGCCAAAGCAATTTTAAGAAAAAAGAACAATACTGGAGGTATCACACTCCCTGACTTTAGCTTGTACTACAGGGCTACAATCATCAAAACAGCATGGTATTGGCAGAAAAACAGACACATAGACCAATGGAATAGAATTGAGAACCCAGAAATAAAACCACATAAATATGGACAGATAATTTTTGACAAGGAAGCTAAAAACATACAATGGAGGAAAGACAGCCTCTTCAATAAATGGTGCTGGGAGAATTGGAAAGCCACATGCAAAAGAATGAAACTGGACTACTATCTGTCACCATGTACCAAAATTAATTCAAAATGGATCAAAGACTTAAGCATAAGACTTGAAACAATAAACTGCATAGAAGAAAACATAGGTACTAAACTTATGGCCCTTGGGTTCAAAGAGCATTTTATTAATTTGACTCCAAAGGCAATGGAAATAAAAGCTAAAATAAACGAATGGGACTATATGTAACTTAAAAGCTTCTACACAGCAAAAGAAACCATCGACAAAATAAAGAGACAACCAACTGAATGGGAGAAGATTTTTGCAAACAGTGCCTCCGATAAGGGGCTAATATCCAAAATATACAAGGAACTCATGAAACTCAACAACAAAAAAACAAACAACCCAATTGAAAAATGGGCAGAGGACCTGAAGTGACATTTCTCCAAAGAGGACATACAAATGGCAAATAGACATATGAAAAATGCTCAACATCACTAATAATCAGAGAAATGCAAATAAAAACTACAATGAGATATCACCTCACCCCAGTCAGAATGGCTATCATCAACAAGACAAATAGTAACAAGTGTTGGAGAGGCTGTGGAGAAAAAGGAACCCTCATACACTGTTGGTGGGAATGCAGACTGGTGCAGCCGTTATGGAAGGCAGTGTGGAGGTTCCTCAAAAAATTACGAATAGAATTACCACATGACCCAGCAATCCCTCTCCTGGGTATCTACCCAAAAAATCTGAAAACATTTATCCATAAAGACACGTGTGTTCCAATGTTCATTGCAGCTTTGTTTACAGTGGCCAAGACATGGAAACAACCAAAATGTCCTTCGATAGATGAATGGGTAAAGAAGTTGTGGTATGTATACACAATGGAATACCATTCGGTGGTAAGGAAAGACGATATAGGAATATTTGTGACAACATGGATGGATCTTGAGTATAATGCTAAGCGAAATACGTCAGACAGAAAAAGCAGAGAACCATATGATTTCACTGATATGTGGTATATAAACCAAAAACAACAAAAGAACAAGACAAAGAAATGAGAAACAAAAACTCATAGACACAGACAATAGTTTAGTGGTTACCAGAGGGTAAGGGGGTGGGGGGTGGGAGATGAGGGTAAGGAGGATCAAGTATATGGTGATGGAAGGAGAACTGACTCTGGGTGGTGAAC
This sequence comes from Rhinolophus ferrumequinum, assembly GCF_004115265.2. Classification (NCBI taxonomy): domain Eukaryota; kingdom Metazoa; phylum Chordata; class Mammalia; order Chiroptera; family Rhinolophidae; genus Rhinolophus; species Rhinolophus ferrumequinum. The sequence continues at coordinate 318,634 of NC_046284.1, forward strand.
ATACAATGGGATTTATAGATGATGTAATACAGAATTGTACACCTGAAATCTATGTAATATTACTAACAATTGTCACCCCAATACATTTTAAAAAAAGGGAAAAAAATTTACAGAGGAAAGAAAAAAAAAATTGAGAACAACTCTTATAGAAGAAAAACGGTTGTTTTTTTAAAACCTGGTAAGAAAATTATAGTAGATGGGCTCAAATGTCCACCTTTGCTCTTTATGAAAATTATCAAAATACAAAGATGGAAGTAAGTTTCTGCCTTACAAAACACCTTCTGCAGAAAACCCCTTTGCTTTCAAAGCCATGAAGTTCAGGCAAAAGCCAGAATTTCTCAGGTTTTCTGTCACATTGACAGTTGGGCCTGTTGAAAGTCCTGATTGAGGGAAGAATGAAATATAAGCTTAGCTATTGTGTTTAAGCACAGCTAAACATGATGGTGGCATTAATAGCCTAATGTTCCTTTTTGTGTGAGGCACTCCTTCATTCTCTTGCAGGTTGATAAGATTTGGAAATCTCCAGTGAATTTTAGGTTTATTTTGCATCTCTTTATTTTCATCTTCTCTTAGGCTATAGGCAAGCTAGAATGGGCTATGAAGACTTCTGGCAGTTTAAATCTTTTACAAGATGGAGATCTAGCCCTTTAGTTTTGAGGTTGGTGTACTGTGTGTGAGTATATATATTTATCACACACAGTCACTATCTTCGAAAGTGAAGGTGCACATCTTTCTCAGCCATCTCTTCTTATAAAGCCATTGAAGTAATGTCAAGGTCTGAAGCTAGCACATTCTGGTTCTAGGGAGTCAAGGATCATTTCCTTGAAGGGTTTGGCCTGACAAATGACCTTCAAGTGTAGGGAGTAATAATAGTGTGATTGCCCTGAGTCGTCCCACCTCTCCTCTGGGAGTTACGCATTATTTGCTCTCAAATATTACCTCACAGTATGTGATGAACAGAAAGAGCAACATTCTGAAGATGGCTTTCACATTGACCTAATTTCTTGGAAAACACAGAACTCTGCCCAGAAAAGAGGCTTATACCATGCACTGTTCCATCCTGTTTCATACTGAACCCATCTCTCTGGGATTGCTGGCAATTGGAACTCACATGGAACATTCTACTTTGAGCTTGTGTTGGTAAAGCAGCTGGTATTGTTAAGCAAACCCAAGGGAAATTTTGGGGCTCTGTTCCTGCCTCCCACACAACTAAAAGGAACCCAAATTGGATAGATCTGAAAGGGCCTTTGGAGACCATCTGGTTCAGCCCCTCATAGTAGAGATGGAAAATTCAAGCCCAGAGTTGAAAAAAGGAGCTTGCTCAAGATTACACAGTGAGATAATGGTGGACCTCTGCCTGCAGAAGACTGTTCTTTCTCCTTAGTTTTATGTTAAGGAGGAATCTGACAGACATATCTGTTGAAACTAATTCTGTGTTTGCGTATGTGTGTGTGTTTGTCAACATTTTCACATATTCCATATGGTTCAACTTTTTTAAAGAAAAAAATTTATTTTGGGTTAATTTTATATTTACATAAAAGTTGCGAAAATAGTACATAGAGTTCTCATACACTCCTCACCCAGTTTCCCCTAATGTTATCATCTTACATTACTATGGTACATTTATCAAAACTAAGAAATCAACATCAGTATATTACCCTTAACTAAACTCCAAACTTCTTTCGGATGTCTCCATTTTTTTCCAGTAATGTCTTTTTTTTTTTCTTTTAATGCCAGGATCTAATCCAGGGTACCACATTGCATTTGATCATCATATGTCCTTAGTCTTCTCTCGTCTGTGGCAATTTCTGAGTTTTTCCTTGTTTTTCATAACTAATATTTTTGTAGAGTACTGGTCAGATGTTTTATGGAATGTCCCTCAAGTTTTGTTAGTCTGATGTTTCTCTAATGATTACACTGGTGTTATTTGTTTTGGAGAAGAATATCACAGAAGCAAAGTGCTATTTTTCATCACATTATATTAAAGAGATACATAATATGCATAAGACTTATCACTACCGTGTTTCCCTTAAAATAAGACCTAGGTGGACAATCAGCTCTAATACATCCTTTGGAGCAAAAATTAATATAAGACCCTGTCTTATTTTACTATAATATAAGACCGGGTCATATAATATAATATAATATAACCGGGTATTATATTAATTTTTGCTCCAAAAGACGCAGTAGAGCTAATTGTCCGGCTAGCTAATGGTTCGGGGAAACACGGTAATAATTATCACTACTTAACTTTGGCCACTTAGTTTAACTTTGATCACTTAGTTAATGTAGTGTTTCCCATGTTTGTCTACGGTAAAGTTACTATTTTTTTGCCTTTACATTCTCTATTCTTTGGAAGTAAGTCGCTAACTTGCCCTCCTGGAAGGGGGGAGTACCTACGTATGTTATTTGGAATCATCTGTAAGGAAGATCTGTCTCTTCTCCACCATTTATTTAGTCAATCATTCATTTATATGTGTACGGACTCACATATACAGTCAAGTGCATAACGACGTTTTGGTCAATGACAGACTGCCTATACAATTGTGGTCCCATGAGATTATAACGGAGCTTGATAATGATAATAATCAATTATGTTACTGGGTTATGTATTTACTATACATTTTATCATTATTTTAGAGTGTACTCTTTCTACTTAAAAAATGTGCTGTAAAACAGTGTGTCGTGTTACACTGGCAGCAGCCTCATACATCTCGTTTACCATGTCTCTCGATTACATCATTTTCTGTTGGGTTTGATTTAATCTTGTGTTTTATAAATTGAGTGAAGCCTAAGTGTCCAGTGTTTACACAGTCTACAGTCGTGTACAGTAATGTCCGAGGCCTTCACATTCACTCACCACTCACTCACTGACTCTCCCAGAGCAACTTCTAGTCCTACAGGCTCTCTGCATGGTAAGTGCCTGTATGGGTATACCACTTTTATCTTTTGTACTTTCATTGTGCCTTTTCTACATTTAGATATGTCTAGATGCACACATACTATTGTGTTATATTTCCCTACGGTGTTCAGTACAGTAACATGCTGTCCAGGCTTGTAGCCTAAGAACAATAGGGTACACCATAGAGCCTAGCTGTGTAGTGGGCTGTACCATCTAGGTGTGTGTAAGTCACTCTGTGATGTTCACGCAACAACTTAACTGACTACCAATGCATTTTTGAGAATGTATGCCTGTTGTTAAGCTGTGCATGACTGTATTTATTTTATACTTTAAGTTTTAACTGGATACTACCTCCTTTATTTTGTTGCTCAAATTGTTCCAGCTTTGACAATTGAAAATTCTTTCAGGTTGGCACCTGTGTCCCTTTAAAATGCCTCCTTTCTTACAATTTTTTAGTAATTCCTTATTTTCTGGTAGTACAAGATACTCTAGAGTCATCTGATATTTCTCCTTCCCTAGTCCTCCTAGAGTCAGCCATTTCTCCAAGGAACCCTAGTTCCTTTTATTGTGCAATTACATTTAGAATCCAAAATCTGGAAGTAGTCATTGTTACTGAGCTGTCATTGCTTCTAGGCTTTCTTACTATACGGAATTAGGTAATGTATACATTCATATCTATAAGTGTTTCTGTATCCTCTATTCATTTGTATATATATTAAGCTAAACATGAGTTCATACTTATGTCTCCAATTCTAATCCAGTACTACAAGATTCATTCTAGCCTCCCTTTCTTGTTTATCTGTAACTTCCTTCTCTAATAGTGAGCAACCTGGCTTTCACTATCCACCATCCATTTACTTATTTGTTCAATACCAGTATGCATGTAAATTACTTTCAGAATTGTTCACTTATATCCCGTAAGAAACAAATTTATCAACTAGAGTACAATGTTTATATATTGTTCTTTTGTTTTTATCCTTATAGTTTCCAGGTAAAACAAGATTTTCCAAAGTTAACTAACTGCACTAAGTGCAGTTGTGTAGTCCAGTTAGATTCATTTGTTGCAGTCTGCATTCCGTCCTGGATCCCTAGACATCCTGGTTAATTTTTTAATTTGGAGACGTTAATGCTCATTTTCAGTGAATTATAGCTCTATAGGGTTTTTTTCTCTATAGGTTTTGACAAATGCATAGTATCATGTACTCACCACTCTGGTACCATACAGAAGAGTTTTATTACTCTCAAAATTCCTCTGTGTATCCCCTTTGTTATTAACCATCCCCTTTCCCCCCAACGCCTGGAAATTACTGATACATATTCCATCCCTATGGTTTTACTTTTTCCAGGCTGTCTTATGAATAGAACCATAAAATATGTAGCCTTTTGTGTATGGCTTATGTCTCTTATCAAAATGTACTTATGAGTCATCCATGGTGTTGTGTGATTCAGTAGGTCTTTCAGAGTTCCTTTTCATCACTGAATAATATTCCCTTGTAAAGATGTTTATCCATTCTCCTGCTGAAGGACATATTGATTGTTTATAGCTTTTGGAAATTATTAATAAAATTGCTATCAACATCTACATGTAGGTTTTTGTGTGGACATAAGTTTTCAATTCACTTGGGTATATATACCTAGGAGTGTACTCGCTGGATTGTATGGCACATCTATGTTTAAACTACTAACTGTTAACCAAATCCCTTTCCTAGCATTTTGGCCTGAAGATGTGTGTGTGTGGTGCAGTGGGGTATCTTCTGCTGAGCTCAATTGGAATAGAGATCACTTTCATACCATATATCACATAGATGAAAAATGGAACATCCACAGGATGTCTCCTCCCACGGGTACCAGGAAGGTGAAATTTCTGAAAATGACCGTTAGATGGCGGTGTACTTGTTGGCAGCCTGGGAGCTGTAAATCTTTGGAAGATTCTGGGAGACTGCTAAAATTTTATCACCCTCCTCTCTTCTCTTTTCTTGGTAAAGGGATATTTGAGCCACAACCAGGAAATAGAATACAAGATTTGTGGCTCTAGCATGTGCCTCCCTGCTGATTCAGGAAGTTAACATTAGGTTTCACGTTGGCAAGCATTCCAACAGATAAGCTTGTGTAACGATAAACTTTGGGTTAGATAACAAGTTTTGACCTGGAATGGGGTATGCCACATCATGTCATGTTTGTGTCCCTTGCTGACCTCACTGCAAAGTAGAAGCTTGGAACCTTGATGCCTGAATTCTACTAATGCTTAACCTCTTTTGGCCTCCTACCATGTTTCCCTGAAAATAAGACCTAGCCGGATCATCAGCTCTAATGCGTCTTGGAGCAAAAATTAATGTAAAACCTGATATTATATTGTATTATATTATATTATATTATATTATACTATATTATATATAAGACCGGGTCTTATCTTATAGTAAAATAAGACCAGGTTTTATATTAATTTTTGCTCCAAAAGATGCATTAGAGCTGATGGTCTGGCTAGGTCTTATTTTCGGGGAAACACGGTATTTCTCATCTGTAAAATGGGGATAACAATACCTCATCATTCACACTCACAGGGCTGTTGGCAGAAATCAACATAAGGTAAATAATATGAAATATACTAAAGAACTTTATAAATTTAACATCACACAAATGTGAATTATTAATTATTGATTAAATCAGACAGAATGTAAAATGCTATACATGTTAGCTGGTATCATACATTAAAAAACCAGTATTGCAGATACAATCTGTTTTCCCATGAGGAAAAATAGATATTTAGGGGGTAGCCGGTTAGCTCAGTTGGTTAGAGTGTGGTGCTGGTAGCACCAAGATTGCCGGTGCAATCCCCGTCTGTGAGCTGTGTGTGCCCTCCTTAAATAATATGTAAATATATAGATATTTAATTCTTAAAATAACCCAGTATTGGTGGGTGGCTAACTTTTTTTGTTGTTGTTCTAGCACTTGTAGAACATAGGTGTGCCATACAATGCAGCTTGATTCCAGATTAAGCTGATTTTGTAGGGTAATTCCTTGCCTTTCCAAAACCCGCGTATTTCAGTTTACCAAGTAAACACTGGTGCACTCAGCAGATATTATTATTTTGGGTTCCAATTGGGAATATTTACTTACTCTGGGCCTAGGTTAAGTACCTACCTTTGGTATGTACCAGGGTCCAGCATCCCGCAGCTTTAGAGGTGGCTTTACCTTTAGCCTAGCAATCATCTGTAGTTTCTTCAGCTCACAGCTCAAAGAAAGACTTGGCATCTAAGGAGGAGGAGTGTACATCTTCTCTTCACAGCAGCACAGAAACCAATAGTCATCAAAGCACTGTTAACATAGCTCCAATCGTTATCTTCCTCCAGTAAAAGGGGCATATGTAGCTTAACCAGAAACAGCTGGTGTGGTGAAGAGCACTGGAAGGATGGGTGTGTGTGTGTGTGTGTGTGTGTGTGTGTGTGTGTATTATGAACAACCTTGTTTTCAGTTACCTACTTTTGTTTTGCCTCTAAATTCTGCATTTTCCCTTCCTCCTGTCAGGACTATTTACTAAATATGTGCTTTTTTGTTGTTTATAAATGAAGGCAACGTCCTTAGTTTAGGAACGTTGTGTGCTCATCTGGCTAGGTGTGTATAGTTGTGTATGTGGACAGGTGCTAGGCTTGGGATTGTAATCGTTCCTCAAAACTGGAGCTTTTAAATAAGAGCAAATGGTCTACCTATTGTCAGTCTGTGCATGAAAATATTTTTAGTAATTGAGCTGTCTCTTCCTCCCCAGTTATCCCCTCCTATGTATGATAAAAAAAAAAAAGTACATGTGTTTAGTTGTCCCTTACCACTTTCTTACAGGTTTTTTTCTATCTCTGGAGAAGCCAAATTCTATCCCCCCACACTGTACAATCAACCCAACATTCTTTGCATAGACAAACTTCTTTTCTGAGTGATATCAATCTGTGAAAACTCCCACACATTGTAGTGAAACTGGAGTTGCTGATGCCATACTCACAGTATAAAGACCCTTTATGAAGCCATTGCCAAGGATAAGATTGATTGTTACACAGGTGGGTGTCTGCCCTCTTGCCCTGCTCACTGGAAAATTTTGCCCGGAGTCTTGAAACTAACCCAGTGGTATTTTAATGTTGGAGGTAAAAGCAAGGCTTGCAGCCTAATTCATTCATCTGCTTTAAAGAGTGTTCTCCTTAAAACATATACAATACTTTATAAATATTAAATTTCATAAAAGGGGATTCATTTTGTAAGTTTTATCTGTTATCCTTTGGGAGTTTAGAGGCAAAGTTATTTGTCTAAAACCTTCCATTCTTACCCTAATGGTCAGACTAAACAAACCCAACCAGGATCTTTCTCAAATCCATGTGTAGTTTTGTCTGTCAAAGCCTAGGCAGAATACCTGGGGGAAAGCATGTGTAGTACAACTAGTCGTTCTTTAAAATGTAGTTTTCTCCTTGTCCATGTATTCTTGCAGAGTGCCGATAGAGGCTGGACACCCTGGGATAAAAGCGAGGTATAGGGAGAGAAGACCTGAGTAGCATAGGGAACATTCTAAGGCCTGAGTTCCTAGGAGTCATACAAGTAAGCCCGTCTGAGAATGTACAGGATTTGACCAACTCAGGCCTGTTGGATTAACTCTTTCCTTCCCAGGTAAATATGAAAACATGAAATTATCGTGAATTTAATGTACTGCTCTGTCATATATGGTAAGTAGATAGGTATTATACAGCAGTACATGACATGTGTTAAATGTTTATTAAATGTAATATAATATATATCATAAAGATCAAGTGATATATCATACAGATGCTACACAGTACATTAAATGTGAGGGATTATTATGATTACAAATGATTAATGGCAACTCCTCAGAACAGTGAATGTCAGGCCGTAAAAACTCCCAGTGAGGATTTTATGTTTCTCTGTGATACACAGAAATTTGTCATTGGAAGCATCCTGTCCCAGTGCAGTAGCTACTGATAAGAAAGTACATTGATTGTAAGCTGATGTAACTTTGGTTGTGGGGTGCATGTGAAGAGTATTTTAGGCTCTTCCTGTGCTTTATACCTGTGTGGCTGCTGTAGCCCTGCCCCACCCCAAGGACCCAAGAGGCGGTTGCCCTTACTCTGTGTGTGAGCTGAAAGTCACTCATCTGTCTTAGAGGTATGAGTCGTGTCAGTGCTTCTCCTCCAATCGACCCTCTGCCACCTAATGTTCTGAGCATTATCTGAAGCTCTTTCTGAGCCCCCTATTCCAGGCAGAAGCAGACAGAGACTAGATGGACTTTCTTAGAAGACCTTTTCCTACCTCTCTACCCAGTTAAAATAGCAGCCTTTGCATTTTATGGCATTTTATACTTTTCTAAGATTTTCCTATACATTGTTTCATCCTAGTAATATTTTTGTTCATGCTCCAAAGCCAAATTGAACTTTTTTTTTTCTTTTTGCCAAAGTCATTTAATGTAGTTACTGGCAAACCTAGAACTTGAATTCAGATTTTCTCCTAATTTCTCCTATTTTCAATTATCCACCACTCTGCTTCCATTATCCTGGCTTCTTACTGCAGAAAGGACAGAGATAAGCAAAGTGTGTGATGGTCAGGTGCGCTTAGACGCACGGAGACGATTTCACTGAGTGAGATGCTAGCAGTGAAAGCACATAGGAAGGTGGGAGGAATTGTATGGGGCCAAGTCTCGAAAGCCATGCAGAAATGTTGGGATGCAATATGGTAGGAGATAAAGGCCCATGCAGATGGCCTACATGCGTGAATGGTCTGTATTAGGGAGTACTTGGGGTTTTCTGGTGTGCCAACCCCTTCTGGAGGTTGGAAATGATGGCAGGGATCTAAGCCCCTACACCTCCTGTTCCTGGCTTGATCAACTCTGAATGTGAAATACATTTTATTAAAATACTCTAACTTGCTCAGTAGCATACAATGTTAGTTGCCAAATTTCCCAACCTAAGGTCAAAAAGGGCCCTCTTACAAGTTTGGAAGTTTCTAAACTCTTTGTCATGCTAATGAGATTTCGCCTTGCCTAGCAGATTCTGCCAGCTGCTAGAGGACCCTCTCTGGCACTCTAAATTGGTAAAGTTTCAAGTAAATGAAGCTCACCTGAAACTAATCACAAGCAAACAAAATACAGCATGCGTCCTTAAGCCACCCTCCCCTCAACCTTTTTAACCTCTGGATTTAGGCTCTGTGGAACTCTATCATTCAACTACCATTTGGTTCAGGGGACTCAACTTCTTACCTACTGTCCAGGCTTTCAAATGTCTGTGTCCTTGCCCTGTACTAAAGAATAGCAAGTGTCGAAAAACCATTGGTCTTCAGTAACAGCTACATCAAACCCTGGTAAGAAGGCAAATCTTAGTGTAAATTCCATATACACTGAACCTGAGGCTTGTCTCTTGTTCTCTGTCCCTCTACTCCACCTCTGACTCCCTCTCTCAAACACACTTCTTACACTTTCTTGTTCGATACCAATTGCATATTTGGACAAAAACACAAAACTCCTGCTCTCATCTGTACACACCACCAACCTCTCGGTTCGATTGTCTCTATGGGAGATCCTAGCAACCTCTTCCAATGTTCTTTTCCAACTAATATGCTCTTATTCTGTTTCTGGAGTGAGGTGGAGCTCCACCAAAGCTCAGAACTGTGGGAGCCAGTATGGAATAATACAAGGAGGATAGGTCTGAAGGCTGCATTTTGGACTTAGTTTTCTTTTAACAGTTGTCCAGCCTTTACATTTCTCATACATTTAGGTGCCTTAAAGGTAAGCTTAACTTCTCTGACTCTGAATTTTTTCACCTTATATAAAAGAGAAGTAATACCTACTTCATAGTTTTATTGCATAGATCAAATAAAATAACAGCTATGAAATATTTTATAACCTATAAAGTTCTGTGAGGTGTCAAAACTTTATGTCAGGTGGTTTTAGTCAAGAAATGCCACAAAGCACAAAATGTTATCACAGCCGTGAACCATGCTTCCAACTAAATTATGTTGTGTAGTTCCAGGCCTACTTACAGACCAAGGTTTGCTTCAGTTCAGCTCACTTGGACATTTTGATTAAAGTTGACATTAGGAAAGAAAAAAATCCAACCTTTATCCATGTTTGATACAAAGGCCAATAGCAATTATATCACTTGAATGTAGTTAGATTTAATTTTCCTTTGGTATCTTGGTGAAATTCCCTCAAGAATGTCCAGGAATAATTAAAAGAGAGTGGCTCTGGTGCAGGAAGTACATTAAAGGTAATTAGTAAAATGTAACAAACTTAGATGAAAACTGAATCTACATTCCATCAGCCATTTCCAAGTATAAACTATATAAAATGTGTTTTGTGAGGTGGACTTTAGAGAAGCAGAGAGGAAGAAGGCAGGGAGAGGCTGCTGAGGATTTGATGCAGTAAGTCATGATGCGTCAGGAGATTGTAAGAAAATAGTGTGTTAGGAACAAGGGGGCTCAGAACGTTAAGTTATGTCTTATTTCATCAGTCAGAACACTGACATCATAGGTAATTGTACTGAAGAAACGTGTCTGTCAGTCAGAAAGAAATTTTTTACATTAAATCATTAGCTCATAAGTTGAAAATGTAGTGGGTTCCTAGAGTTGAATCAGTGAATGGTTTCTGCACCCAGCGTGTTTCCATGTACCAGAATTCCTCTTCTCTAGGCGTTCTCAGAGATGGAGGACCCAGCATTAATGTTACTGGGACTAGGTTCAAATGAAAGCCCATATTGTCTCTGAAAAGAAATTAAGAAAGTACCAAAGACAAACTGGACACACTACTGGCGCACAAAGGCTGTAAGCAAAGGGGAAGTCATGTGAAGATAAGAGAAAAATATTGAATTAGCAATTAGGTCTTAATTACTCAAGAAAGTACTGTTTACTTTTACACACACGTGCACACACACGTGTGCATGCGCACATATGGCTGTTGATGTTAAATTCTGCATACTTCACAGGGCTTTTGTAAGGATTAAATGCAAATCAATATAAAGCTTGTAGTAAACAGTAAGGATTGATAAATGTTAATACCCTTGTTAGACATCATGGAATGATACGTCAGCTTAGTGTTGGGCCTTACTTGCATTCATCTAAATGCAGCAAAACTTCTCCAGCTAGCTGTTTAAGTCATTGCTAATGTGTAGAATGTAACCCAGTCCCATCTGGCACTGGGGAAAGGCATGTCACTGTACTTCTCTTTCCTATGACTCATAAGCTCACTATTCCTGCCCTCTTACTTGTATCTTGGCCTTTAAATGAGGCTGCTTCCTTTCAACTTTAGTGGTGGTCCTTAGAGTTCAGAGGAAATTTGGGTTAGGTAAAGAGGTAGCCAGATTAAGACAAGAGTCAGCAATTGCATCACATTCATCTTGTTAACTAATTCAAGAAAAGTACCTAAAATATCCAAAAGCTAAGGAGCATATTTTCAGGAGAGCTATTGTCTTATTTCTTCACCAAGAATGTTTTAGGTTGGCATGACAATGTACTTATATACCATACGTGACAAAGTACTTATATACCATATGTGACAGCAGAATGGATAATCCTGAGAATATTTTTGAAAAAGTAACTTCTCTAGTCACTGAGGATCTGATTTCTTTCAAGGTATCTGATGACCTACTAAGCACCCTTACGTTCATTATTTCTCTCATTTGAGTCCCCAGCATCCTTGTTAAATAGAAATGGTAGGAATATTCATCTTCATTTTACAGGCTCACATATTAACAAATATGGTGGAACCATGACTAGAACCCAGAACCCCTGACTCCTAGTCTGGCATTCTTGTCTACAGTTCTGACTGTCATGATTCATCCTGAGTCGACCACTTTTGATCATTTCACTTCCCTACTTAAAAATGTATTGAAGAAAGGATACCATTCATAACTTCAGGGCCCACCCAGCCCCATCTCAACAACTTTATATTGTTACTTCCCTGGTCCTTAGTTTTCTCATCTGTAGAGATGATGATGCTTATTTTCCTGGCTCACAGTGTGGTAATTTTCAAGTGTCAGGATGGATGTTATGGTTTTACTGAACTGGAAAGCCCTCTATAGTCCTCTTACCATATTCACTTAATTCCTTAACTTTAATTAGAACTGGCAGTGGAAAAAGAATATGTATGACTTTCTTAGCTGTACAAAAATGTGTTCTTGGACAACACACTATTGTGTTGGAAGGGTTTTTTTGGTAAGTTTGACCTGACAAAAATACCTCACTTGATTTCAGATGTTTTTCAGAATGGGAACCTACTACAACATCATATCTTTTCCTTCTTATTTTTCTTTCAAGGGATGAGTTATATCTAAAGAGGTCAACTTGATTATTTCGAGCAGTATGTTACTGAATTGAAGTTTCCCTATTGGTCCTGGGGTGAATCAGTCCATTTGTATGGTCCCACCAGAGACTGGACCCCGGTACTCAGCCTGGGTACCTCATAAGCCTGTCATGACTGGCAAGTCTGTGAGCTTTGGAGTAACTCAGTACTACTGGGTGGATCTGAAAGAGCTACTTAACTTTTTGTAAGTCTCTATTTCCTTATCTATTGGAGGAGATAATAATACATATCTCATATGATTATTGTTTGAATTAAAGTAATAAATATATTAAAAGTAATTAATAGAATATCACTCAATAAAGAGTAACCAGGTGAACTTGTGGATGGATTTCCTGGAGGAAGTCCTTCTGATTGCATATCTTAGCAATAGGGAGGGTTATCAGCATCATATCTGAATATTAATGACACCATTATTATAGATAGCCATCCTTCCCAGCTGTGTTTAGTTGAGTAACAGATTTAGAAAGTGCAGACTTTAACGTATATTTTCTCCTGGGATTTCATCACCATCTGATTTATTTTTCTGGCTAAAAAGTGTAATTGTAGCTTGATTTCCCCTCTCCCCCCATCTCAACAACTTTATATTATTACCTCCCTGATCCTTAGTTTTCTCATCTGTAATTAGAGACAATCCCAACCATCCTCCCAAGAACTAGCTGCCTTTAAAAATTTGAATAAGAAACTGGTAGTGGAAATAGAAGGTTTTCTCTTTTCCCAAGAAGGAGTAGGAGAGGAAAGGTAGGAAAGGCTTTTATCATCAACTTTTTGGGGGCAGAAACCACTGGTTCCTCTCCCTTTTACTCTCCCTTTCTACCTAAAAACCCCAATGCATTTTGGGTTTTTAAGATTGTCTGGATATGGGAAAAAGGCAAGATATGGTTGCCAGGATAGCCCGAATGGGGAGGGACTAGAAAGTGGGGGGCATAAAAAATAGGATTAGACTGGGGCCATGTAAAGCCATCCAGTCTGCAACCATGGGGGAATTCGGCTACATGGCAGAAGACAAGGTTTCTCAATTTATCTTAAACCATGTCCTGTCATGTTCTGCAGCCAGCCACCCACCCACGCTCCATTCAGCAAGACTTTGCAGCCACCAAATAGATTGTAGGAACTTTACCATTACCATTGCTTTTTTTTTTAATTTTATTTTTTAATTTATTGGGGTGACAATTGTTAGTAAAATTACATAGATTTCAGGTGTGCAATTCTGTATCACATCATCCATAAATCACACTGTGTGTTCACCACCCAGAGTCAGCTCCCCTTCCATCACCATACATTTGATCCCCCTCACCCTCATCCCCCACCCCCTAACCCCCTTACCCTCTGGTAACCACCAAATTACGTTCCCCAGATTAATTTTCAAACCCGTGGCCATCCTGTGGTCACCGACTGCCCTCCAATCCCCTCACCCTCCCCCCACCCTCCACCCCTCCCGCCCATCTAGCAACCCTCAGTTTTTCCTCTTTGTCTCCAAAACTGTTTCTGATTAGTTCATTCACTTATTCTTTTCTTTAGATTCTGCATATAAGTGAGATCATATGGTACTTATCTTTCTCTGTCTGACTTATTTCGCTTAACATAATGTTCTCTAGGTCCATCCATGTTGTTGCAAATGGTAAGATTTCTTTCTTCTTTATGGCTGCGTAATACTCCATTGTATAAATGTACTACCATTGCTTTTTGGTACCTCAAAATATAGAGATCAACAGGAAAGATGAGGGAAGGACCAGACTATCCCACTCAGGTAGTTCTCCTCTACCATCCCACTGAATTGCTTTGAACACTGCTTTCTGTGCCCCCTGCCTTGAACTACACAAAGATCCTGGGGATTCCACCTCCCAATTTAAGACTATCCTGTCAGGAATTTTTAAAATGGTACCCTGGGCTGAGGAGGGAGTAGAAGATGAGAACCACCCGCTATGAGCCAGGTACTGTACTACTTCATACAGATATATAAATATATCAGTTCAGTCTCACAGTAACCCTATCAGATAACTATTACTTTTGTTTGACAGATGAGGAAAATGGAGCTCAGAGAGTTCAAATGATGTTCCCAGCATCACATAGCTATTAAGTAGCAGAGCTGGGACTAGAAGCCAATGTGGTGACTTAATTCAATACTGATTAATTTATTTTCCCCACCCCTACTTCTACTTAGCTCCAAAGGAAGATAGTACCTCTTAAGCATTAGCTTTTATTATATCAGGTACCACCTGCCTCGAACTGAAGGCTAAGAACAGGATTTTTTCTTTTTTTCTGTCTGCCTTTATTTCTTCATCATTTCCGAGGAAGATGCTAGTTTGTTTTCACAGTGTTGGCATTTGATTTTCATTTTAATTTTCAGGGTGTGTTTGCACTTAATTGGCATGTTGTCTGCCTTCTGCCAACCTTCATTGTAATCGAGTCTGGACTAGAAGTGGATTGAAGAGGACAGCCAAGTGCAGTGTCATGTCATCAGCCTTTCAAACTGGAGAAACATGGCAGGTTGTTTCTTAAGATTCTGTTTGAAGTATAGCATTCTTCCAGCCCCCAAAGCCCCTTGTTCGTGAGAAAACCTCTCTGTCCTCTATAAAAATATGCCTCATGCTCCTTGCTGCTATGGGCCCATATCCCAGGTGGTACTTGGTGTCGGAGTGTGGGAATGTCATCTGTTACTGTCTTTCTCACACACACGGCACGGTAGCTTGAGTAGGTCCCAGTTTTATTAGTTTTGCTCTATTTTCTTTTACACCTTTTTAAAAGCTCCTTGAATTCATTTCAGATTTCATTTCATTTTGATTCTCTTACTGTCACATTTAATTATAAAGTATTAGAGTTAGAGTGATCTAGTCCAGCTTCTCTATCTAGTACTTACATCTGTTTCTTCCTGTTGCTGAACTGTTGCCCAGCCTCTGAATACTGCTAGTGACAGGGAAGTGTTTTTTCCTTTGCTTTGCCCCACCCCAAACACCCTTTTCATTTTTGGACATCTCCGTTGGTTCATATGTTTCACTTATTTTGTGATAGCTCTTCAGGTATTTGAAGACAGAAAACCTATTTCTTGAATTTTCTTCCCTGAGTTTAACATTAGTTTTGTGTCCCCTCGTTCTGGACATTTACCTCTAAATGGGTTTCAATTTGTCTATATCCCTTATCAAAGTTGACTGCAACATACATTTGTCCCCTTTCTGCCATCTTAACAACACTAAGTGTCCTTTGTTCAAGTCCTTCTTTGTATTCCTGTAGATTAATCATTTTTTAAATGGTAGGTCATTACCACTGACAGATGATTTTAATTAAAACACATACCTTTATCTTCTCCTTCCCATGAACCCTCTTCCACCCCCACAAAACCAGCATTCTAATTTAGCATGGCATTATGTGACCTAACAGTGTCTGACATATGAAGTGCCTAAAAGGTCATCTTCTGTTGTTTCTGCCTTCCAGAGTAGTTGAATTAAGTTCAAAGTCAGGATGTTTTTGAAATCTTAAATCTCTCTAGGGATGTTTTTCATAACATCTTCAAACTGGATAACACTACAATAAATGAAGTATGTTCCACGGGATTAAAAGGTTATTTCCCTGGTGTGTCAAGGTACCAGAGAACATGAAACCTCCCTTTAGGCCCTGGACATCTCTGGCTGTCAGTGCAGCCATCCTGTCTCAGTGAAAACTTTAGCCCATCAAACTGAATCTTGAGTGACAGCAAGACAAAGAAAAGGAGTCAGAAATAAAAAGAAGGGATTAGGGTCACTGATGAATCGAGGAATGTGGTTCGAAGAGGAAGGAAGACCCA
Source organism: Rhinolophus ferrumequinum (assembly GCF_004115265.2). Lineage (NCBI taxonomy): Eukaryota > Metazoa > Chordata > Mammalia > Chiroptera > Rhinolophidae > Rhinolophus > Rhinolophus ferrumequinum. The sequence goes on from NC_046284.1 coordinate 334,654, forward strand.
AATGTTGAGCCACTGAGCTAGGACAAAAGTGCAGCCATTATAGCTGCTGCCCAGGAACCTGAGAGTGGGTGTGCACGCGCGCGTGCAAAACACACACACACACACACACACACACTCCACCTTTGTCTGGTAGCTGCCAAAAATAAAGGCAGGTGGAACACACAGAACTCTGACACCAGCAGCAGCTGCTTCTAACAGGATTGGGGTAGAAATGTACAATAATCAGAGGAATACAGGAAGGGATATGAGGTGGAAGAGAGTCAAGAGTTCCCTCGATATGTATATTTTATGCTCATCTCATTATTACACAAAAGTTAAATCAGAACTTTTCATATATGTGAATTTTTCCTTGTACATGTAATTTCGATTTTTAATGAAAAAATTATATGACTCAAAATGAATTAAATGAATTATAGATTGCTCAAAGCTAGAAGATCCTTAGATATAGTCTACTTCAGCTCCCATATTGTATAGTGAATAAAACTTAGGAGCAGAGAGGGGAAGGAGCTTGTCTGAGGACACCCAGCTACTTATAGTTGTACTTTGTGTATTATACCATATCACCTCTTCTATATGAGTTGTTTATACATATGTTTTGAGTTTTGGAATCTTTATCATGACAAATTAGATTCATACAGTACTTTTGAGATATATAGAGTTCTTTAGTTTAACTGTGATCATCTCTTTTTCATGTCTCTCTCACCCTTAATATTTTTTAACTTACATGGCTCCTCATTTAAGCATTGTTTTCTGTACAACAGACTCTGAGCACCTTGACAACGTGTACTTAAAAGCACCATACCTCCATATTTCTAACTGCTATGTTCAAATCCTGGGAGGTACTAGCAAGTGGAATTAGCCAAGCAGCATTATGGAGAAGAAAGTACTCTCTTACTATTACTGATTCTGTCATCCATCATACTGACCGGACTTTAACTGGGAGGAATCAGACTAGACAGAGCTTGGCTAGCCTGGCCTGGAAACCTTCTGTGGACCTGTTTGCTATAGCACTCCCATCTGCTTGCTCCATGTCAGTCCCCAACCAAACCTATAGATTTCCCATCTGTAACGGCTTGCTGGCGAGTTGCCTCCTTTCCAGTATGACAGCTAACATCTTTGTCAGCTTCGTTATCCAGGTTGGAAGTGACAGTTGAGCTTATTAGTCACCTTGCTTTAATCTCATGAAAATCTTGGCACTCGTATTTCTGAGGCTAATCTGGCCTGGAAGCCAACCAGCGCTAATGCTCCTTTCCCAACCATCTATTCAGTCCTTGACCTCTCTCTTCTGTCTATATAGGAGAAGGATCTGAAAGGGAAGCTGAAAAGGGGAGGAAGTGAAGGAGTACGGGAAGGGGAGAAGTTTGGAGGTGGCATTCCAGGCAGACTATCAAGTGCAAGACTCCTGAAAGCAAAAAATGATCTAGTATATTAAAGGAACAGAGAAGGTTAGAATATTTGAGAGTAAGGGGGGAGGAGAACAGAATGAAAGGGGAATACAACTTGAGAAGTTGAAGATGGATTGAGAAGCGTGTTATACGCAAGGCAAAAGAGAAATGTTTAAGGCAAGTTGTCATGCCTATGATTCTGTGGCTGTTGTTCATGAAGTTCCTTTAGCCTGGAATGCCTTTCTCTCCTCAGTGCTTCCCCACCTCCTGAAAGACCATCCTTCAAGGTCCATAGCAAATGTTGCTGCTACTAATGAAACGCTTCCTGACCTTGTGAGGTTGGCTTTACTATGTTCCCTTTGTTTTTTTCATAAGGGAAAACTGAGTATCATAGATATTAACTTGATGATCAATTATTAGGGGCTTTGTGCTCAGGCAATAATTATTGCACTTCAAAAAGTGCAATAATTTCTCTTCATTTGGAACTCCCATAGAAACTTTTTGCCTCTCTTTTGTATTATACATTTATTTACTATATATTTGTTAGAATTTATCTATGGTTTGTTTTTCCCAGTAGACTCTGAGCACCTTGAGAACATGGATCTAGTCTGACTCACCTGTCTTTTCTACTACGTACCATGACCACAAATGGTGCCTACTCAATTGCTGAATTGATTTAAACTCATATCCCAAGGATCAGCACTATTCAAATCCCAAAGGCTATGTTGTCCCAGGTCCGTAGACATAAACGTAATTTACTTTCATGCCTTGCTTTTTTTTTTTTCCAGTTGCAAAAGGCCAAGGGCAGCCCCCAACAGAAATTTTGGTGTGGGTCATCTAGACTCTGACACCTGAGACTCAAAGGTCTTTGGGAAAGAGCATAGCAGCCTCCTGTGACAGGATCCTCAGACCCAACCCAAGGGAGAGACAGGTAGGAGGGGTTGTTTTTCTGATTTAACTGAGCATTTCGTGGCTTCCAAATACTTGTCTCTATGCTAATGTTACTTTATTGCCATTACAGTCAGCAAAACAATTTGTTATACATTATTCAAAAAGTATTAATCAATTTTAGCTCAAAATAGATTTTTAGAAACCCACAAAGTTTGTCCCAAAATACTGATCACTGGGGAAAAGCTGAAGCAAGCACAGAGCTCACTGTAGCCATAGAAAATTATAGTCCCTCTCCCAAATCATTTTTTTTTAAAGATTTTATTGGGGAAAGGGAACAGGACTTTATTGGGGAACAGTGTGTACTTCCAGGACTTTTTTCCAAGTCAAGTTGTTGTCCTTTCAATCTTAGTTGTAAAGGGCGCAGCTCAGCTCCAGGTCCAGTTGCTGTTGCTAGTTGTAGGGGGCGCAGCCCACCATACCTTGAGGGAGTCGAGGAATTGAACTGGCAACCTTGTGGTTGAGAGCCCACTGGCCCATGTGGGAATCGAACCGCAGCCTCGGAGTTAGGAGCATGGAGCTCTAACCGCCTGAGCCACCGGGCCGGCCCCCCAAATCATTTTTATAAGTAGCCAGGGTATAAATAAATACAAATGTGGGAAAATACATACTTTTAGGTTTTCTCGTTTAGAGGTGAGATTTGAAAAGTTAGTATCTATGATACTCAGTTTTCCTTTCTTTTTTTAAAAAATGGGAACCTAGTATAGCCAACCTCACAAGGTGATTATAAGTCCAAACTAAGATAACTTCTGTAGCTGTATGCAGCCTACCACCTAGTGGGTGTATTCACCCCTTTTCTTTCCCCTTCCCAACCCGATCTCTCACACCCCCTCCATCTCTTCTCTTGCCAAAGTGTGTTTCTTCTATTCTTAACTTCATAAGATTCCCTTTACTTCAGAGCTGTAAATCCTGGATGCTTGGACAGATTTTTCTGTTAGAGGACATTTATGTTCTTGTGCTGTCTGACAAGATTGGATAAGTCTTGATACTTAATTGTATTGCTCCTATATATATTTTATGGTACATTAATTTTTACTAATAATCAATACTTATCTGAGGCAGCTGTTCTTTATTTCATTACCTGAAAGGGGGTGGGAGTATAGATCTGTAATGTGGAAATTTGTATTTCTATCGCCTTTTTTGGGGCCAGGGGTTGGAAATGGTAAGAATTATAGAGAAAGCATTTTGTGTTTTAAGAAAAAACACCTAGTCTCTTGGTCAGGAGACTTGGGTTCCTTTCATTGATCTGCCATTATGTTATTTTATGACCTTATTTTATTTTTTGTTTCTCCATGCCTTGGTCTTCCTGGTGATAAAAATGGACTTTGTTGTTGCTAGCCTTGTTAAGCATAAGGGATAAGAAGACACTAAATTATTGAAATCTACAAATAATTTGCCCCTTATCAAGTCCTTCCAAGATGGAATTAGTGGAGCAGTTAAAGAGGCAGTAAAATGATACCTGAAGTTCTATTGAGTTCCTGAAAAAGAAAAGTGCACAGAGTAATCCATGATGGCAGTATGAATCCATCTGACCTACAAGGTCGTCTCTGAGGCACAGGCTCAGCCATCTGATCTACTGACAGCCAAACAGCTATTACAAGAATCTCAATTGTATGCTCACTTATCCAAACACATGTATATACTATAAAAGGTAGGTCCAGCATTGAGGAAACAGGAAGCAGAAAGCAGACAATTTTACATGATTCAATCTATATGATATTTTACCTATCTAAGCATATTTCCTTATCTGTAAAAAAAGAAGTCTGTCTTAGGTAATCATCCAGTTTAAAACATATTAGATGATCCTGGGTTTCCCCTAATATTTATATATCAGAATTGCGAGAATTTCTTCTCATGTTATACAAGACCTGACTTGAGCATAGCCAATAAACCACATGTGCCAGGGGAAAGAGAAAGACATACTTACTTGTTATATTTACACAGAAAGAAGGGCTGGAGATTTCGAAAAGGTCTCCTATCATTTTGCGTAAACCTACCATCCAGGTGGGTGAGCAGGTGATGAGGGGCTATAGGTATGTGTTCTATGCCCTAAAAATGCCAGATGATGCTTGGACTTTTTCATAAATTCCAGACATTCTTTGTAGTGACATTTGAAACTCTTGCTGTGGATTTAAAGGAATACTTGTTAACATCAGAGTGAAGGTCCTGAAAGTTGAGAAAGAGGAATGAATTCTGTATCTCTTTCATCTTTAGCATGTGTGTGCATATCTGAATTGGCTTGTTTTTGAAGAGATTCAGATCATCTGAAGTAGAAATGAGGCAAACAGAAATAAAGCCAATCTCCAGAAAAACACACCCCTTAAGCCCAAGTTACTCTGGACTCCACTTTGCATCCTTCCTAATTGGTTAAATGTGTTACTGTCTGGAAGAAGGTGTAAGTTTTCAGATTTCAGCCCCATTCTCAGCCTGCTTATCTGCTTTTAAATAGTATGGTGGCCTAGAAGGGATACAAGGATCTAGGATGTGAGAATGAAGTATGAGTGTCCAAAGTGACTTCTATGGTAGGTATAAAATATGAAACAAAAACAATAGCAGCAATGAAGCCAATCAGCAAACAAGTCAATTCCAGTGAAATAACCTTAAAGCAGAGAAAAAACAAATTCAATGACTGATATTATATATTTGAAATGTGCAGGTTGGACAGCCTTTGGACTTGGAATGAAACAATAAGAGGTTCCATTCATGGATAACCAACAAGATAAGGCTGTTGTTGCCTCAGCCAGCGGAGAAAACACTCTGATTAATGGGGTCAAAGAAAATGGTAAGTGCCTTTAATTATAGTATATAATATCTCTACCAGTAGTCCTTTGTTATTGTTAAAGGTTTTTAGTATCTGCAAAGTTTGCGTAGCTTAGGTGTGTGATGCCTCTGAGATTGATGTTAATCCTAAACTTTATTCAACCAAATCTCTAAGTGGGCTACAAAGGTCTGTAAGACATATCTAATCCAAGCCCTTTGCTCTCCCAAATCATGTCTGTCAGATGAATACTTACCATATTGAGCTGTGTATACTGCACACCCACGTTTTTGGCCCAAACTTTCAGGGGAAAAAAAATCTTTTTTTTTTTAATTCAAATTTTTGTTTACATTTAGGTACTTGGTTTTTGTATTATAAAGGAATTTTAGCATTTACTTTTTAACATAATGGTACAAGAAATTTTATTGAACAAATAATTCCAAAACACAAGAACAGATACAAGGTACAAGAAATTGTATGTACTGGTAACACATTTACAATATTTAAGCATCCCAGAAGGCCAAGAACCCTTCGTCGTTGCAAGTTCGTTGTAAGTTCCACAAAACAGATTATTGTATTCCAGGGTATTATTTTGCATACAGATATCGTTATTGATTTCTAGAGTTACACTTTTAACTCATAAGCATAAATAAAAGAAGTAAAAACATTTATATAGATACGGAATTAGCACTACCCATATATAATGCATATCCTTATTTTCGCCTCACAGATTTGGGCCTAAAATTATGCATTATACATGGCAAAATATAGCAAGTTCCTCAGAATTCCTAGGGAATTAGAAATATGCTCTGATGTGAGGCTTTGGGACATGTAGATTCAGTAGGAGCTTCCAGAACAGACGCCTGAAGGATAGGACTGAGCCTCATAGCCCAGAACCATGAATGTACCATTAGAGTGTTTTCTTACCCTGAAAGCTTTGACTTTACAGTTGATCCAGCAATCACTCCAACTCTTTCCTCATTTCTGAGGAAAGTCTGTATCTAAAGAAAAAGATGAACCTAAAGATATCATTTTTTTCACTAGCATGAGCATTCAGTGTGAAATCGGAGTTGTTCTTTAACTTTGTCATTTCCATTTCTCAACCTGGAGATGCTGATGCTTAGCATATATAGTAAGATGAAGGAGCAGAAACTGATCAAAGGAAACAGAGTTAATGAGTGTAGTCTAAGACCTTTCATTTTCTGTCATTTTCCCCCTTTTCTCTAGACTCAGAGGACCAGGATATGGCAATGAAGTCATTTACAGCTCTAGAGGCTGCTGCACCAATCCAGCCTATACCAGTGGTTCAGAAAGACACTGTTATGTACCCTAGGGCTCTCCTGCCTCTGCCCTCTAAGAAGCCTTGTATGCAGGACCCTCCGTCTCCTTTGGGCCTGATTGAAGCACCTGAGCATGCTGCTAATAGCGCTTCTGTGAATGCCATCTCCCTCACATCTGGCGTTACAAAAGGCCTGAACACGTGGTCACTGCCCAGTGAGTGTGAGAAAGCTCCGTTCGCCATAATGGAGCCTGCAGGCATGTCCGCTCTGAATGGGGACTGCCTCATGCAGCCAAGCCGGACTTGCTTGGGCTGCTTCATGGAATCCAAGGATGCAGTAGATCCTGAGCCAGGCATCAGTCTAAAAGTCGGTGATCTCAATAGAGATTATGAAACCTGTGCAGTCTCTGATATAGGGATTCAGTGTATTAATGCTGGAGAAAACATGAAATATGGAGAGCAGCTGCTCTCAGACCAGCTCCTCGGCTTCCCCCTACACAAATCAAGGGCAGGCGATAGACGAGAAGCCGAGAAACCTGACATCGACTTGGAGGATCCAGCTCAGAAGAGTTATTATGAGGCATTACTCTTAGATAAGTGCAATACAGAAGAGGCTTTGCTGGCAAATTCCAATCAGGATTGGGGTTACTTTGAGACTTTCATTAGTGAGAGTAAGATTGAACTGCTTGACCTCTGTTCCAAGAATGAGTTGTCTGTCAACCTGTTCTCTGAAGAAGATGTGGATAACTACATGTTCGATGATGATGAGTCAACACTGGGCAGTGACGTCTGCTCCCTGAAAATTCGATATGAGTCCTTCCAGGACAATGTTCGAGACAAGACCACCCTCCTGATGCAGGAGGATGCCCAATTCAACTTTTTCCCCAGTGTCTTTACTACCTGCCCCAAGCGGGAGTCTAAGAATGGGGCCCTGAAACAGAGCAGCGATCTTTCCCAATTCAGGGTCCCTGATGTGAGCATCATCTGGGGTGAGGAAGATAAAAACATGGACAAGAAGAAAGACAAAGAAGAAGGACAGGAAGACAAAGGTGTAGACAAAAAAGATGGAAAGGAAAATGGAGAAAAATCTGCCTTAAATAAACCATGCGCTGGGACTGAGGGAGGGCAATTTAAGAATCCAAAGCAGGGCCATCTTGCCAATTCCTTGGAGGCCTCAGGGAATTTCAGTGATGACAGTTCCTTCATTGAGGTCTCTTATGATGCCATGGGGGAGATCAAAGACTGTAGCCGCTACATGGCTCGGGACACTAATTCTGGTGGCTCCTCCTCCCAGCAGAACTATGGGCTACGAGCCAAGAGAAAAGTCAGGTACAGTGAAGATTATCTATATGATGTTGACTCACTAGAGGGTGAAAAAGTAAATGAGAGAAAGGAATGGCTGCCAGGTGGTTCCAAAGAGGAAGACGATGATGAATGGTGTCCCAAAAAAAGAAGAAAAGTAACCCGTAAAGAGCCCCCTGTTATTATCAAATATATTATCATCAATCGCTTTAAAGGTGAGAAGAACATGCTGGTAAAGTTGGGTAGGGTGGATGCCAGTGAGACAACAGTGAATTTGAGTGAGAATCAGCTAAACAAATATGCCAAGCTGGCCCCCTTGAAGGGCTTCTGGCAGAAGAAGAAAAAGAAGCAGGTAGACAGTAGCACAGACTCCAACAAGACACACTTTTGCCCAAAGCAAAGCTTTGAAGCAGGTAGCTTTGAGGTGTCATTCCTGCCACCTGCTCGCAAACGAAAATCTAAACTTGGCAGCAGGCACAGAATTCAAAGAATCCCATCCGTGGAAACTTCAGCAAATGGTAAGCAGGTTTCATTCTGCAATGATCAGAGGCAAGCCAGTAATCGCAAAGAAGATGGAAGCCTGAAGGGTACGTTGAAATCAGCACCTATGGCTGCCCCCAGCTGTCCAAATGGATCACATTTAAATGACATCACAGGCCCTGACTCAGTGAAAGTCAAAGCCCAAGATGCAGAATTTAAGGGGCCAGAGAGGAAAGTGCTCAACAAAATCAAATTTAAAAGTGAAGCCAGATTAAAATCTAAGAAAATCAAAGCTGGGCAAGAAAGCAGGCCAGTTGTTCAAATGAGCCCTCTTTCAGAAGACCAATCCTCCAAGGTTAATTTAAAGAATGAAGGTATTCCTGGGACCTCAAACACTTCCCATCTATCTGAATTTCATGAAACAAAGGTTGCTAAGAATTCTACTTTCCTACCAACAAGCTGCTCTTCTGAAATGCCTCTATCATCTGCTAATGTTGGCACCAATATACCTGTTATCCCTGGAGGATATCTGCAGACATTATTAGATGCTTCTGACTTGTCAAATAATACTGGGATCTCATATTTTACTCACCATTCTCCAGAACAAAATGAAGGCAGTGTCACTCAAACGGAAAAATCTTTTGTACCTCTCCAGCGTGCCCAGGACTGTGTGCTTTCCTCACCCTCTGAGTCTGAGCTGCAGCAGTCATCTCAAAACTTCAAAATGGAATCAAGCAACTATGGAAGTGTGTGGCCCAACAAGCCTACTTCTGGTTCCCAGGAATTCATGGCTGAAGTCTCCAGAGAGACAGCTCCAACCCAATCCAGTGAATTTGGAGTCTCCCAAGTAGTGTCCATGGAAAATAACCTCACAGCTACCACATACAATCCAGTCTGCCTCAATAGTGGTGGCAGTAGTTGCAACAAGGTCCTGTATGCCTCTGTGCAAGACACTCAACTGTCAGCTGATGACTCTTATCAATTATGTCACTTTAATCATGGGGAGATCTGCTTTCCTTTCCAGCATGGCCCAGTCAATATGGATGATGGTCGACTCTTTAGCTTTGATTCTATGGCACCACTCTCTGTCAACTCAAGCAATTATTGCTCCTTAAGTTTGAAGTCCTGTGAAAAAGATGGTGATGATGATATCACTGATGACTTCCTGGCCCACTGCAGCCCCAAGCTTGTGATCCAGCAGAGCATTGATGAAATAGCGCCGCTAAAGGAATCCACTGACCTCCTGGATATATCCAACTTCACTCCTGACAAATTCCGCCACTCTTCCCTCTCAGAGATGTCCCCACCTGACACCCCCAGTCTTTCCCCTCAAATTTCCAGATGTGAGAGTGTCAAGACACTAGGAACACTGAAGGGGTTCCAAGAGGGTGTCCCAGGACCACTGGGCAATATGGACAAGATCAAGTGGGACTGCAGTACCCTTTCACAGCAGAGCCAAGTGGAAGATGGATTTTCTTTAAATAACCATCAGTTTCAGTTTCATATGTTCAATGACGAAGATTCTGTCAGTCTACTCCAAAAAAACCCTTGCTTGTCAACGTTTAATGATCCATCTGGTCAAATGAATGCGAACAACAAGGTGCCAAAATCAAGAAAGAAAAGTTCACCCAGCAAGAGTGGGGCTATGAACCAAAGCTTGTCTCAGAAAAATACCAGGAAAAAATCCCCCAAAGCCACCAACAAAGGGACTGAAAAGCCATCTGGTAAAACTTCCCGCCAGGTCCCTAAGTCAACAAAGAAAGGGAAATACATGGCTGCAATCAATGGAGAGAAAATGCAAGCTGGCATTGGCCGTGGGGGAGGTCAAATCAACAGCATATCTTCCACAGGGAAGACATTGGCTGAGTGTATCCAACGTGATGGCCCTGGGGCCTCAATGAAGACGCCAAGTCAGAAGGGACTTTCTGGAGATTGGGCTTTGCGGAAGGAGAGCAGCCCAGGCTGGAGCAACATGAGCTTGGGCACCAACACCAACAGCCTCCTGGATGATGACCAGCGGGAATTTCAGGAGCCTTCCTATATCTTGTCCAACATTGCTTCCGGTATGGCGGATGTGCAGAGATTCATGATGGCCTCCATAGAGCCCTTTTGGGAACCCATGGAACACCATGGGGACCCCAACATAGTCTACTCCCCAGAATCCAATAGTCTAAAATTAAAAACCCTCAAAATATTGGCTGGGACACCACACGAATCTAAGAAAAAGGTCAACAGCGGGTTACCAGGAGCCACTAAGAATCACAGGTCCATCAAGGGTGTGAGTAAAAGCATTGGGAAAGCAGCAGTAGATGATTCTACTCATGCCAACCTGCCTGCTTATAATGAGGACTCTCACTCTGCCTTCTTTGATAAAAAGTATAATAACCTGAGCACTTTAGGCAATAGCGGACCGACTCACAAAAAGTTGTATCGTCACAAATCCAGCTCCAAGGCCCTGAGAGAGGAGAAGTGTAAAGGAAAGCGCATGGAGCGGGAACAGGTCCACAAGGATGAGGCTGGGACAGCTTCTTTTGAAAAACTGAGGTAATACCACACCGAAATGGCTGAGATGATGCATCCTTAGCTAAGCCCACAGTCTCATTTTTTCCCTCTTGACAGCAAAAGTTTGCATGCAAGAAACTTTCCCATTCCCTTCTTTTTCAAATGAAAAAGAAAAGATAAAAGTGCATGAAAATCTCTATACTTTTAAGCCACCCAAAAGATTGGGCAATTTGGCTGTGGCTTGGCTAGGGATAAGCTCTTTAACAAGGCTACTTTTTCTGCTATTCAGCATTAGTTTTTATTTATTGACAAAACAGAACTAAAATATGCTCTTGAATGATTTTGGGAAGGAAGGGCTTTACAGAAAGAAAGAAATTTCAACAGAATTCAAAAGTTACACAGACAAAAAGCCAAGATCATTTAAGCAAAAAGAGCATAATTTGGAAAGCAAAATCTCATTGTGCAGCAATTAGGAGTGCTTTCTAGTGCCCCTGCTGTCTGTATTTTTTTCTGCATCTAGAATGACGTAAACAAATTTCGATTGTATGACCCCTTTGTGGGACATACGCTAAAGCTAACTAAAATGGCGTAAATTGTTGGGTTTTTCTGCAGGGGTTCCGACTACAATCTCCTAAAAGCAGAAACAGCATTTTGGGTTTTACCTGTTTGAAGAAGAGGCTCGCATTTTCCAGAAAGACATTTGATGTTTGTGTTTTATTTCTTTCAAAATATGCCTTGTGGTATGTATGTTGACATGTAAGTGCTTAAAGAAAAGAATTTTAAAGTGTGAGAATAAGTCTTTGGAAGCAAACTTTAATCTGATGTTCTATGTAAAAGACTTTAAAGTCACACACTTGCACACGTAGTTTATGCGCTATTTACCCAAGAAAAAAAGGAAAACATTGTGCCAAACTACAAACAAGTGACTCTGTTGTATATATTTTTCCTTCTATATCAACATTTGGTTGTGAGTATTTGGGGAGCCTGTCCCTGTTGATTTACTAGAAACATTCCAGTGATTCTCACTCTTAACCACCCCCACTTATGTGGATAGCACCTATAGATCACAGTGGGAAAATATGTTGTGCTACACAATTTACCAAAACTTAAAGGATATGGTTTGAAATGTGCCAAATGTCCTTACTTCATCTCACAGATTCACCCCAGTTTAAAGCTCATAAATGAGTTTCTAAATATATATATATATATATACATATATATATATATGTGTGTGTGTGTGTGTGTATACATACATTATTTAAAAAACTTTAACTCTACTGCCCTGTGTGGAAACATGAAGAATTAAACATGGCACAATACAGCTTTGTTTGTTCCATTGTCTAAGGGTTAAAATGTTGGAAAAGTCTGGAAGTCACAACAGCTAAGTCCATTAAGGACCCAAGTATATACATTTACAGAACCTTTTACAAGGAAACAAAACAGCTGCTTTAAAGTTTGTTTTCTAAAAGCAAAATGTGTAGCTGAAAATTTATTTAAAGTGCAAAGTTATATTGCTGATACTTTATATCTCAGTTTTATATATTTTATAATAGTCTGGGATAAATTATAAAATAGCTATAAAATCAACACTAATGATAAATGAAGTACATAGATTGCTTTTATTTAAGTAGTTTCCTAAATGTTCTATTCCAGTTTTGTCAAAAGTGCATTCATATCATGGCTTTAGTGTTCTTTAAGTGTTTAATCTTGCAATGCCAATGTCATTTAAAGAAAATGTTAAGGCATCTCAGATAACCTGAACAACTCGTGGTAACAACCAACTCGGGCCATACCTACTTAGTCTGAGGATGACTAGTATTTGATGCCACACACTAAACTTAAATTTTCATTTTTTATATAAATTTCTGCAATCACATTTTTATTCAGTCCTATCCATCCCCCTTTTTTTAAAATTTCGCAGCTCCAACATCCCTCACTACTAGCTTTTTCTTCGCCTTTACTTACCACTTGACTTCTAACATTTGATCTATTTTCCTTGCACAGTTGAAGGCCCGTGTGTCTGATGACTGATGCATTATGGCACAGATAAGATAATGGATGTGAAAGCGCTTTGTAGATCATAAAGTGCTATACAGATATAGGGGATTGATATTATTAATGTTGTTGGTTGTTGTTGTTGTTAATCTTACTATCTTACTAATATTGTTGCTAACCTATTAACTTGTGAATATATAGGCTGTGGGTGGGAGGGTGGAGAATAAGTGGGTGGGGGAAAAGGGGATTTTTAAAAAAGGGAAGATGTTTCAAAAGGAATAATTTAAGCAAAATATGAACCTACCTAGTTATTGCCAACTGAATACACTCACAAACATTTGAAAGTAGTCAGAAAGAAATGGAAGGAAGCCTGTCCCATGTATTCGTTTACACACTTCCCAGACCATGATTCCTTTCACCAGCCTGCTCTGCTACTTACAGCTAGGTAGTCAAATGAACAAGCCTGTATTCTTGATGGTGTGAATGTGTGTGTGTAGGATGAGTGGGTGAGGCGCGTTTTGTAAAGCTGCTTCAGACCTGTTCCTGGGCTTTGATGCTCTATGTGTGATGAGTCCTGGAAAATTTCTTAGTGGAAAGGCACCAGGTAATACATGTCTCCAGCTCTACAGCTGCCACCCAAAAGGGAAAATCATCAGACTGGAACACTTTCTTCTATTTCTCCACTCTGATAGCTGTTGGTAGTGAATTGTATGGCTGGCTCCTAGGAACTGGTGTTTGCTTTGTTTTTGTTTGTTATGTTTTGCAGCTGAATTTTGGTTTGGAATCACCAATTCTGCCAGAGTTCAAAGTCACCTGCTGGCAATCAAAGAAGAACTAAAGAAAATGTTCCATGATACAAAGTGTCTTATAAAAAGTAAATATGGGAGCAGTTGTCCCAGTTTTTCTCAGTACCAGTTCAGCTTTGGAGAATGGGTGGGGGTGGAGTACAAGGGACAGCCTGAAACTTGGAAACAAACAATTTCCTTGTCAGATTTGCTATCATTAGTCCTTTGGAATGGATACTCTTTCAGTTTCTCCTGTGGAGCTCATTTGGAGCCAAGTCTAGGGCATGGTTCATCACTTTCTCCAGTACATGATGTTCTGACTTCTTCAGTTTTGAGGGCTTTGTTGGTCCTGTCTCTGCTCTCGCAATTCTTCTTCTTTCTGTCACAACATAGTAGGCCTGACTTTTTGAAGATCCCTCATTCAACCAGCTACCTTTGTGGAATAAGGACCAATGATATAAATAGAGTGTTTTGCCCTAACAGTGATATCTCAAGTCAGATATATGAAGTTTTCCCTGGTCTGAAATTACTAATTGCCACTACCTACTTAATCTTTCCTGCAAATAGTATTCTCCCTTATTTTCCTTACTTAATCTCACTCCTTGGTCTGAGAATTCTTCTTTTATAATCTTATACTCCACCTCCCCAAAATGTCAGAATAGAAGACCCTTAGGCAGGCTGCTTTCTTGCAGAAGTTATTCCTTACCTTTAATTGCCTTGGCCGCTTTCAAATCCAAATTGAAACATGCTCACCCACACACACAGAATTGTATCACACAACTGAGGAAAGTTTTCCTTTTCCTCAAAAATCTGTAAGAATAGACCTTATCCCCTTTCTGCCTTGTTAGGTGCTGGACTATGTGGAAAGAGTGGCCTTGACCAAGGTTCTTTGAGACTTTGGGATTATGTTTGGGCTGTGCAAACTGGCTTGAATCAGGAGCCTCTCGAGTGTCTCACATGCCAGCTTCCTACCAGCTTTCTCTTCTGACCTCTTGGTACTCTGTGCAATTATGTGTTAAGGCCTTACCTTCTCCACAATGTTTTCAAACCTCCTGCACTTCCTTCACCATCACTTCTTTAGCTAACTCCCTGAAGTCCTTGGTGCTAGGTGGGCTTTTGTGACAACTTACATCTTCTCGGAACTCTTCCTTGCTGGGATGCATCTGTATGTGTGCTAGGGGGCGGGAGATAAGTGTGTGCGAACAGAGAGGCATAAAGGATGCTTCCCAAGCTGAAAACAACTGGCTGGCATCCTGTGTTCTGTTATGTGAGGGTCCACAGTGTGAGTGAATTTCCATTTTAGTGGATAGCTCTTGCCAAGCTGAACCAGTCTGATGCAGGGCATCCAAGAATTGAAGAGAGCTAAGTTTCTGTACTGAAGAGGAGAATGGAGCACGCACTTGTTCCAACTAGTGCTAGAACTAGAAAGATTTGTTTCCCCCTGTATTTTTGAGAAGTTTAGTTTAAAGAATTTTTGTTTTCATTTAGGGTTTTTTTTTTAAATGACTGCCCACAACTATAGGAATATGTCCTTCTTATGAAACAAAACTAATATGAGATTTGTTTTCTAATCATAAAATTCACTAAACAAATCATTACGTTTAAAAGGTTTAGTACCAAAATCAAACATTTTAGAAACAAATAGGGATCTTGTCAACACAATGTGAGCCAGGGATTTTGTAAAGGTTTCTCAAGTACCTGAATAAAAGAGGGAAAAAAAATCAGCTGTGTTGTTTAAACTTGGGAAACACTGTCATCTGCTTGAAGGTCCTCAGCCAGCATAACATGACTTTGATGGCAGTATTCAGGCTATCTTTTAAGGCACGTTTTTTACTCAGAGCTCCCATTACAGCTACATGATACTTGAGATGTACTTTTTGTTTCAGAATCATAACTAAGAGGTAAAACATTAGAGAAGGACAATGTAAAAGAGAGATGCTTTGTACAAAGTCGAAGGTATGAATGAGGCTTTTAAAAATCAGTGTCTTGGATAAATAGATACGAAAGAAACACTCATCAACATGACATAGAAAGGATGTATGTCCATCTAACAGGCTCATTGGTTTCTGAGTCTTAGAAAGACATCCCCTTCAAAAAGAAGAAAGGAGATACTGAAATCGTTTTGCCTCTTTGAGAGATGCCTAGTTTTACAGCACAAAAGAAAAGGCTTAGAATGAAAACCAGAAGAGGCCTTTTGTTTTGGACTCCCAGTGAGGAGGGTAGAAAGCTGTAGCACTCACTAGAGTTTGCTGCCTACAGAGTTTTGAATGTACTAGTCCTTAATTTAATTTCCATAAAACTGAATGCACCTCTTTAGTAAATTATTGATTTATGGTGCTAAAGAAAATGATTATCCCCATTTTTCTCCTTTCCCAAGCCCCTTACATATTTAAGAAAATTTAAAATAACAGCATTAGAGGCCCTTTTTATGAATGTAACCTAAGTTTTTGTTTGATATATTACACTCCAACTTTAAAATGTTAGGAAATTATTTGCCTTTTTTCTTTTAGAGTTAAGTTTTATAAATAATCTGTAGAGTCAATTGAAGTATAAAACTTAAGGATCACTCTTAAGACGCCTACAAAATCTTGTATATTTTTAAGTGTGCCAATTTGTAACATATTTTGTAAGTGTATATTTTTCTTAGGAAAGTGCTGTGAAGTGTCTGTATGTGAGAGTTTTCCTTTTCCGCACCATTAGGTGCTCATAAAAGGATATTTACTTCAAAGTTTCTGGTTTTAGAAACCACAATACAAAGGAAAAAAATACATTTTTGTTGGGAATTTTGTAACACAAAACATGTTGTGAAAGAGTGTAGTGATCTTGTGCAAAAGAAAATGAACATTTGTGAGCTTCTTGCTGTTTTATAGATTTTCTTGTAAATTATTCTTGTAACACCTCTGGTTTTGTTGTTCTTGTTGCAAAGGGTTTAAATATTTGTGACTGAGTGTATGGTGAAACTGTCATAATGTTACCTAGCTGAGTTTTGTTATTGTTTATGGAATAAATAAAAAGAAAAGTTTAAAAGACTGCTTTAGAATCTTATGTAACAGAAATCAAGCCATTTTTAAATTACATTCTACATCCCAAATAAAAAGTTCTTCATTGTCTAGAGCAGTGTTTCTCAAACTAGCTGTGCTGAGGGACCAATTTTTTTCTCAAATTCATTGCAGACTGATACTATCATAAAACACAATAAAAAGGAATTTAAGTGAAAATGGAAAAAGATATTCAAAGTAAAAGGCCTAATGTATTCAATTCAACATGTAAAATTAAATTTTTAAATAAACATAATATACAGAAAAAGAAAATAATCGCAAAAATTTGGTCCCTGTTTGAAACAAGTCCACTGATTGATGTCAAATTGCCATCGAAAGTTCTAACTACACTTTCAGTAACTCATTGAGTAGGACTAGCAGCATTACCATCATCTGGGAACTCCAGGCCTTACACCAGTTCTACTAAATCCGAATGTGGATTTGAACAAGATTCCTAGTTGATTGATGTGTATGTTCAAGTTTGAGAAGCACTGGGCTAGAGTTTTGTGCAGGTGATTTTTCTGCCCCTCGAATTGGGGGACCATTTTCTAGTGTGTTAAGTCTTCAAAGACCTTAGAACAAAAGGTGCCCTTGTTTTGTGGTCTAGATGGATTCTACAGAGATGCAGTCCTCTCAAAGTATCAAAGCTATTTATTGAAAATAATAAATGCTGATTTGCCTGGTATCCAAAAGACGTCAGATTTCCCATAATTCTACATTTCCTATATTTTTTTTACTTACCACTCACCCATGGACCCTGTTTCCTTTTATCAGAATGTTTCCAAACTCTGTTCTCACTGTGCTCAGTATTTTCATCTTGGCTATGTGTAGATAAATTGAACTTTGCTCTCAAGTATCCAGACCATGTGAGCAACCCATCAGAGCCCACAACCACTACCTTACTTTTAAACATCAGTACTGAAAGAAATGGAAAAGTGTGCATGAGAGAGTGGCCATCTATTCTCAGTTGATGATCTCATTTACTTTCACCACTTCAGCTACCACCTAGATTCCTGCAAATCTCTCCAGAGTACCTAGCCTACATTTTCAATTTTAAGCTGCCTATCTCTGCTTGCACATTCTGCAAGTTCCTCAGATTTATTTATTCACTATCATTTCACAATCCCTTTTCCCTCTGGGTGTGCTCTAGCTCAGTGAATGGTGCTGCCATTCATCCATTTAGTGGTCCATTTAGTGGCCCAAGCCAGAGAGCAAGGTTTTCCAGTGACTCTTCTCTTCTGTCCTCACATCCAATTGGCCACTCTCAATTCTCCTATCCATCTACCTCCGTTGGCACTGCTTTAATTCAAGCTTTCATAGTACTTCACCTGGACTCTTGCAACACTGATTTCCAGACTTGAATCTCACACCTGGAAATTTTTAAGTAAGGAAAAAGAAATGGAGAGGGGGGTCTCTGAAGAGTCACCAACTTTTTATTTTGCTAAGTAAAGACATTTTAAAACAAAACTATTATCAATTTACAGAAGATTATTTTAACACCAAAAGATAATCAGACACTTTTATTAAAAATGCATGACATTGTATTTTCACCATGGACCATGAGAGACTGAAATCAAGCTCCCAACCCATTAAAGAGTTTTAAAAGGTTTTGAGTTTTAGGGTTAAAGATGATGAGGGGCAGAGCAGTTGAAGCCCCCAGAATTGGACCACTCTGATGTTCTGAAGCTTTATTTCTCTCAATTTCTATGAGTTTCCTATGTGATAGAGATTACAAATGTATATTCATCACTCTGTGTAGGATTCCAAGGTGTACTCTGGTGAACATAGCCTTAAAGAAAGACTTCTTGGGCCGGCCCCGTGGCTCAGGTGGTTGGAGCACCGTGCTCCCAACACTGAGGTCGCCCGTTCGATTCCTATATGGGCCAGTGAGCTGCGCCCTCTACAGCTAAGATTGTGAACAACGGCTCTCCCTGGAGCTGGGCTGCCGTTAGCGGCCGGAGGTTGGCGTGAGCTGTGGCAGGCTGCTGTGTCCTGCTGTGGGCTACCGTGTGCTGCCAGGAGCGGCCGGTGGCCAGCGTGAGTGGCCGGCAGCTGGCAAGAGCTGCCGTGAGCTGCTATGAGCGGCTGACCAATGACCAGCAACTGACTGCCTCAGCCAGGGGTGAAGGGGTGGGGGAGCACAAGGCTCATAATACCAGCATGGACCAGGGAGCTGTGTCCTACACAACTAGACTGAGGAACAACGGCTTGAACCAGAGGGGGAGAGGCTCAAAAAGGGATGGGGGGAAGAGAAAGACTTCTTAAACTAAACCTATGGCAAGGTTGGATAAGTGGTTCCTTTTTTTCTGAGTGGTTTTACATCCCTTTTTTTTTCCTCCCTTGGCCAAAGTTGAGATAGCACCAGAGCTTAGGGGGAAGATGGGCCTTCACCGCAGAAAAATGAGCATACTCAAAATTTTTTATAGAATTTCACAGGATTCACAGATGAGGAACTTCTGTATTAGGGGTATGGATTCCCCAAAACATCTTTCCCAAGTCATAATGGAGTTTCTTAATCTATCTCCTCCTTTCTACTGACCCAAGATAATAACTGTAATTTCCTTATTGTCTACTATGTGCTAGGACATTACATGAATTATTTCTCAAAACAACCCTGCAAGGGAGGCGTCTTCCCTATTTTACATTTAAGAAAATTGGGACACACTGAAGTGAACTTCCTCAGGTTCGCACAACTGATCGTCTTAAAATAGCTCATAAAGCCCTTTGCACTTGTCCCCATCACAAGCCCATGTCCCTAACCCAAAACACTTATTTTCAGCATAAGCCATGTTGCCTATAACAGTTCTAAAATTTGATGATAAATATCAATACTGACATTAGCTATTATTCAATAAATATTTCATTCTGTGTCAGGTATTGTACTAGATGCTAGGAGCCCATGGATGAAACGGAGATACAATTGAATAATTTAAATAGAAAAACTCCCACTGATTGGTTTAAGTTGAATAATCACATGTAAAGTAACTAATGATTAGCTGTCCTTAAGCACCTAAGAAGAAAAAATGGGTAGAGCTATCCATTGTTATGGAGGGACTAATGTCACAAAATGCCACTCCCAGTAACCAATACCTCACTTTCCACCCTCCTTCCTATTTTGGAATCAGAGTTCTGAATCCCCACTGTGATTTGGGACTCTGTATCCCAGAGTCTCTGCCCCCCCACCACCCAAAGAAAAACACAGAATAACAAGACTATCACTGACACTGACTTACGGATTTAAAATTACATTTATGAAGTCTTGGCACCAGTGGGCAATCAGGTAATACTAAACCCTTGCAAATGTTTTCCTGGTAGTTCTTATTTTGATTCCTTACAAATCACACCAGCTCCGTAGCCCCAAGTATTTGTCTTTTTATGAGGCTACAAACTAAGAAAATTAGTAAACTTCTGGATCAGAGCCTTTGATATTTTTTAGAGAAAGGTGTCATTTTTAAAGATAAAATTTAGTGTCAATTGCATATAATAATAGTTCCATTATTACAATTAATGTACTATCAGTGGCAGATTGAGATAGTGAAAAGTTATGTAAAACAATTTAATTTTTCAGTTACAGTAGATGTTCAATATTATTTTATATTAATTTCAGATGTATAGCATATGGTTAGACATTTTGTATAGTTTATGAAGTGATCCCCCCAATTAGTCTAGTCCCCGCCTGGCACCATACATACTTATTACCATATTACTGACTATATTCCCTGTGCTGTACTTTACATCCCCATGATGCTTTTGTAGCTACCAATTTGTACTTCTTAATCCCTTCCCCTTTTTCACCCAGCCCCCCAACCCTCTCCCATCTATCACCCCATCTGACACCATACATAGTTATTACATTATCAACTACATGTTTCTTTGTCTCCCCATTTTGACTGCCTTCCTGTGTTTGTTTCTATGTGTTAGGTAGATCTGCTATGTCTCCCAGACTTGGCCGGTGGCCTTATGTAGTAGGTGTCCTGTGGGTCCCAGGGGCACAGCCTCCCTGGTTCCTGGCACCAGGTGCTCCAAGAATGTCCCTTGTCTTGCTTGTGTGTGCCCTCCTGTTATAGTTGAACCTTGATTGCTAGCACATCAATGGGTGGGATTGACCCTCAGGCTGACTGGCTATGGGGTTTGGCCATGTCCACAGCTTACAGGCTGCTGTGCAGGGGGCTGACCCCATGGAGTAGGATTCACCCCAGCAGGCTCTGGTGCCTGTTGAGACCACCCTTTGTGTGCTGTTTGTGGGGCTAATTGGGTGGTGCTCTGCTGTGGTCTGAAGCTGGCCATCAGGTTATTGATTCTGGGGTCTCTTGGGGGGGGGCTCTGGTGCAGGCCCAGGTCATCCACTGCCTGTGACTGGCCAGGGAGTACCTGGTAGAAACTACAAAGTGATCTGCAGGTGGTTGCTGCCTGTGCAGGACCTTAAGGCATGTGGGAGAGGCCATGCTGTGAACCAAGGACGGTTGCCACAGTACTGGTCCTGGGGCCACTTAGGCAAATGCACAGGGGACCTGTATGCCTGTTACCACCTGGCAGCTCCCCTCAGCCTCTGAAAGAATCTCAGGCAGTATGGCAGTTTGGTGAGGTGGAGTCTCAGAGAGTCAGGAGGGTGTTGTGAGTGGTGTTCACCAGGTTAATGCAGATTCAGATTTGGTGCCAGTGTTGACCCTGGAGCCACTCAGCAAAAGGCTCAGGGCATGCCAAGGCCAGCTGCCACCCACCTGGGGTCCGCAGACCCTTGAGAGTTATCCAAGGAAGATTGCAGCACGGGCTGGGGTGGCTGCCCGCCACGGAAAGAGCCTGTGGTGATGCCTGAGTTGGGTGGGGCGGGGTCCCAGGGATTCATCAGGGCAAAGTGAGTGGAGCTGACCAGGCCAATCAGATTCAGATTTGACTGCGTGGGGGAGGGCTCAACACAGGGAAGATGGCGCCCGCCTGCTTGCTGCATAGGAGGAGAGCTCGACACAGGGACAATGGGTTCTGTCCCTCCAGCCCTTGCTCTGAGGCTACACAACTCAATCTCTCCCTGTATGTGTCTGGCACCCTCCGAGCTGCTGTCTCTCCACCGGAACCCAGGGTGAGTTCCTGCGAACGAGCGAGTCTGTGTGTGGGCCCTTTAAGGGGATGTCTGGGTTTCCTGCAGTTATCCGTATCACCTGGATGGATGGAATCCCAGTTGGTTTTCACAGCCAGCTGTTGTGGGGCTCCTCTTCTCAGCACTGGAACCCTGGGCTGGGGAGCCCAGTGAGGGTATACGACCTCTCACTCCTCAGGGGAGTCCTCCATAGCCGAGATATCCCTCCTGATTTTTAAAGGCCACACGCAGATGTGACCAGCCCTATCTGTGTCTCTGTCCCTCCTACCAGTCTTGCCGTGGCTTCTTCTGTATGTCATTAGAGGTAAAACTTCTGTTCAGACTTCAAGGTGGTTCTCAATGATGGTTGTTCTGTGGTTTGGTTGTAATTTTGATGTGGTTGTGGGAGGAGGTGAGCACAGTGTTTACCTGCTCCGCCGTCTTTACTAGAAGTCCTCCACTGAACCACACTTATGACATATGTGATAATGTGTACTTTTCTGTACATTATATTTCAATAAAAACTTTAAAAATAAGCAAAATAATGAAGCTATTAAAGAAAAGAGATAATGTTGATGAATTTGACTGTATAAAAACCATGTTTACTCTGCATGGGAAAAATACCTTAAATAAAATCAAAAGGCAAATGAGAAACTGGGGAAAAGTTTGTAACACATACAACAAATGACTAATTTCCTTACTATGTATTTAGTAAGGGAAATGACCAAAGAAACTTAATAGACAAGTGAGGAAAACATGTGAGTTAACACTCAGAGTAAACTATATACAAATGGTTTCATACAGATGAAAAGTTACACAATCTCATAATAAAATAAATGCAATTAAAAACTACCAGAAGGTATAGTTTTTTTGCCTTTCAGATTTGCAGAGGTTTTTTAAAAATAACAACACACTGCATTGTATTGTAAGAGTATAGATAAATTGGCACTCTTGTGCAACACTGTCAAGACATAACCTTTATGGTGTTCAGTTTGGTAATATCTAACAACATTTTAAATGAAATATCCTGGTACCTACCAATAACTAAAGATCAATTCCAATGTGTTCACAAAAGATATGTATAAGGATATTTATGGCATCACTGTTAGAAATGGCAAAAAATTGGAAACAAAATGTCCATTCATTAAGAATCTAGTTGGGGGCGGCTGGTTAGTTCAGTTGGTTAGAGTGCAGAGCTCATAACACCAACGTTGCCGGTTCAATCCCCACATAGGCCACTGCGAGCTGCGCCCTCCACAACTAGAGTGAAAACAACTTGACTTGGAGGTGATGGGTCCTGGAAAAACACGCTTAAAAAAAAAGAATCTTGTTAAATAAAATTTTGTATGCTTATACTATAGAGTCCTCCACAGTCATTAAAAATAATCAGACAGTACTTATACAGAAAGAGCTCCATAAAAACAAGGTTTATTTCTAAATCGTTTAAAACAGTGTGAATAGTATGGTGTTGCCATTATACATTCCTAAGTCCCTAAGAGAAATACCTTTAAGATATTCCATCCAGAAAAAAAGAATTTTTTTTAAGGAGAAGTTTTTCGTCTATACATAAATGGCAACTGATAAATGTAAAAGGATGATAAAATCAGAAAATTTTTATGTTGGAACCCCAATGTAATAATTGATTTAGGTAAGGATCATCAATGGATGCTAAAATCATTGGATTAAATGTTGTTAGAGAAATGGATATACATGTAGTTTAAAAGTATCATCCTGCTGATAACTTATTGGTTACAAAGGGAAAATTTTTTAATCAATGGAGACATCTTAACTTAGTGTTCAAACGTCTCACTAGTATTATTAGGACAAGTTGACATTATAATGTGACTCCTGATGTGAAGCAATATAAAGTATACAACAGCACCTTTGAAATATTCTTGCCAAAAAAGTTTAAGCTATTTTTTTTTTTTTGCTGAGTAGTATTACATGTAATAAAATACCACAATGTGTTTATCCATTCCTCTGTTAATGGACATTTGGATTGTTTCTAGTTTTTGACTATTATAAACAAAGCTTCTATGTCTTTTTGTGGACACATCTTTTCTCTTTAAAACAGTGGCATGATTTTAGATACCATCATTTGTTTCCCCCCTTTTCCATTCTGTTCCTCTGTTACGGCTGCAGACTGAGCTTTGGTGTGTGAGGATTAAGGCTTTAAATGTTAGTAAGTGGTATCAGCTACCCATATTATGTTGCTTTTTACCTTATTCTGAATTACAGTCATTATAAGAGAATAATGTAGTGTGACTCACCTAGAGATGTGTGTGACTTGTGTGCCATGTTTCTAAGTCCCCCTTTACCCTATCACAAGTTCTTGAATTGGTTGTGATTATCCCTTAGGTAGACCCTGATCCTGACTGTTGTGGATTTCAAAGACCCAAGGGTGATAGGCATTATTGGAAACCAGATCAAGAAGTGTGAGAGACCTGAATACATAAGGAATATGGCTGCTTCTAGGATTGAGTTGGCAGGGGGAGAAAAAAACCCAATTAAATAAATTACCATAAATCCAAAGTAAAAAATCAGAACAAAAAAACAACACGCTAAAAAAAGACTGGCATTAATGCCTTGGCCTTGAGAATCTGGTTGGCACAGCAACAGCTTAAGGACCTTGGCAGCAAGCAGAGCAACTACAGCATGTTTTAAATGAACAGAGAACCACAGCCCAGGAGACCGGTTTAGCTTTAGAAATGTCAGAAGGCAAACCAGGGGATTATTAGGAAATGAAGGTAGAGAAGGCTTAAGATCTTAGAGGTCAAATTTGGCCTGCATGAAAAAGAAAAGAATGATGTACCTCCAAAGATGTTCCCAGGCCTAAAATCTTTTTGATATGAGGCTAGGAAAGAGGAGGGTATACTTTCGCTTAGTAGATCAAGGAAGATAACTCAGATCATAGAGATTTAACAGAAAAGGGAAAATATGACAGTAAACTGAAATAACCTCCCATTACCCAATCCCATGCCACAAGGGAACTCAGATTCAGAATACTATTGAGGTGTCCTCTGAAAACTGCAAACAGTGCCATTAATAAGAGCAGATTACAGTCCTCTTGATGACTGATTACAAAATATTCAGAAAAAAATCAAAAGAGAGAAAGAACACAATGAGCAATATTTAGTGAGTTTCAGTTGACACAGTGCTTGTCATTGGGGAAGTAGTTATGGCCTGGGCCAAAAGGGAAGATACCCATGGCACTTAGGGAGTTAGGAGTCTAATGGAAGGGGAGTAAAGATAAAATCACTAAAGTAGGATTTCAATATATATATAGGTCTGGTCCGGGTTAGATAATGATGCAGAGATAATTCATGGCAAAAATTACTCTTTTTAAGGATGTAAAGAGGGTTGTGGGGGTTTTATTTTAACAGTGGATGCTTTCTGTAGACCTGGAACTTCTTTTCTTCATAGCTGTCACTGTGGGAGGGATCCCATAACACAAAACCCGAACAAGTATGTTAGGAAAACAAATGTCAAGACCACAAAACAAAGACAGAGGAAAAGGAAGAAAAAGGCACTATTATCCAGCAAATAGTGTTAACCTTACACATGGTAGAGAAGACAAAGGACCGTAAGAAATAAAGAGGAGAAAAATAGAAGGAAATGGAACAACTAGCAGCATATGCCACTGTTGCAGGGGGTGCGAGGGTGGAGGGAGGAAGAAAGTTGAAAGAATGTTGTACTACAGGTTACACAAGACCTAGAGAATTAAAAACCCCAGGAAAGGCAAGGTCTTGGAAAAGAAGGACATGAGTAGCACAGCCTTCAGTTCAGGGATCTGTTGAGGGTGCTTTACTTGTTGGGTCATATGTGAGGAAAAGGGGTTAACGTCCCCTAAAAGGCAGGTTTTGCAGCGCTAAGAAACCTAGAGCAGCCACTGTGGCACAGAACAAAACCTTTGGGATCTTGCTGGGGACACAGATATACATAGGTGACCAGGAAATTGTGGCTATGAGGACTGCTAGGCCATGAATTTCACTCGGAGAGCTACCTGTTATAAATGTGGGGTGCCTTCTCATAAGAAGAAGTTTATTAGATCGTTAGGAATACAGGGTTAAAAGGGAAATGAAAATGAAAATATTTTAAACATATGGGATGGATAATGAAGGGACAGAGGGGGACCTTAGGAAGGATTAGGGGACTCAAGGGGCTACTACAACAAATGTCTAAATACTGCAAGAAGACAACATGTGTTCCTGTCCATCTCAGCTGAGTCCAAAACTTGTGCCCTTAAAATCCACTTGAAGAAATTAACCGTCTACAAGAGAATTAGGAAGCTACTCCCTCCCTCAAGGAAGACCTAGTAATCTGATTGGCTCAGATCCCTTGAGCCATTTTTTTTAGTGTGTTTGGGCTGGTCACTGTGGGTCAAAAAGTCATATACTCTAATTGGCTTTCTCTTTAGTGCTTTCATGCCATTCGGAGAGATTAAACACTAAGCCAGAGTCTCCTGGGTGCCCAGCCATCTTTCTTTCTTTCCTCCTTTACTTGATATTTCAGGTACTTAATAGTTCTTATCAATTCAGTGGTCAACTACTAATAAGACTGGCGCTTGGCAGGAAAAGGTGAAGCCCTTTATGGACCTTGAGTCTAAGTTATGTGCTGAAACCAGAGTACTGGGCACTAACTCCACTAATCACAAAGTAGTATTTTAATTCCTACCTGTGTTTTTCCCTTGTGTGTTGACCTCTTTTATGACCCTTAAATGGATTAGGTAATGACATTAGGTCAAAACATGACTATTCCTGAGTGCCTGCCCATAACACCAACTTACTACCGTCAAAAAAACTTACCCTAATTCCTAAAAAGCAGGACTTATGGGATCAGGGCTTACAGGGCTGTCCACATACATTAGGATATTATCAATTAACAGACTAGAAAATGAGATGAAGTGGGGTTGGTCCCTAGAACCATTGTCACTAATAAATTATGTTCTATCTGTAGTTATAACTTGCCACAGAATCCCTTTCATCCCTAGTTCACTCCTTTTGTGACCATTTAGTAGCTCTCTCTAAAAGCCCCCACATCAATGAAATCCTGCTGGAAATGAAGTTAACTTCTTATCACTAAGTTGATCAATCAATGGAGAAGAGTGGGACAAAGAGTGGATATCTCAGTACCTGGAAATAGTGTTGCCTTTTTTTGCCATGTCTACTGTTTCTTGTGGCCCCTTGCTGGAGAAATGATGGGTGATTTGTTTATATATATATGTATATACTTTTCTGTACTTCCCACATTTTCTCTAATGTACACTTACCACTTTGATAATCAGGGGAAAGTTTTTTAAAAAAGAAAAGAAAATTCCATAAATTTAAGATCTCAATTAGGGGGGAGAGAGAGAGAGAGAGAGAGAGGGAATCCCTTTACCCATAATTCCACTCTAGTCTTAGAAATCAAAGTCATAACCCTTAGGGGAGAATGGCTAATATTGAAACTCTATTATGAGGAATGATGTCCATCATAATAAATGGTAAATAATATACTGTTTGTGTGTTTAATTCACATTTTAGCTCATCATATCTGAAAATTGCTTTTTAGTCCTTCTAAAACAATCAGTTGCTATCTCAAAGGGTAAACACTCTGAAAAACAAAACTAGTTATTAGATTCTTAGTGTCAATCAGTCTTGATTGCCCTCTCTACAGGTGGCTGGGTTAGGAAAAAGTTATTTTCAATCATCCCGTATGCTCTTAAAAGAAAACATGATCCTAAAAAGTTTGGTGAAAGATCCCAGATACTGGTAGGGTATAGGGCACTGATAATGTAAGGGTGTAAAACAGGAATAATAATATCTTCCCATGACAGAACAAGATTGAGTCATATTCAAAAAAGAGCTTTGACATCAGGAGTAAAAAGTTGAGTTTGTTATTATTATCTGTCCAACTAAATTTGGAGGACTGTGTTATTATGGGTAAAGAATGAGTTAGCCTATATTGCAGCCTTAGAGACAGAGTCTCTGGGATGGCTTCAGAATTCTTCAAGTGAGCTTTTGTCTTTCACCAAGTAGAGATGAAGCAGCCCTGGTTATCATTACTGAAGGCAAGGTGGGCTCTCTGGTTTTCATGAGGACCTGTGATATGGGCTACCCTGCCTGATTTTTAAATCAACTTTCAATTTTTATTTGAAGTCTGCAGTTCAATAAGCATTGAGAAATGTGTACACCCATGTAACTGCCAATCAAGATATAGAACATTCCTATTACTCAAAAGAATTGCTTCATGCCCCATGGTAGTCAATCTTTTTCCTCAACCTGCAGCTGCAGGGAGCCACTGATCTGTTTTCTGTCACCATTGGTTAGTTTTTTTTATCTTTTCTATAATTTCTGGAAGTGAAATCATACAGTATACACTGCTTTATCTCTGGCTTCTTTAACTCAGCATAAAGCTTTAGAGATTCATCCATGTTGTTACATGTATCAGTACTTGTGCCTTTTAAAAACACCTTTATTAGAGTATTATTTACATACCATGAAATAAACAGTGGTATATTTATTCAATGGAATGCTGTATAGGAATAATAAGGGATAAACTGGAATGAGAGAGGATTTGCCAAGTTCCTCACCATTGAATTGGTAAGTCTAGCTCCTCCCATTTCACTACTTTATATCACTGCATATTTAATTGTTGTATGTGTATGGTGTGAGGTAGAGGTCATGGTTTGCTTTTTTCCCATACAGATATCTACTTTTTCCAGCACTATTTATTGAAAACACTATCAGCTCTCATTGAGTTGCCTTTGTACTTTTGCCAGAATTCAATTGAGAGAAATTATTTGCAAATATATCCAAAAAAAGAAAATATAAAGAACTGTGTAAACCAAAAGTAAGAAAACAAAGAACCCAATTTTTCTAAATGGGCAAAAGACTTGAACAGATGTTTCATCAAAGGAGACATACAGTTGGCAAACAAATACATAAAAAGATGTTCAACATCACTAACCATTAGTAAAATGCAAATTAAGACCTCAAAACAATGTACAAATGAGTAAAAAGCACGTATAAAGACGCTCAATATCATTAGTTACCAGGAAAATGCAAAGAAAGACCACTACACACCTATCAGAATGACTAAAATAAAAAATATTAATAATATCAAATGCTGGTGAGGAAGTAGAGAATATTGATAGTGTTAAATGTTAGTGAGGATGATTAGCTTAGGATCTCTCCTATACTGATGATGGGAATGTAAAATGATATAACACTCTGTAAAACAGTCTTACAGTTTTCTAGAAACAGAGAGATTACTTCCAGAATGGAGGCATGGAATGTTCCATGAACCTTCTCCCCAGCAAAACAACTATAACTGGTGAAAAGTATTTTTAAAAAACAACGATTTAAAGTCTCTGGACTTGAAACACTGGAGGTTTTGGTGGTAAGCAATTGAAAAAAGGCCAGTAGCTTCATGAGAAGAACAAGCAAACTATAGGCCAATTTACTAGAGAGAATGAGGGAAAGACAGCTAATATTAGCCTTCCTGGAGTCAGGATAAAATTCAAAGCATGGCTTCAAAAACTACCTCTGCAAAGATACCCAAATATATTTGGATCAGGCTGAGTAGAAATTTATGCCACAGGGCATTGTTGAAAACAGTAGAGCAATTAGCCAGCAATTAGTGGTGCCTAATAGCTCTGTGTGTTACCAACAGAGGAAGATAGCTTAACAGAGAGATCAGGGAAAGAGGCAAAAAGAACCCTGAAAAACAACTGTCATCTAAGGATGACTGCATGCATGCCAAAGCTGTGCCTTCTGAGGAATGACATTAGGGTCTGCACATTGCAGGGGAAATAGACTTCACTGAAACAGTCCATCTATATCACTAAACAAATAAACAAACAAACAACAACACCAATAATAAACTATAAGTGAGGGAGGATCAGTGTCCAAAGTTGCATATATCTAGATGGATGGATGGATAGATAGATAGATAGATAGATAGATAGATAGATAGATAGATAGATAGATTCCACACACACACACACACACACACACACTCATATATATCATGCAAAAAAACAGGAAAATATGACCCAGACACATGAAAAAAAGGAGAAAATAAAATCACCAGTGAGAGGGCCTAGATGTCAGATTTAGGAAACAAATATTTAAAAGTTGCTATTATAATAAATATGTTCAAAGAAACAGAGGAAACCTTGCTTAATGAATTAAAAGAAACTTAAAGAACTGCAAGTAGCATAAATGCAGAGATCTACACCAAGACACATCATAGTAAAAATATTAACAGACAAAGAGTAAATCTTCAAAGCAGTAAGAGAAAAATGACTGATCACACACAGTCTACCCCAGAAAGATTAACAGCTGATTTCTAATCAGAAACCATGGAGAGCAGAAGAATGATATATTCAAAGTGCTGAAAGAAAAAAACTGTCAATCAATGATCACATATCCAGCAAGATAATTGCCCAACCATAGGCTAATGTAAATGTTCTGAACACGTTTAATGTCGATTAAGCTAACCTATGATGTTCAGTAGGTTAGGTGTATTAAGTGCATTTTTTACTTATGATATTTTCAACTTACAATGAGTTTATTAGGATGTAACCCATTGTAAGTTGAAGAGCATCTATACACTATATTATAGAATAAAGGACAAAAAATACATGATTTTTGCAAGAGATGTGGAAAAACATTTGACAAAATCCAATACCCTTTCATTATAAAAACATTCAACTGATTAGAAACGGAAAAGAGATTTCTCAATCTGATAGAGAATGTCTACGAGAAAAACCATAGTTACCATCATAGGCAATAGTAAAAGACTGAAAGATATCCCCCTAAGGTCAGGACCAAGACAAGGATATCCCTCTCATCACTTCTATGCCACATTATACTTGAAGATTTAGGCAGGGCAATTAGGCAATAAATGAAATAAAAGACATACAGATTGAAAAGAAAGAAGCAAAACTCAATCTATTTACAGATAACAGAATCTTCTATATAGAAAATACTAAAGAATCTTTTAAAAAAAGCTACTAGAGCTAATAATGAGTTTAGCAATGTTGCAGGATAAAAAAATCAATATACAAAAAGCATTGTATTTCTCTACACTAGCAATGAGCAATCTGAAAATAAAATTAAGAAAAAAATTCCGGTTACAATAGCATAAATGAATAAATTACTTAGGAATAAACAAAAAAAGTACAAGACTTGTATAATGAAAACTACAAAATGTTGAAAAAAGTTAAAGAATATCTAAATATAGAAAGGCACCCAATGTTCCTGAATCAAAACACTTACATATTACGATGGCAATGACCCACATATTGAAATGCATATTCAACACAATCCCATCAAATTCTTGCTTACTTCTTTGCAGAAATTGATGAGTTGATTCTAAAATGCATATAGCTCTTGAAGGGATTCAGAATAGCCAAAATAATCTTGAGAAAAAGAACAAAGTTGGAAGACTCACACTTCCTAATTTCAAAACTTACTACAAAGCTACAGTACGGTAATCAAGACAGTGTGGTAGTAGCATAAGGGTAAACATATAGATCAATGGAATAAAATTGAATGTCCAGAAATAAACTCTCAAAGTTATGGACAGTTGATTTTTGACAAGAAGGCCTGGACGATTCAATGGGGGAAACATGTAGTTTCAACAAATAAACCGGGACCACTAGATATTCACCTGCACAGGGATGAAGCTGGATCCTTTGTTTACAGTATACACAAAAATGAACTCAAAATGGATGAAAGACCTACATGTAAGAGCTAAAATTATAAAGCCCCTAGAAGAAAGTATAGAAGTAAATCTCTGTGACCTTGAGTTTGACAATGGTTTGTTAGACATGACACCAAGAGAACAAGTAACAAAAACAACAAAAAATATATAAATTGGACTTTATCAAAATTAAAAACTTTTGTGCTTCAAAGGACACCATTTAGAAAATGAAAAAGAAACAGATTATGGGATAAAATATTTGCAAATAACATATGCCCACACAAAAATTTGCACACAATGTTCATAATAGCATTATTTGTAAAAGCAAAAAAAGTGAACCCAATTAAATTGTTCATCAACTGGTGAATGGATAGTACAGTATGGATATTTTATTCATACAGTAGAATATTGTTCAGCCATAAAAAGGAATGAAGTGCTGATTCATGCTACAGGTTAAGGAAGATGAACAAAACACTGTTTTATGCTTCAAATTAGAGAAGAAGATGGGGTTTCCAAATCTTCCTTTTTTAAAAAAAGTAGCAGATGCATTTTCTTTTTTTCTTTTATTTATTTATTTATTTATTTATTTATTTATTTATTTATTTGACAGTCTAAAATTAATGGAGAACACTATTTGATGAGAGTAATGTGTTACTTAAACAGGAAGTACACAGTTGATCTGGCTTCTTCTTGCTTAGGAATGATATCAACAGCTGACTGGGAAGTGTGTCCTCCTTGACGATGCACTCAGCTCAGGAAGGGATGCTGAAGGATGAAATACCTACTAAGTCAGCTAGGTCAGCCAGCTCAATCCTGGTGATGAAAGGAATAACTAATCATACAGCAAAACTGTCTTCACAGCTTTTTGGGTTCCAGTCATAATGCACCTGTAGCATGGATCATGCCACTCCAAAGCTCACACCCATTACCCCTGGCATCTCTAACACCTTTACCAGTTGCAGTGGTATGTGAGTTTTTATTTAAGTATTTCCAGTAAAGTGCCCAGATGGGCTAATTAGTAGAACCTTAGAAGATTTGGACTGGATGCAATATCACCCAAACAGAGATAGTACAAGAAAATTGTGTGGGCTAAAACTGACAAACTTGACTGGTATGACACCCAAATCTTTAATGGTCATTTTGTACTCTTAGCCTTGGCAAGTACTTTTTTATCTCAACATATGACAAAAGGCCTATAACACTTTTCAAAAACCTCCCTTTCAGTTTTTTTCTCATTACTGATGAGAAAGAGGTTGGCCTATTTAAATATGCATGCCCACATAGGTACATAAGCTTATATGTATGCACATGCACAAATGCAGTTAGTCAACATTTATTGAATGCAGAACGCTATGTAGCAGGAAGTACCAAGGGAAATTTTAAAAAAAAGGAAAAACAACCTAATCTTTGCCCACATGATAGTTACAGTCTAATGGACAATTTGCGATGCACAGAAAGATGAACAAAACTTGTTTAGTCCAGAAATGAAAACCTCTTTCTCTTCTGTAACATTTACTTTTTTTTTCTTCTGAGTAAAAACTCAATGCATGTTTCTTGCAAAAACTTTGGGGAGTAATCACCTGTAATGCCAGTACTCAGAAATATATATATTAACATTTAAATATACAGTTTTCCAGACTTGTTTTTCCTACGCTTATAAAATATGTTTTTAAAACAAAATTAAAATCATACTATGTATATCATCTTATAAATTGATTTTTCTCACTTGACAATATGTATAAACATTTTCCATGTCATTAAACTAAAATAAACCATCTAATGATCTACAATATTCCATCATAAAGTATGCCATAATTTATTAACAAATACCCTAATTCACAACAGTGTGAGTGTAGTTTACTTAACTATACACTTAAAAATAGTTAAGATTGTTTTTAAAAAGGCTTTTAAGAACAAAGCAAAAATACTCTAATTATTGAAGAGAGGATATTCTAATTTTTTACTATTATAAATAATTTCACAATGAACAACGATTGAGTGTTATTTTTATGCATATGCATATCTCTGATTTTTTCCTTAGGAAAAATTCTTAGAACTGGCACTGATAGGATAAAGAGTATAACAAAAAATAGAAATATCTCTATTGCTTTTCCTTATTTTAAAAATAATTCATTCTTGTAAACTTTTTCAGAGAATGTCAAAAATTTAAAAAAGAAAACTCACATTACTTTTAATCCCACCATCCAGAGATAAACACTATTGATATTTTGGTGACTATTGACTTTTTTGTATATATTATTGTACATATTTTAAAAGGAGCATACCATATTTGGTAACCTGCATTTTCATATTACAACATATCATAAATATCTTTCTGTACCAATAAATATAGGCAGACATAATCATATTTCATTTCTAAAATACATTTCACTGCACAAGTATACCATAAGTTATATAACCAATACTATATTTCTGAATATTTGGATTGTTTCTAGTTTTGCATTATTATAATATTATTAACAACGTTTTGATGAGCAGTCTTATATATATAGTTTTGTGCACTTATGTAATTATTTCTTCAAGATGAATTTCTGAGTGTAGAATTTCTAAGTAAAAGAGCATGTACATTTTTAAGGTAAGCCTTCTGGGATATAATGCCAAATTTTATTAGGTTGGTGCAAAAGTAATTGCGGTTTTTGCAATAATTTTTAACCTTTTAAACCGCAATTACTTTTGCACCAACCTAATACTTCAAAAAGGTTGGACCAATGTACACTTTCACCAATTGCAGGAGTGCCATATATATATAATGGTTTTATCCATACAGATGTTATTTTTGTACTTTTTTGTTCAAAGTTGACTGTTTCAACATCACTGATTAAAAAGTAATCTATGATTCAGTTGATTTGAAATGCCATCTTTATCAGATACTCCATCTTTTTTGGAATATTTGTGTGTGGTTTAGGCTTTCTATTCCCCGACTGACAATCTATCCATTCTTCTATCTGGCACTACTTCTTTGAAATTCTCTTAAAATAATATACCTCATTTTCTCCCCCATGAAATTCTTAAGATAGTCAAGTCTACAGAATTAACTGCCTACAGTGTGATTTGACAAATGCCATTAAGTTCTCCCACCTGAAAATATTGTCCCCAAAGTTCCAAAAGAGGTTGCATATTCAAATTACTTGAGGAGGTTTGTTTGGTTGTTTGTGTTTCAGTACAAATATATGGACCCCACCTCGGTCCTACTGAATCAGGCTTGCCAGGGCACCAGTAATTTGGAGGCTTGGAGATCACTGGTTTCAAGAGAGAAAAAAAAGGCAGCAATTATCTCAAGAAGGCAAGAGTTAAAACCTATATGTATTATCTGGAGAGAATCTCTTTCAATCCTTTCTCCTAAACTGGAAATTTGTTTATTCAATTTGGACTAATTATCACTTTGGAATAGATCACCAAAGAGGCTTGAGCCCTAAAAGGAAAAAGTATAGAACTAGCTGAATTTGGAAGGAAAGGAAGGAAGATAATTGTGGGGACAGAGCCCCAAAAAGCAGTTTCCAGGCTCTCGGCCTCACATAGAAAGGTGCTGGCTCAGGTAGTAAATGGCCATCGACTGTGATCAAATGGCCATCAGCTGTGGCTAGTTGGCCGTCAGCTGTAACCAGTGAGCCATTAGCCATGAATATAACTGCCGTGGCTAGGCTAGCAAAAAAATGGGGGCTAGCAAGAAGATGGTGGCTGAGCCTGCAAAGTGGAGCAGTGAGGGTTGAGAATTGTGTGGCTCCTGTTTCCTGTGTCTCCAACCCAGCCACCAGCGAGAATATAGTGGTGTGACTCCCCTACTTATGGCTCCGTGGGTGTTCCTTTTTGGCCTCACCATGTCCTGCGTTCTTATGTGGGGAGCGGGACCAGAGACCCCAGAGACCCTGCCTGACACCCCGCACAACAAATGGCGCAGCGAGCAGGGTCCCCTGCATGACAAATGGCGCAGCAAGCAGGGTACGGTGTTGGCCAAAGCTCTCCGAAGGGCGGTGGAGCAGTTTGTGCATATGAACACTCAGTCTCAGGAAGACTAGGAGGAGCAGCTGCCGGAGAGCTGGACCCCCATGGAGGGGTGGGAAGACGTGGAAGGTTCCCCAACCAGCAGAGGCCAGAGAAAGCGAAGGTTGTTACGGCCCTGTGAGCTGGGAAGTGCTTGCTGAGGCAGCCCGGATGCAGGACTTGTAGTCCCAGGAGGAAAGGCTTGCTGAGTCCTCCGTGGGAGCTGAGGGTGAGGTCAAGGTCATCCTTCACCCCCAGGACAGCCCTGGCGAATGACTATGGACTATGGAGAATTGCCTTCCATCCCTAATTTAATGGACAGCTTGACTATTTGTTTGGGAACATACCACTATGTAGTGGAACTGGCAGATGTTTGCTATTGTGTCTTGACCGGCCGCCATCGAGAATATGTAAGCACCTTGACTGTGAGCTGCTGTTGTTCCAGCACGGTACCCTGAGAGCCCAGAGAGAGTGGCAGTGCCCTGAGAGCCCTGGCTGTGTCCAGGAAGTCTGGCTGTGTCCAGAGAGAGTGGCAGTGCCCTGAGAGGCCCTCGCTGTGTCCAGGGAGACTAGTGGTACCCTAAGAAGTCCAGGAAGTCTGGCTGTGCCCAGAAGTACTGGTGGTGCCCTGAGAAACCCTGGCTGTGACCAGAGAGCTTGGCTGTATCCAGGAAATAGCATTCACCTCCAGGCTCCTCGCACAGGGCCCCTCGCGGAAGACGCTTGTCGCGTAGATTGTGAGGCGAGACCCTGTAGGGGTGGAGTGTGGGGACAGAGCCCCAAAAAGCAGTTTCCAGGCTCTCAGCCTCACATAGAAAGGTGCTGGCTCAGGTAGTAAATGGCCATCGACTGATCAAATGGCCATCAGCTGTGGCTAGTTGGCCGTCAGCTGTAACCAGTGAGCCATTAGCCATGAATATAACTGCCGTGGCTAGGCTAGCAAGAAGATGGTGGCTGAGCCTGCAAGTGGAGCAGTGAGGGTTGAGAATTGTGTAGCTCCTGTTTCCTGTGTCTCCAACCCAGCCACCAGCGAGAATATAGTGGTATGACTCCCCTTCCTATGGCTCCGTGGGTGTTCCTTTTTGGCCTCACCATGTCCTGCGTTCTTATGTGGGGAGCGGGACCAGAGACCCCGCAGGCTGCCCCGCACGACACATGGCGAAGTCGGCAAGATCCCCTGCACGACAATAATGCAGTAATCTCTGCACTGCGCTGGGTTCTGGGCCAGGAAGACCAATCCATAAACAAGGTTCTCTTTGCTTATGTTAGTCAGCATATCAAGTGTAGTCAGCATGATCTTAGGTGATATTCAGATGTACATTCTGTTTTTCACTAATTATGTATTGATTTTTCTCATTATCCTCCACTTATGGCAAACGATACTGGTTTTTCATTTGTAATAATGATGCAAAATATTCTTTTAAATAAATATATTTCTATTTTAAAAGGTGAGTCAATTTAAAGGGAAAAAGCACTGACAGCAAGTGGATATAACAAAACTTTTGAATATGTTTAGGAATAACTAAAGTTGTCTAAATACTGACAGTGAGATTCCTGGGGTAGATGCGTTGCTCAGGGTCAGGGCTAATGCTAACTACACTGGCATAGCTTACGTTCCTCACCTCATCTTGTGTTGGCTTTTACTTCATTTATGCAACAGTCAGTCAGACTGTTCGATTTCAACTTCACACTAATGGAAAGTGGCCAGTCCAGCTACACTGCTGCCTGTCTGATGTTCTATTTGTAACTTTAGGTTTCTTGTTGAATCAAGTTCTGGGTCAAAGGAGAAGGTAGGAAATTTAGTTGTGTCTTAGTATACTGATAGTTGTGTTACTGTGTACTTTTTGTAGAAGGTTCTTTTTCAAAAGTGGCATCCAGACTCTGGCATCCAGAATCAGAGATAGTAACTTTAAAGAGCACAATACATGTTACATCTCCCTTCCTATGGGATGAGTCATTTTGCACGCAGTGTGTGCACATGTCTGATGTGTCGAATGAAAAAGCAGGGATAGAGTTATCCTATCTCCAAAGAGAAACTAGTTACAAAATTGTTTGATACCAGAGACAGTGCATAGTCTTCCTAGTCTACTTGAAACATTTTATTCTTCACAGTTTAAATAATTAAATGACAAATAAGCTATTTATTAAAATAGATTACTAATTGGAGATATAAAATGGGTATTTCTTCTCTAAATCCAAGCCTTCTATTTTCTTTCTGCTATATTGCACTTAAGTTGTTACAGGAAGATTACTCTCTGGTTGTTTTGGCATGAGTTAGAAAACTGCTCTGTGCTTTCTATACCAGAGCCTCTAAAACCTTCATGTTTGGATACATAGGTGTTTGACATTGTTTCATCAGGCAGGTTATTTTTGCTAGGTTGGTGCAGGTTTTGCAATTATTTTTAACCTTTTAAACTGCAATTGCTTTTGTACCAACCTATTCCCGGGAAGCATAGAATGTAAAGAGAGACCTTTCACTGTTGCTGTAATAGCCATGAGAGGCAGTATCTATTTTGTGGGTGTCATTTTTTTTAAACAAAACCAGTCGAGTTTCTTAAAGATAAAGGAGTTTGGAATCTTAAAATAGTGAGTACGTCCACTATAAAAAAAAAAAAAAGCACTCTCCAGCACATAGCAGCCATAAAGATCTTTAAAAAAAAAAAAAAGTTTATGAAATCATTTTTAAACAATCTTTTTAAAACTCTTCAAGAACTTCCCATTGTTCTTAGGAAAAGCTCCTAAGTATCTAATGTGAACTACCAGCTAATTCGTTGATTCCAAAAATATTGATTGTCTATTACGTATTTTAGGCTCAGAAAATACAGCTGTGAAGGGGTGGGGCAAAGCCTTAGTTCCCACGGAACTTAACACTGGGGGCGGGTCAGTGGGATGACTGATAGACTATAAACACTACAATCGATAAACAACATAAACAAATAGACAAGATAAATTCCGATGTGATGAGTGCTGTGAAGAAAATAAATTGGGAGGATTTTCTACAGAATGAGCTATTCTTTCAGTTCCCCAGGCTCCATTTTCTCACCCCAGGGAATTTGTACAGGTTATTCCCTCTCCCAGGCCTCCTTTCTCATCTGCCTGCCCTCCCTAACTATCATTCTTCCTTCAGCTCAGGTCTCAGTTAAAAATGTCAATTTCTCTACGTTAAATGTTCCTTTTATATACCTCTCCCGTAGTACCCTACCCACATGTCGCCTTTTTAGTGTTCATTACATTCATAAACAATTGTTCAATGTCTGTCTTGCCACAAGGGCAGGGTCTTCTCGTCTGTGGTCTACTGATCTATTCTCAGTGACCAGCATATAGTAGACGATCAATACATTTTGATGAATAAACAAACAGAAGGAAGATTGGGAATTTCTTTTACTTTTTTCCTGTTAAGGGACATTTCATCCAGAAGGGGTAAAATCATTTGAAAGTTACGCATATGTAAAAAATGCATGGGAGAGAAATGCAATTAGGCTGAACGAAAACTGAATGATAATTATTCAGTGGTTACTTCCTTGAGTTCTAGGTGGCATTGAATGCCATCATGGGATAAATTGTTTTGAGAAGTCATTTCCTAGATATTGGAATTAAGCAGCTCCTTGATTATAAATGAGTATGAAAGAGAAAGAAACGGAGGGAGGGAAGAAGGAGGAGTATGCGCGAATGAAGCATTGAAGGAATAAATGGATGGAGAGATATTCTTTTTTTTTTCCATATTCAGACTTTTCTTTAAAAATGGAAATGACCTCTCCTCCCAATACCAAGTAATGCATGCACATTGTAATATATTCAAGACAACACAGAAAGAGGTAAAGAAAGTTAAAACGACTAACAATCCCTTCACATTTTATTTACATATATATTCATCTAGACTTTTTTCTATGCATATTTTCACATATCTTTTAAATATAAAAATAGAATCACACATGCCATTCTGTAAATTACTTTTTTCTACTAACAATATACCTGAACATTTCTAGATCTAGCTACTCATTTTTAATGGCGACGTAGGAATCCATTATGTAGATGTATTATAAAGTATTTACTATTGAATAGTTATTTTTCTGATTTTGCAGTAAATATAAAAGTAAATATTGAATAGTTATTTTTCTGATTTTTCAGTATTTCAATGATTAAACCTTTGCAAACTTGTCCACTTCTTTTCCTTAAGTTACATTTCTGTATGTGGTCTTGTTGGTTAAACAGTATGGATATATTGAAGCTTTTGATACACATTGCCAAATTGCCTTTAAAAATGTCATGTCAATTTGTACCAGTAGCATACAAGTGTGTCCAGCTCATAGGATCTTCATCAACACTTAATATTATCAATTTTTTAATCTTTGACATTCTGAGGGGCAAGAAAGAGAATTACTGTTTTTATTTTCATTTCTGAGTACTAGTGAGTTTGAACATATTATATGCTTACCAGCCAAATATTTTCTCCTTATTTGAATTGCCTATCCATGTCCTTTGCACATTTTTAAAATGAGGTATTAATCTTTTAAAAAGTCGATTTATAGTACCTCTTTATGGACTTGTGATATTGGCCATATAAGTTTATCATATTCTTGTCAATTTGTCATTTGTCTTTTATTATAAACTAGTATTACCCTTTAGCTCTCATATGTCATGCTGAAATTATTTTTTTCAGTTTGTCATTTGTCTTTTAATTTTACTAACCTTGTGTTTTGACATTCAGCAGCTTTACTTTTATTTATGATGTTGTATTTAACAGTATTTCCTTTCATGGATTTTTGTGTCATGTTTGCAAAGTTCTTCGATATCCCTAAGGCTATAGACATATTTACTTACACTTTCTTCTACTTCTTTTGTGACTTTATATTTTATGGCAAGACACATCTGCCTTAACAATATATCAAGGAGTGGCTAATGTTATTAGTATAAGCTCAATATCGGGCTTAATAGCATTGCAGGTCACTGAAGAATTTGTTTTACACATTCTAAATAAAAGTTCTAGTACATAATTATGTAATATAAGATAAAAACTGAGTAGAGACACAGCACCTAAATCATACACATATACAGTCAAAAATGATAAGATGATTCAAGTCTGCTGCGAAATTGAGCCGGGAAGTGTGTACGAGGGAATTGGGGTAACTGGAGAGAAATACTTATATTCCAGGCTGATTAAATGGCCATCATGCTGAGGGGAGTCATTCTCTCAAACAAATATTTGAGCTGCCTGGGGAGGTAACAGTGAACAAAACAGAGGTTTACTGCTCTTATGGGGTAAACAAATTATATCTTTTCAGATTAAGTGCTTGAGAGAAAATCAAGCAGGTAGGGTAGGAAAGCTGTTCTTTTAAATAGGGTGGTTAGGGAAGTTTTCTCTGGGGGGACGACAAATGAGAAGAGACTTGTTTGAGAGGAAAAATATGAAGGCAAAAGATTCCAGCCTATGTAAAGTTGTAAAGGGGGAAGAATCATAAGAATGCCCGTGTAGGTGGAGTGTTACTTGAAAACACAGAAAATAGAAAAATGGAAAAAGAAACATGGCAACACCCTAAAAACTTGGGTAAGGTCGTTTTTCTTCAAGTGGGAAACGGGAGTTGGATTCTGTGTGACTCATTCTTTAGTGTCCTTCAGGCATTACTATCTAGGAAAGGCCTTCCTTAACTGCCCTTTCACAAATTCCAACGTTATCAGATTTTCCCACCCTTTCACAATCACCGCCCCCTTTCAAGTATTTCAGAGTTACCTTGTCAGAAGAGGTCATCTCTGACCACTCTTTTTAAAATTGCAGTTCTCGTTTTCCCCTACCGTGCACTTCCCACCCCTTTCCCCTGGCTTGCCGGCTTTTTCTCCTCAGAATTTACCAGCAATTATATTCTCATTCTCCATGAGAGCCGGTATTTTGATGTTTTAATTTCCGCTGCATCCGCAACATCTTCAATTGTTTTTGATATACAGTTGGCGCTCAATAAATGTTCAACATGTTGAACAAAAGGTAGGATGTGTATGAACTGATCTGGACTCATCGAGTGAAGCGACCTCAGGTTGGACTAATATCGCATTTCTAGGTCTCCGAAAAAGGCTTCAAGCACTCAGAGGGTTGGGTCCCTCAGTTTTCAAAATGGGAAAGCGAAGGTTCCCACAATTCTCAGAACGCGAATTTCTCGCCACAATTCAAAATGGCGGAGGAAGGTGGGGCCTGTCACATGGTGGGCGTCACAGCAGCTTTCCTTTTCCCGACCTCGGCCGCTCGGCCGCGTCGGCCTGTGCCCCTCCTACTCCCGCCGAGCCTTTTCGAGGAATCGCCTGCGATTGGCTAATAGGCGGGAGTTGGGGGGTGCTGCGGGGCCGGAACGCAGCATCATCACTTCCTGTTGTGGGCAGTCGTTTCCGGTCGCTGCTTGGTAACAATGGGGGAGATAATGGCTGCCTGAGCAACGTCTCGCAGCAGGCGCTGGGCTAGAGGCGGGTCTCTAGCAGCGACTCAGCGGAGGCGGGCTTGAGAGCGCAACAGG
Organism: Rhinolophus ferrumequinum; assembly: GCF_004115265.2. Lineage (NCBI taxonomy): Eukaryota > Metazoa > Chordata > Mammalia > Chiroptera > Rhinolophidae > Rhinolophus > Rhinolophus ferrumequinum. The sequence goes on from NC_046284.1 coordinate 376,389, forward strand.
GGAGGCGCGCAGGGGCCTCGGCGGCGGCGGCCGAACCGACCGAGTCGGATCCCGACACTAAAACCCAGTAAGTGAAGCCTTGGGAATCCTCTCTGAAAGGGATGGAGAGCGAGAGGAGCACAGCGGAGCCTCGGCTGCCGCGTTTCCTCAAAATGGCCTGAGTACTGCGTCGTGGCCGAGGCTCAGCTCCTCCTTCGGACCCCAGGCCCCGGTTGCTGTGGGGGGTTCCGTGGCGTAGTCGCCGCTGCCATTTTAATTGGGTGTATGGTCGACAGGCTCTGAAGAAGAGGAAGGTGCGGGGTAGGACTTCCTCTCCGTGGCCGCGCTAGCCGCAGCCGGGGCCCTCCGGAGCCTCTGGAACGGGGGGAGGCGACTTTCGAGTGTTGGCCTCAGGCGTGACGATCTTTCCTGGTTTCGGGGTTTTCTCCTCGGTTCTGTGGAAGCTTCCCTCGCCTCTCCCCGCCCCTTTTACATGGTGGGCTTGGTTTGGGAAAAGGGAAAATCGGGCTGCTGTAAGTCAGATGCTGGGAACTCTTGGGCCTTTAGATTTCCCAGGATTTGCAAAAGCCCATTTTGAGCACTTCAGGGCACTATCAATTAGGCGCCCCCTGAGGCCATGATGACATCTTCCCTGAGGATCTGAGGCAAATGTGGTTTACTCCCTCGCTCGAATAACCCCGGCGTATCCTTTGCCAGATATCATCGCAAGGACCCCCCGCTTCCCCCCCCAGAAGAGAAGAGAGGGAAAAGCCTTTGCGTGTTTGTTGTTTTTCCCTGGGAAAGGGTGGGAATTGGGCCAAATGATTTTCAAGTTAATTTCCGTTCAATCAGCCAACAGCCCAACCCCTCCCCCCTCAAAAAAAAAAAAAGCCTAAGGGTCTCAGCTTCTGCGGGCGGTACCTGCCACGTACGCCATAGCTTTAGTAACTAGTATTAACCGGTTGGGCTTCTGCTTCCTGAACACTCAGTCCCTTTTTCCCTTATGCTGATTAATTTCAAGATGGAGGAGACAGCCACGTTCCTTCCCTAGACAGTTTCACCATACTTATTCCACAGGTTAGTCCGGGAATCTGAGGCCTAGCAAGCGTGTTATTTAGGTCATTCTTTCGTTTTGGGGCAAGAGGAAGCATTTATATCAGGGTGTCATCCACCATTTGCAAGGCCCACAACAATTTTTTTTGCTGGAAATAAGGAGCCCGCATTTCCTGAATCAGAATTAACCGCAATGGCTTTGAGTGATTGAAGGGAGGAAGAAATAAACGTAGTACTACTACTAATCTTTCTTTCACTCTTCGTGTTTAAATACAAAATAACTACTCATATCACTCCATCAGATATATTATGTCCATCCTGGATGACTTGAGAGCAGGCAGGCACAATTACATCCCCCTCCCCCATCAGTTTTCTACATTGTAACAATAAAGTATCCAGGAAGACAAATTTAAACGCTTTAAAATGTGATTTTTAGGACCCTCTTTTTTACAGAAAAATGTTTCAAAGTCTTTAGGACCCTCTTTTTTTACAGAAAAATGTTTCAAAGTCTTTATCCTAAGATGTCCTGATGATCTTTCATACTTTGTAGTTACTGCCACTGCCTAGTACTATTTTACAGAGGTAACTGTAGTGTGCCGAATAAGTCCTTGAAAGTAACAAGTCGAATCTGAAAATAATTACAGGTTTGATAAGGTAAGGCCTATTTTAAGTAAGCTTCCACTAAAAGGTAGTTTGACTCTCAGCCTTTAAAGGAAATCTTATATTTCTGGTTCCCTCTGACCTTCTCAGTCTCCCCAAATATCAATACTAATGTTGAATTAGGTTGGGTAATGGGGTGTGTGTCTGTGTAACAAATATGTAGGATGTGTATTTTTTAGGATGTGTCTGTTTCAAAGAAAATGTCTGTCTTATAAAAGAGGAAGAATAATGGATTCTTTTTTTTCCCTAGAGCAGAGAGTGAAGAAAACTAAAATCCAGTTTATTGTATTACAATACTATGTCATAAAAGTCAGGTAATTTATTTTTTGTTGCGTCTCCTGATGATTTATGTGTAGAATGTGTGTTTTAAAATCTGTTTTGCAGGCCCTGTAATTGGATGGGCTTATTTGATATATGTTAGTTGATGTTGCGTATACTTTCACGATGAGAATGGATATTTTTCACTGGTAATTCATAGAGTAGTGTTTCTGAGTAGCTGGAACTCACTGGTGCTTTATCTGTGAATTTTCCTCTTTTAAAATAATGTCTGAAGTTTACCAGTACCTGTATAGAACAGAAGGAACAAAATAGAAATTTGCTGTATTAAATCATTGTTGGAATGGGATGGGTATAAATAGTGTTTAAATGTTTGTTGAATAAATAACATGTCAGTAGAATATCTTACAGGAATATAATCTTACATTATTTTGTGTGTCCTATTTTTTCCTTCAAGATCGAAAAATTATATAATTGATATATAATACTCTGATTGGTATTAACTCTTTTCATCATCATTGTTAAAGTAACCACATAATTTATTGCCCTAGCTGCGATACTTTTAAGAGCAAAAGGGACGTTATTCTTAATCATGCCTGGACAACAGGCACAAACAAGATTGTCCCAGGCAAACTGGGATGGGTAGTTAGCCCAAATTTAAAACCAACTAGTACTGAATATTTATGTGCTAGGTCCTGTACTTCACATGCATGGTTTTATAATCATCACAGCAAAGCCTCACGAGGATGTTAACTCTTTTACAGAAGTAACCAAGACTCCGAGAAGTGTTTATTAAGCAATTTGTCCTCAATTAAATAGCTAATAAGTGGTAGAGTCCCCATTTTAACCCAGGTCTGTCTGATGCCCGAAGTCACTAAACTTTTATGCCTCTAGACTTAATTGCTATCTAATTAGATCAGAAATGCAAAGAAAATGAAAGGTTGTAGTAAAAAAATCGGTAGGTTATGTTGCATCAAAAACTTATTAACACTTAAAGGGAACCTACTTTATGAATCAGGTGAGAATTATTTAGCAGTTACCCCCCCCCCTTTTTTGTATGTCACAGTTCCTGTTTCAGCTGTTACTGCTTGGGATGTAATTTGATAATTTAAAATCAGCAGTGGTTTTATGAAATAGCTTAATAATGAAATGATATCTAGAAATGTTAGGCTGGTTGGGTATATTCTTTCAGGCCTTAAATAACACAGTAGGTCAGATGGGGCATCTGCGTTCATGGAATTATAATGTGTATACTACTTTTTCCATAGCCCTAGTGGATTGGGAAATAGAGCAAATCACTGACCAGCCTGCTATTCCCTTGATTTACCATAGAGTGGGTAACAAATTATAATGGGAAAAGTCCTCTGAAACCCAGACCAATGAAGTGCTAGAATTTGGGGCCACTGCCTAAGACTGGGACATGTTTTTCTTTATGTAAGTCTAATTCCTTAACATTTCCTTATGACACAAAGGTTTCCAAAACCTTATGGCCCATTGATGTCAAAAAGTAGCCAGTAAACATAATCCCTTGACATTTTGATAACCAGTGAAAGCAGCAATAGGACTTCTGTGTCTTAGTTTTGCTCAACCTTGAATATGTAAGTTTTCCAAAAAATGGAGCAGTTCATTTTTCCTTTCATCAGTTGAAGTATTTTTAGATTAAAAAAAAAAGTATTGGCAATTTTGAACAATTGGGGAATGTATTTATGAACTTGTGGTTTTGTTCCAGAAATGTATGTAGTTGATGCTTTTATTGTAGATTTTCTTGTATTTTAGTGCTCCAACCCAATATTTGAATTTCATTAGCCATAATGGCACCTGCATATGTTGAGACAAGTATCTGTAGATAGTGTGTGGTACGCATGTAGATTCATGGACTTCCTGTATAAGTTAGGACTACAAGTTAGGCTCCTGTTACAATGTCTGCATGGTGATGAACTTTCTGGGGGGGGGGCGGGGAAGGAGATGTTTGTGTTCAGTGTTTTTCTGGAATGAAGCATGGTCTCTTTCCTCTTGCTCTCCACTTGATTGTAGGAAGAAAGGAGTCAACTCTTAATTACAATTTTCATTTTTTTATTGACCAAAGTTCCCATTAATGGCAATTACATCTAAGGTAACCATATAATTTGTTCATACTGGGACACTTCTGAGAATGAAAGAGGGTCATATTAAGTACTACAGGACAACAGGTGTAGGCTGCTACATTTCTGTACAAATTGAGGATATATAGTCACCTTTATCATTTCTATTTAGAAACACTGGTTTAGGAAGCACAGTGGTCAGTTTGGTTCTGTAACACAAAACTGATTTCCTGAAATAAGTTAATAGTCATTTGTGTAGATAATAATATTTTCTTTTTTGGTCAAGTGATTTCAATTTTAAAAATTGACTTCACTTTTTTAAGAAGTTAATTTTTTTTAACTTTTATTTATTTTTAAGTGTGTTTTTCCAGGACCCATCAGCTCCAAGTCAAGTAGTTGTTTCAGTCTAGTTGTGGAGGGTGCAGCTCACAGTGGCCCATGTGGGGATCGAACCGGCAACCTTGATGTAAAGAGTACCAGATCTAACCAACTGAGCTAACCGGCCGCCCCAAGAAGTTAATTTTTGATGGAAAACTAATGTCCTTAAAAATAATACTTTATATACCAGTTAACACCAAAATGGCTAATAATGAGTGATTTTACATTAATAACTTTTTTATATATAAACACATGAACTTTCTGGGTTTTGAGTTATTTTTTGACTTCTTGAGAATAATGAGAAGCAATTCAGAATTGAGTTCATGTGGATAAGATCAAATTCTAATTTCCTGACTTAGCTCAATAATAACATGAAATGGGTAATCGAAGATTCAATTCACTGTCTGAAGTACTTGAGTGAATTGAAATGTCATCATAATGGTTTCCTTTTTTAACTAGATCCTGTGAATTGGCAGCATTTAGCTTGGTCTCCGTCCTTTGATTTGTTGATGTTCTTTCTATTTAATTGTTTTAGAGGGTTGTAGTAGTCAAAATTGTGAGCTACAAGTCAGTAGACTTCCTGCCAAGAGATTAGACACTTGAGGGCCGTTTCTGAATCCTTTTGTTGTTTTTGTTGTCCTTTTCAAGTGGCAAAGATAGAAGAATATAAGCAAGGCTAAGCTAACATTGCCATGCAAATATTTTATAATCTCATATTGCTATAATATCAGCCATGGTGGAGCCCTTGGTAGCATCCTCTGATAGGCCAATATTAAAAATAATCAACAAATTGTGTGGGTGGTGAGAGTAAGTAAAGGGAGTGAAACATCAATCCTGCCCTGTGTTTAAAGAGGAATGCTTTATATTTCTCTTCAGAAAGATAAGATAGTCACAAAAACGGAGATAGAAGGGCGTGAGTGAAAGACAGGCAGTGAGAAAAGCATAGCTTCTAAGCTCATGTCCTAGTTATTCGTGTTGTTTCTTAAGCTTGATTTTTCTGACTTAATACTGTAATGTGACTGGTTATATCTTATTCATAGTCACGGGTTCATAGAACTGGAAGGTACCTTGTAGATAGTTTAATCCAGTACTCTAATATTGATGAAGACCCTGAAGGCCTGAGAGGTTAAATGAATTGGCCGAATTGACATAGCTAGTTAATGTTACAGCCAAAGCAAGAATCTACTGTGTCTTGTTTTTTTCCTTTTCACGGAGCTGAATACGGAGCTACTCATAGAGTAAAAAAGTTATCTGGTTTTTTTCAACCTTTTACTTGTCTGTTCCAAATGCAATAAAATTGTAATGAAACGTTCTATATATGGAGAATTCCCAACACTTTTGGTAACTACATGTGAGATGGTACATTATATCCTGACCTCAAATTCAGCAGTTCTTTGTGACTTGATTTTTTTAACTGCATTAAGTATTTTTCATTTTGGTGATGGTATTATTGAGCTAACGTTTTCTTTATTGACAAGGATCGTGTGTCATTAATTCACATCTACCCTTGGAGGTTCTCAGTGAAGCTCTGTTGCAAGCAGAATGATGCCTGCCCTTCTCTTTTCAGTGACACCTTTTTGATACCGGTGTGTGTTTTTAATGGGCATGTTCTGCTTTAGAACACTATTGAGTTAGAAGCTTGTATGAATACATGCAAAGGGGGAAAATGCTCAAGATATTAAATAATTGGTTGGTATTAGGTTACCTTGATTCCTCCCTCCCACCATACCTTTCTGTTCCTAAAAAGATGTTATTTCTTCCAGACTTAACAGATGTGGCTTGTTTTTAAGTTGATATTCAAAGAAGCATTTGAATTTCAGAATTCAGTTTTGTACAGTATGTTGTTAACTGTATTTTGGTGCCTTAATTGGGTGCTATGATGCAGTATGTCCATTGAATATAATATGTGTGTGTTCATACTTAGCATCAAGTCTCCTGACCCATTAGTACTGATCAGTATGTTTTAAGGGGCTTTTTGCCCCAACCTCATAAAACACATTTTTAAAACATTGATGTGCATGGATTAGGAGAATCAAATGAACTACTTTTAGCAGTGGTCAGAAACATAGTAGTCTGTGTAGTTTATATTAATATATGATAATGACTGTAGGAGAAATGGAGATCACTAACAATGCTTTAAAATTCTCAAGGTGAATAAAATCTGCTTTAAATTCCCTAAATACAGTTAGTAAATCTCAGGTTTGGTTTTCTTGCTGGCTTTTTCTCCTCAAAATTAAATTTACCTGACACAGTCATACATTCATTGACCAAACAAGTAGTTTTTGAAATGACTGGGCAAAATTTCTAATTTGGCTGTTTGTTTCCAGGAATGGATTTGGATGTATTGGCACACAGTATGCAGAGAGAGAGATAAGATTAATAAAACCATGTGGTTTATCCAAGGGGTAACTGTTTAAAATGAATATACCAGAAGTTGACTTATTTGAAAATATAAGTTCTGCATGGTTTATACTGCTTATAAAGGTGTTCTTGTCATTTTGGAAGTTTTTATACCAGGAATGAACCTGGTATAAAAGGCTCATAGTGAGATTGAATACTTTAAACATGCCTATTGGGATTGAAGGAATGTATTTTAAAGTATATATAGTCAGGGGATATATTGGGAGGCAGTTGTCCGTTTAGTGGAAAGTTGACAATTTGGAATCAGGAGACCTGCATTTAATTACTGGCTCTTTCCCCTTGCTAGCCACATGGCCTTTGGTAAATCACTTCCTCTCTGTGATTCTGTTTCTTATCTGTAAAATAGAGGTGGTGATTCCTATTTCATAGGATTGCTATGAGGATTAAAGGAAATATAGGTTAAAAGGCTGTGTAGATACGGAGTGGTGGGTATTACTTATAACTGGGGGGAGAACTAAGTGATTTAAGAACAATTATATATTTTTCTTTTTTAATTATTTTTTTCAGTTACAGTTGACATTCAATATTATTTTATATTAGTTTCAGGTGTAGAGCATAGTGGTTATACATTTACATAATTTATGCAGTGATCCTCCGATTAGTACCCACCTGGCATCATACACAGTTGTTGCACCATCATTGACAATACTTAGTTAATAATAATGTATCAATATTAGGTCATCAATTCGAACAAATGTGCCACACTGATGTAAGGCCTTACTGATAAGGGAAATGGGAGGGTAAGGGAGAGGGTATGTGGGAACTCTACTTTTTGGTCAATTTTTTTGGAAGCCAAAAACTGCTCTAAAAAGAAAGTCTATTTAATTTAAAAAATTATGTATTTTTTCTCTTAAATTGTTCTATTGGTAAGCTTTTCATAGAAATACTTAAGTTTAAAAGTGGCTGATGCTAATTGTATACTCAATCCAAAATTCCTGAGTTATGCAGGTGAACATTATAACTGAGAGTAAGAGGACAAATAAATTTAAGATCCTCTCTTTTATGATGACAGAAGGAGCTCAGAGGTGTGTGGGGATCCCTTTTTCCTCTTACTAGTTAAACTGAAAATGGGCCACACGATTGTTGACCACAGAGTAGACTGTAGAGACCCATCTTGTTAACATCCTTCTTCACTACTGTTTCCACACCAAAATGGAGAGACTCTGTATTTGATCATTTGGACTGTGGTCTCCTGACGTCTTTGGCGTGCTTTAACCTTTCAAATGTTCACTTTCACTTAACAAACATCAATGACATTACAGCTACCAGGATCTGAACTTGTGGTTTAGATTGATTACATTTTTCCATTACATGCCACTTAAGTAGTAAAGGGACTGCTTAAAATGAGACTGGGCTCACTGGGTGTGTGTAAGGTTATCTCACCAGGCATGTGAGGGGGTTGCTTATGATTTCCTTTTCTTTCAAAATGTAACTACCTCTAGTCCGGGGACCTCCGCAGGTGTGACAGCAGTAACTCACCCCTTAAATGTCCTTAGAGGGTAGAAATGTCTTGCCAGTGTTGAAATCTCTTGACCCCCATTCCCAGCCCAGGGGAATAAGGCAGAGAGAATGGAGGCTTTGGACAAAAGTAGAGAAGCAAACCAGATTTCTCTCTCCCTTTTCCCTAATCCACTACAAGAAACAAACTGCTTCTTTAAAGGAAACCTAGACCTTAGCAAAAACATCGTGTGTTGTGTTTGATGAAGCCTTGAGGGTTTGGTTGCCATTTTGAAATAAAAAAATAAGTGTGTTGTAGGGATGTCAAGTAGGGGGAAAAAATGTCCTTGATTTTCTCTGGCATGTGTATGAGAAGGTATGGGGAAAGGAGAGCAGCATGTTATTATGGAAGTAATAGTAAGTTGGATTTGCTCATTTGCTGCTGTGTGAGTGTGTCTTATTGTGTAAATTTTGAATGAAAAAATTAAGTCAAAATAAAAATCCCTCCTGCGTGGAATAAACTAACCTCTAATCTCATCAGGCAGGAGCTATTTAGGATTTAACAGTCTCTAAAATCACTGTCAGAAGGGTTTTAAATAGAGGTAGAATGTTTTGTCTCCAACTTCCATGTAGGAAATGATAGAAATTCTAAAAAGGTCAAGAGTGAATCTGGCAGATTTGGGAGCATGGGAAAGAATCATCTCTCCCATGTGTATTTGTAGGGTATTCAACATTGTTATTATACTTTTGAAAAACCAAGGGGATGTATAAATAGTGGGTTTTTAAAGAACATGAACAATACATTGGGAATGCTTTGAAACTCTTTCCATATGTTGGATTTCTCTACCTTACAGACAAATTCTTTGAAGCTGCACTGTCCAATATGGTAGCCACTAAGCACTTGTGGCTACTGGACACTTAGAATGTCACTAGTGTAACTGTGGAACTGAACTTTAAATTTAATTTTAATTAAATTAAATAAAAAAACTAAAGCAGTGTCAGATATTTTTCCATTTTATATTGTTTTGGTAGGACTACATTTTGCTTTGACTTACAAATTTAGCATCCAGTTTGAGATGTACTGGAAATATAAAACAGATTTTGGAGAGTTGTTATCAAAAACAAAACAGAAAACATTTCACTAATTTTTATATCGATAACATGTTGAAATGATTTTTGGTTATGTTGAGTAAGTAAGATATATTGATAAAATTAATATTTCAAAGATATAAAAGGCCATGTAAGGCACCAAGTGCCACTCTGGTGGCCCACACAAATTCTGTGTGCAGAGATGAATGACAGAATTGCTAGTAAGATAGTAACAGTTTCTTAGGAGGTAAAGTTTCATTGAACCTTGAAGGATGAATGAATTGGGGAGAGTCTAGGAAGGGGCTGAGAAAAGTGTGAAGGTGGTAAAATGTTGGCTACTACCTTGCTCCGTAACCTTTGAGGGTGGTGTTCAAGCACGTGAACCTCTCGTACATGATACGGTTCTCAAACTCCTTGCTACTCACTGATTCTAGAGCAGCATCACTTGGAGACTTAGTTAAAATGCATTTCTCCAAAACAGTAGGGTGGAAAACCTTCTCAGTGTCTGCACAGAAACCAAGCCAGACTAGTCCTCAGTATTATCCAGATGCCCCATCAAAGAGGTTCTCAGCCCTGGCTGCATAATAGAATTACCTATGAAATTTTTTTAAGTGTCGCTATCTGGTCTACCCCAGAGAAAGCTCCGCAAGTGATTCCAGTACCAGCCAAGGTTGAGAACCATCCGTGTGTAGAGCAAATGAGGTTAATTTGGCAGTGAACCCCACTGTAGTTAACATGTTTTCTTCTGTGTTTGCAATCTATCTGATAGCCTATTGCAGAATTTTCCCGTAGCTTTATTGTCAGATTTTACTGTGCTATCCAGGCTTCACTCCTTTGAAGATTAGATCATTCTAAAACCCAGTATTTTAGTATCTCTTCCTGTTCTCTGTTATTTATCAAAGATTATCATTAGAAATTTTGCCGTTTGGGCTCTTCATTCTCTCTTTGACAAGCTTTTTTCCTCCACTCGTTCCAGTTGGAAGGCGATTCTCCTTGAATAAAATAGAAACGAAATAGAAGTTGAGTGCTACACTCCATCTTCTGTTACTATACCGACTCCCCCACACGCTCAGTACAAGACCCCTTTCTTGTTTCGGATTCTGGTTTTCAAAGCCATTTTAAAAAGCTTTCCTATATTCTTGTAAGTTTCTATTCCTAATAGGTTTTAACCTCCCTGATGCTATTCTTAAGACTTCATGCCATTCCTCTAACAGTACTTGGTATGTGAGTTTTCTGTTATCTTTGGTTCATGTCCTTCAGATGTCAGAAATTACCAGACATTTTTGTCTTGTTTGAAAGATTTAAATTTTTAAAGTCTTTCGACCCTACTGAGTTGCATCTTTCATAAGTTAATTTCAGAACTATTTACTGATCCTTCACGAGTGGACTTCATTCTAACTTTCAAAATGTTAACTGCTTAAGTTTATTAACCAGATGTTACTGTGGTTTTCTTTGGTTTGAGGAATTGTAGCTGAAGATTTTTTATTCCTTTGTGCTTTTCTATATTTTTAAAAATTAGCTGTTTACTGTTACCAATACCAAATCATATTACTTAGGTATGTATGGAAAAAGGTGATTTGTTAATTTTTTTAGTGCCTGGGCCACATAACTTTTATGAGTTTTATTTAAGCTGTTGATTTCCAGTCTTCTTAAAGTTTCAAGTTGCTATGAAAACAACATTTTTCAGAAATTTCTATAGTTTCCTCTTACCAAAAGTAAGGATTCTTAGTTATGAGATTAGGAAGCTCTTTCCAGAAACATTAAGGTCTCCCTCCCTTCCCCCTCTTTGACGTGTTCATCTCATTTGTTTAAACAGTGGTAGGATAGTTCAAAGAATAATGATCTAAGGCAAACAGTGGAGCTCTAGATGTGTCCGTGTCTAGACTAAAATGTATTTAAGCTCAGTAGACAGGCGAAGAGGCTTTTTTTATTTTTGTATCTGAAAGAGGGTTTGTTGTTATTTTCCTCTGTAGTATTGACATGTGAACATGCAGAGACTTTGTGTGTCGTGTGTGGGATTATATCCTCGTACCAACATAGGTGCCCTCTTTTCCACAAATCAGATTTTCATATGTTCAAGGAATGAGCTTTCATCTTGTTATCATGAAATAAACTTAAATGAGATAAATCTGGAGTTAGAAGGAACAGAATTACAGAATGAAAGTTTTGTTTGGAGTCTTCTCGTGTTTTAGGTGACTTTTCATTAGAGCAGTTAGTGGAAGGTGTGTGGAAATCTGCCAATATAGCAGTTTCCTAAGGCCAGATAAATAGTGAATGACAATTGAGAATTTGGGGCTAGTTTTATGTACTGTCTATAGCAGGGGTTGGCAGACTTTATGTAAAAAGCCACATTTTTTTTTGGTGGCTTTTCTGGTAAAAAAGCAAAATTGAGCATATTACATAGTTATTTATATAAAAATAGGTCATATTTCTGCAGTTTTTCTTCATAAAACTCAATGTAATAATAATTGAATACAGTGTTTTATAGTATCTGTCTACTGATGAGAAGCATGGTGTTCTTTGGGGGGAGGTGGATAACATTTTGCTTAATTGGGGCTAAACATATTCCTTACCATCAAAATCATTTGGAGAACTTTATCTAGTGCTACTGACTTCAAATGAGACTTTCCGTAGTTCATCTTCGAAAATGTCTTCACACACATAGAGGTATTGCTGTCTAATCAGTCACAAGCATATAATTTTGATGAAGCATATTCACTCCTGAAAAGGCATTTATAGAATTCTGTTAGATTCTGCTGTTGACATTGACCTGTTACCATAGCATTACACTGCAGAATCAAAGGTTACTCGGAAGCTCCTCAATTGCACAGTTAAATGGATTTTGAAATGAGGAAATTTCCTTTGTACTTGCACTGCGGTCCAGAAAATGCTTCTGGAGCGGTAGTTTGTGCTCAGAAAATATATGTGCTACAAATGTGTGTGGGAATGCAGCTCTTGTTTGTTTGATAGCACAAGAAGTGCATAAAGCAGCTTGACATTGTGATCCCAGTGTTAGTTATTGTTGAAATGACTTTACTACACTATAAGTTTTACATATAAGCACTATTTTGCCTTGCAATTTTAGGTTGAAGTCTGTAGCAAAAGCTAATTGCCCAAGCCATTCATTGTTTGGTAATGGTAATTGAGTAATCTCTCATTCAGAAAAAAATTCAATCTTGGACCTGGGTACAAGTCACACTAAAACGTTACCAGTGCTAAACTGTCCGGATGTGCAGGTTCTGTTTGTGACAAAGATTCCCGAAGTCCACAGTAATGAAGTTCACCATTGACACTGCTGGTTCAGTAACAACGATGGCTTTAACTCCTTTCTGCCAACTACCTACTCAGGAATAATATAATGAAAAAAACAGGCTTTAAACACCTCACATTTTCACAAGCTTTGTAGATTTTGTTCAACTGGGTCTTTTACTGCTTTACACATTTTTACCACCATTTCAGTTGTAATACATCTTAGCAAATTCCACTTCATGTTATGCTGAATTCATGTTTTCTCAACTTTGAGGATATTATCACCTGTAGTGGTTCCATCCAGATTCACAGAGGCTACTTCTGTAGTTCAAATCCTGGAATAATCAACAACTGAATAGTATCAGTTACACTTGTCCACTCATCAAGAGCCAAGAACAACCGATCAAAATCATTTGTTGCCTTCTTTTTCAATTGATCATTGACGTATTCCAATATCCTCAACTTTAAGCAACTGTACTCACCAAGAAAAAAGTATGGCCCATGGGTTGTGGTTTGCCAACCGCGGACCTAGTCTTTTCCTAGTATAACAGAGCTTTTCAGGAGTTATTCTGCTGACATCTCATTCGTTTGAGGTCTTAAAATGCACGTCTTGATGTGCATTCTGGATTTTCACATAATTGAAACTGTTATATAGGATGCATACTGCTGTTTTCAAGGTTGATCTCCTTTCTCCTTTTAGATCATTTTCCACTTGTTCATCAAGATGGAAAGCTCAGATTCTAACGATAAAGGAAGTGGTGATCAGTCTGCAGCACAGCGCAGAAGTCAGATGGACCGATTGGATCGGGAAGAAGCTTTCTATCAATTTGTGAATAACCTGAGTGAAGAAGATTATAGGCTTATGCGGGATAACAATTTGCTGGGCACCCCAGGTATGTAACATGTAGTTTAAGAATTTATATATGCAAATTGCTGGTCTTAAAAAATAGCCTGTTTTGAAAGTCTGTTTCTTTAGTCATTATGGAATATGATTTTAATGCAAGGGATACAGAATGACATGTACTGCTGTACTTGTTACTTGATTCTCTTCATTCTTTTTTGGAATTATCCTTTATTATGAACTTACAGTGAGCTGAATTGAAAAGAGTGGAGCTGATCAAGTTTTTGTTGTTAGTTAGCTCTATTTAACTTACTAGACATGAGTCTAAGTGTGGAAGAGCTAATGGGAACTTTAGTTCCTAGAACAGACTTCGTCTGTTTTGTCATCTCTGATTCCCTGACTTGCCCCAGTCATAATCCTCCAAAGCTAGCCTTGGGTAAAATTGTCAATTACTCAGAACTTTGTGCTTGGTTATTTTCTTTTGCCCAGTGACGTCCCATTTGGTCCACTTAAAATTCATTTTCTCCCCTTCCTCCTTGTTTCTGTTTAATTTTCCTAATCTTTGAGTGATTGCTTACATTTTAAAAGGTGAGGTGTTAATTAGTGAGAGTGCTTTTTGAGCCAACAGTACCAGACTTGAATCAGAATGCCTCAGTTGGCCTTCTGGCCCTGCCATTTATTAGCCCGTCAGTCTCTCGCACAGTCTGTTTCCTTCTTTCAAAGTACAGGTGGTGATATCTACGTCCCAGAGGTGAAATTATAAAGAATGAGTGAGTTTATGCAAAAGCATTTAGTAAACTAGAAAGAAATTTGTATAAATATAAGTTGTAAGGTCATGCTCCTAAAGAAATTAATTTTACCCAGGTTCCCCACTCCTTGGTTTTCATCTCAGATGAGTAAGAATCATTGGTTTTTATTTGTAATGTGGCGAACATTTTAAAACTGTTTCCAGGTGAAAGTACTGAGGAAGAGTTGCTGAGAAGACTACAACAAATAAGAGAGGGCCCACCACCACATAACGCAGATGAAAATAGAGGTATACTTCGCTTTGCGGGCAGTGGGTACAGGATGGAATGGATAAAGAACTTCATAACAGTTAATTTCATGAAGTCATAACAGCCAAAGATTTTCCAGAAATGGCACAAATTAATTTGGTGCTAAGTAACTGCTTATAAAAAGAGAAAGGGTATTTTCTTGATATTTGGTGAGAATGTCGACATGTGTTCTTTTCTGCTTCACCTTTGGGTTGTTTGTGTTCATTGGGACATAATGAGAAATGACCTATTTAAATGTGATTTTTTTTCTTGATTTTCCATTCCATTAAAATTTCCTTCTGCCTTCCGAATTATTCCTTCCTTATAAACATGTCTATGAGTTCCTCACCGGCAGAAATGCTGTATTCTCTAATGGGGTGGTTCTCAGAGGGATATAATATTGCCCCTTAGGGGACATTGGCAATGTATGGAGACGTTTTTTGGTTGTCACAACGGGGGGGTTTGCTACTGGCATTTTGTGGGTGGAGGCCAGAGATGCTGCTAAACATCTTAACATCCCAAAATGTACAGCACAGCCCCCACGACAAAGAATTCTCTGGCTCAAAATGTAAGTAGTAGCACTGTTGAGCTATCCTGCCCCTACCTTAGGTCTGGCGTTTCTCTCCCGATGTGAAGTAGAGAATTTCACTGTCTTAACCTAAGAGGCTGTGATAAGTCTGATTCTTGACTGTGCCGTTACGTGTATTGTGCTAGGTTCAGACTGTTCATTTGGTCTGATCTCTGATTCCATGTGAATTTAAAATCTTGGTAACATGAAGAAATAGCCAAACAATTTTAAATCTATAAACCTTGTTTATATTTTTGCAATGGGTACAGCAGTCTTGTATTTTCAAATTTCCCGTATTATCAAAGGCTCTTAAGAACCTTGAAGAAAAGTTGTAGACTAATGAACATTTGAGAAAAGTGTAATTTGAACCAAAATACTCACCCTGTACCGTAGTTGGTGCTTACTTTGTTTGATTATGTTAGCATTTTGACAGTGGACTGAGAAATGTCTTCTAACAGCCCACAGTGGTACCTACGCTAGGTTCTATATGTGATGAAGTACTGAAAATAGAATTCTTCCAGATTTCTTTTTTAAAAATCTCTTAAATTTTTCTTGGGTTAACTTGCCCTTTCAAAATGGAATTGAAAATTTCCTGCCTTTACTTGTAAATCTGTGCAGTGTAGTTTACAAAAATCTGTAAAGGTGAAATCTGTTCAGAATCTTTGTCCTTTTTTCCTAACCCACAGTTTCAGAGCACTATTATATGATTGTCCTAATTTTAGTAGTTCCTTTTTCTCCCTCTCCCCTCCCTTTTTAAAACAGGTGGAGACTCTTCAGATGATGTGTCTAATGGTGACTCTATAATAGACTGGCTTAATTCTGTCAGACAAACTGGAAATACGACGAGAAGTGGGCAAAGAGGAAACCAATCTTGGAGAGCAGTGAGCCGGACTAATCCAAACAGTGGCGATTTCAGATTCAGTTTAGAGATCAATGTTAACCGTAATAATGGGGGTCAAAACCCAGAGAATGAAAATGAGCCATCTGCAAGACGTTCCAGTGGAGAAAACATGGACAGCAACAGCCAAAGGCCAGCAGAAAATCCACGGTCAGAATCAACGTCTGCAAGGCCATCCAGGTCAGAACGAAATTCAACTGAAGCCTTCAGCGGAGAAGTCCCGCCTACTAGAGGTCAGAGAAGAGCGAGAAGCAGGAGCCCAGACCATCGGAGAACCCGAGCTAGAGCGGAGAGAAGTCGGTCACCTCTGCATCCAATGAGTGAAATCCCACGAAGGTCTCATCACAGTATCTCATCTCAGACTTTTGAGCATCCTTTGGTAAATGAGGCTGAGGGAAGTTCTAGAACCCGGCACCATGTGACATTGAGACAGCAAATAAGTGGACCTGACTTGCTCAGTAGAGGTCTTTTTGCAGCTTCCGGAACTAGAAATGCCTCACAAGGAGCAGGTTCTTCAGATACAACTGGTAATGGCGAATCTACAGGATCAGGACAGAGACCTCCGACCATAGTCCTTGATCTTCAAGTCAGAAGAGTCCGTCCTGGAGAATATCGGCAGAGAGATAGCATAGCTAGCAGAACTCGGTCAAGGTCTCAGACCCCAAACAACACCGTCACTTATGAAAGTGAACGAGGAGGTTTTAGGCGTACGTTTTCACGTTCTGAGCGTGCAGGTGTGAGAACCTATGTCAGTACCATCAGAATTCCGATTCGTAGAATCTTAAATACTGGTTTAAGTGAAACTACATCTGTTGCAATTCAGACCATGTTAAGGCAAATAATGACAGGTTTTGGTGAATTGAGCTACTTTATGTACAGTGATAGTGATTCAGAGCCTAGTGGCTCAGTCTCGAGTCAAAATGTGGAAAGGGCAGAGTCACGGAGTGGAAGAGGGGGTTCTGGTGGCAGTGGCAGTTCCACTTCCGGCTCGAGTTCCAGCTCGAGTTCCAGTCCTAGCTCCAGTTCCAGTGGGGAGAGCTCAGAGACTAGCTCAGAGGTGTTGGAAGGCGGGAATGAAGGAAGCTCGTCGTCAGGCTCCTCAGGTGCCAGGCGAGAGGGTCGACACAGGGCCCCGGTCACATTTGATGAAAGTGGCTCTCTGCCCTTCCTTAGTCTGGCTCAGTTTTTCCTCTTAAATGAGGATGATGATGACCAACCTAGAGGACTCACCAAAGAACAGATTGACAACTTGGCAATGAGAAGTTTTGGCGAAAATGATGCATTAAAAACCTGTAGTGTTTGCATTACAGAGTACACAGAAGGCAACAAACTTCGGAAACTACCTTGTTCCCATGAGTATCATGTCCACTGCATCGACCGCTGGTTATCTGAGAATTCTACCTGTCCTATTTGTCGCAGAGCAGTCTTAGCTTCTGGTAACAGAGAAAGCGTTGTGTAATTAAGGTCGCGACTCTCGGCTGTAGCTGGCATAGTGATGGGCAAACAGGAATCACTTGCTTTATGTCCACTTTTTGAGTGGTACTGAAATGTAAAGTAGCAACCTGAATTGAGTCATTGCTTTCCGAATGAATCTTTGTCCTTTCCCCACCTTCTGTTCCAGAATAAAAGGAAATATTTAAAAAGCAACGTTTTAGGACATAAAAATCTGATTTCACTATCAGTAATTGAGGTTGCTGATGACTTAATCATGTATGCTTGTCAGTTTCTCCTTTGTTACCTTCAAAGATCTGCCTTAGCAATGGCTCTTACCTGTTTCACATTGATCTTGAAAGTTTCCTGCGCCGTAGGAGAGGGGCTAAGGAAATTCCCAGTTTAGACTAGGTTCAGTACATCTTCCTAAGTGATTGCTGTCCCCATTTATTAGTTGGCACAGATTCAGCTACCTGCTGAATATCATTTGTTCACCTTTCAGACAAGGTGATTGGACATGTCAGTGTAAATAACACTAAGGTTAGGGTCTTCTAAGTGTCTGACTGTCTCCTCAGCCCATCACTGTGGCACACCGTAGAGTGAGCTTATAGTTTCATTGAGATATTTATCTTGTGGAAATATTAAAAAAGCCTATGCTTGTGTAAGTGAAACAAATCACATTCGTTTGTTTAAAAATGTAAAGCTATTTTGTAGAGGCTCAGTACTTTTCCAATGCACTGTTGTAATAATGCATTAAAACTTGTAAAGTCCCATGCTTAGAAATGAGAAAACTGCTTTCTGTGAGCCAACCTAGTAAACACACCAAACAGAGTACAGAGCTGCTTTTGTAAGTGTATAGATGTCAAGAGCAGAACATATTTCATGTATGTGAGCAGCTACTGTGACACAAAGGGAAGGACAGTGCAGAACTGAACTGCATTGAAGACCAGTGGAAATGGTGTATTCGGCTTGGATTTAGGCAGGAAATGAAAGACCGGAGGAGTAAAGCAGACTGCTCTGAAGAGCTTCAGCTTGTCATGCAGACGCTAATACAGTACAGACATTGACTGGTTTCAGAAGGTGAGGTCTTTGACACAGTCTTCTTCGTGAGCAGATGGAGTAGATTGGCAGATTGGGCAGAGCTTTGGTTGAAGAAAAACCACTACCACGTAGCACCAGTTACATTGTTTTTACAAGTCTACTCCTCAAAAAAAAAGGTGGAGGAAAGACTATAAACCACTTTTAGCATAACAATTGGTACAGATGTGTGTACTAATAAGAAAGTCTCGAATTTGCATTTTCGAGATTTGTCATTTAAGGTACCAGTGCACACTTGTTACTATTTCATTATTCTCTCTCTAACACAGACCTAACATCTCACATTTAAAGACCAGTTGAATAATAAGGGATTTTTATCCTTGGTTGCAAGTGAGTTGTGTTGGGTTATTTGAAATTCACATTTTAATTGTGCTGCCCATTTTCGAAGATGAGACTGCTGACTTACGATCTATGGGACACGCACTTTATGTTGTTCCCTTAGTGGTAACAATAGATCTGTGAAGAACCCCAGTACTCTTGCTGAATTTCTCTTTGGACGGTGGTTGGGGTTAAGGTTAGTCTGACTGTGGAGGACTGCGTTTGTTTTTCTGGGGGAAGCCGATGGGTCCAAAGAGGGATTGATCACATCCTTGGCCATTAACAAAGTGAGCTGACTACCTGGGCATAGTCAGACACTCTACAAAATCAGTCTGTTTTAGAAGTTCTCTGGGTACCTTAACTGTTAGCAACTTAGCTGTAAAGATGATTTCAAAGCTCATACTTTCATGTTTTCCTCTGGCTTTCAATCCTACCTAACTGTCAAGGAAATTAACTTGTAAATATGGTAGTTGTTTACTAAGGATATGTACTGCTCTTGCAAGAAAATAATGTCCAAACAAAGCTTCACTTATTTTTTTTAATATAAGCAGAAACCACTGTCTATGGCGCTTCTATAATACATTTTATCTTTTTAAAAAATTGTCCATTTAAAAGTCAGGATTCCTTTATATTGTGGGCCTCCTTGTCTCCTTTCCTGAGGGTGTAATCAATGGTTTTCAGATCTGCAGGGGAGTCCTGATTGGCTAAGAACAAACCCGTTTTTCTCTTGGTATAAAATGTCCCATTACTATAGGGGTGTTCATTTTCTATAGTTTAAAAACAACTGCCGCTAAGCATAAAAATCATTGACAACAGGTACCTCCCTAAGCTCCCAAGATGTATTACTCATTTGTAAAGTATTAAAGTGAGAGGTAACTTGTGCAGAATTCTGGTAATGAATGTAGATATTAAACCTATTCCTAAACACTGGAAATAGAATTTTAAGTTTTTAGCCTTCACTAGAATGCACAGTCGACACGTGCACATGGACCCCTTTTTCAATAGCACTCACCCATTTCCATTGGATTGTGTAGAATGGATACAAATATTTTAGTGGAATTTGCTACTTATTATCTTTTTAATTTTGTGAGGTCCATGATTAATATATACTTAACTAGTGTTGTGGACCTTGAAGACAAGGTCATTTGTAGGTGTCAGATGTACAGTGGAGAACAAAGATCTTTTTTCCCACCAGCATCCAAACACCTATTCTCTTGAGGGAGCATTTTCTTGCAAAAGACTTTACGTTTCATTTTGTATCTTTGCACTTTTTCTTTATTAAAGATTCTGTCTTGAAGACCTACTTGGAACTTCATGCAGTAATAGGAACAAGAAAAAACAATGTTGGGAGTTTACATTGTTCGAAGCATAGGGAAAAGTACTAAAAACTGAATTTCCTTGAATATTTCAGGTATTTTTAAAAGTTCACTTACTAGTCTGAAACGTTTGAGGTGTTACTATTGTTTAACTCCAAGCAGTTGTCAAGCTTGCGGTTTATTGGTACTAAAACCAAAACCGAACAGTGAGGTTTAAAGTTTGCAGACTTGGATCTGTAGCAGCACTAGAAGAAGAGCCATGTTGTTAATTTGGAACATTTGCTCTAAAAAGAACACAGTAGTTGTACCTCAGTGGTGTTAATGGGGATTGAGGGAAGGGTTCACATTAGTGTTGGAGAGTAGGTTCCTTGTGCAGTGAACAACAACAGAAATGTTTAACACCAAGATTTTATAGCGATACATAGATATTTACATATCTATATATGTATGAAATCTCTAAAAACACCATTGGAGTTTATCCAAACTTTAAGATTAGGAAACTGGTTATCTGTGTTACCTCAAGTCATTTCCCCCCTTGGGAAAACATGTCCTTTCCGTGCCAATTATGCTCTCCTAGTGTCATTGTCTCAAGTCATATTTATGAAGGTTGACACTTAATATGCTTTGTATTTAGCCACCTGCTTCCCAAATGTCCAGGACGGGAAATAAGTCCAGCATCAGCCATGACTTTCCCAAAATACCCACGTGGTAGGGAGATGAATGAATGTTGCAAAATGCTTCTTCAAAGGCCCTTTTTACAGCTTGCTAGAATACAGTGGCACCTTGTGGTGATTGTTGATACTTTTAAAGATGGAAGATATTTTTACCCCCCCCTCCTTTGTTCTTTTGTGAACGAAAAATATTTGTAATCTGCCTTATATGAATTTTGAAGTTTTACCTTACTGGCTTCCCTGTCAAATTTATTACCAACATTAAGTACTTATAGAAGCCACGTTTGCAGGGCACTTTTATTCTTTTCTTGTCTTATAAGACTATGCTGATTGCTACTTTGTAAAGTATTCTGTACCTTAGTAATGCAAGAGATTGATAAGGCACGTGTTAAAGTGTCAAGTGTTTCTTTCCTTAGTATAATTCTTCAGTATGTTTAAGATTCAATAACAGTGTTGTGAATCATTGCGTTAACTAGTAAATTGTACACTTTTGCAAAACACATTTGAAATTGTAAATCATAACATGCTTTATTTGGAAAGGTGAAGTGCAAGGTCTCAAGAACTAGTATATAACTTATTTTTAAATCAGATTTTTAAATAAGCAACTAATAAACTGCTGTGAGTTCAGTACCTGCCCTTTAAAAATTTTAGCATCCTGAAATTGTGTTCTTAACTGGAACATTTCTAAAATATTATGTAATATTCCCTACAAGTGAGCAACGTCACTTGATTTAAGTAAATCCATTTTGTATCTAAAATGCAGCATAGAATAGCGCTGTTATTGAAGTGTTGGAACTTGCAAGGGATAACAACAGTTTATGAGTTTTGTGATTATTTTCATTTCTATGTAGGTGTTTTAATTAAAATTTGAAGGAAATAGGCACGCCCGCTAACACTCAAACTTATAGTGAGGTACTTGTTTTTTATTAGTGTTTCTTTGCTACAGACCCATAAGCTGCTTTATAGTCACTTGGATTGAGTGATAGATAGATAGATATCTTAAAGACACGCAGTGAAAGTGACCCCATCAAACCACTGTGCCTAGTTATTTTAGGGTTCCTCTATCAGTTCCTCATCTTGCAGATTTATTCCAATACTAAGGTATGGTTGAACCAGCTGCCCAGCCTTAACTCCATTTAGTGCCCCTCTGGTAACATTCTTTCAACGATTGATCCATATGTTTTAATTGTCCAATGTTGGGATTTTACCTCTTGAGAGCTCCATTTGTCCCTGGTGCTGCTTTTAAAGATGGAGGGCCGTGAGGTATCGAGTTGAGTAGGTACGCAATTGGCCCGGTTACATATCTGTGCCTGTTTTATCTTCTCCCAGGAAGAGCTGCTTGGGATAGATGTTTACTTGGGTTTATGTAAAGAAGTGGGCAGCAATCTTGGACAGCTTTCTGAAGTCTGTAAGAACCTGAAGGGATTCGGAGGGGGGATAGTAACAAAGGCTGCCTTTATGTCTCTGAACACGAAGCACATAAATGTATGTTGTGTAAAGACTGAAGTGATTGTTATACCAGGGCTTCCTGACCTCTGGGAGAGACTTGCAAAACAGCAGAAAGGAGCACAAGGTGAAGTGAATTTGGTTGGCTTGCCTTATCTGCTTTCTCATTTTCTTTAAATTTAAACCTAAACATAACACCCTCCTCCAGTATCTACCCAGCAGACTCCTGGTTGGGAAGCCCTGTATTCAATTTTGAGAATGTACCCAGTTTCCTTTTGTTTTGTACAGTGCTTTACACTTGCTAAAATTTAACTTGTTTAATGCAAAACAAGACCTTGAAAGGTCAGTCATATTAAAGCTGGTTTGATTATTAATAGTTATCTTTTAGGAAGAAGCTTTTTCCCTATGTAAGATGTCATACTGCAGATTTAAAATATAGACTATCAATAAAATGCATGAAGTGATCATTTGTGCTTGATCATCTCTCCTTGGGTTTTTCTTTAAAAGGGGGAATCTGATAAAGGTTCTGTTGCTTCAGACTGATTGCAGATAGACATGATTTCTAGAAATGAGTGGAATTACAGCACAACCTTGGTTTTGGTTCCCCTCACTGCTATGAGTGTGGGCAGGTACTGGTTTACGGGATACAACTTCCATTCTGTGTTGTGTCGTTTAATGGCTTAATCTTGGTAAAATAAAAGATTGAAGTATATTCTCATACAAGAATCCTGGAAAGAATCTATGTAAATGACATTTTAAATGACAGTGCATGTTCACTGTTTCTTGTATTTTCACCATTGCCCTGACCACTCCCTTGCGTGACCTCTGTAAGTACAAAAACTTGTCCTGGTATGCTCATGCAGCTTTTGTCTTCCATCCCTACCACCAGCCTGTCACACATGTTGCCTAAGCCACCAAGATGTCCGTGTTTCTAAGTAGATTGTCACATTCTGATAACCTGCAGGAGGCTTCCCTTTGGTATTGATACTCATTTTGCCGATGGTGAATTTTACTGTCGTTTCATTTCCTCTGGTTCCTACAGCGCCCTGTCATTGGCATAGCAACTCAGTTCCTTGTGATAATTTTGGTGTGGTCACCTCTTGGCCTCGTGCCCTTCCCAGGGTTTTACTTTTAGTACCATTCATGATTAATTTCTTTGAAACTCAAGCACACCACTGAAAAGTTTACATTGGAGACAGCAGAGTAAGCCAGTGCACAGACGTCTTGTAGAAAACTAAGGAAAAAAGGGTCGTTACCTAGAACAGTGGATCTGGTAAATCAGCAGCTTACAAGCTAGACTCTTCATGGTCATTTAAAAAAATAGGAAATGAAAGCTAAGGTCCAGTTTCTTTGAGGTCTTTGAATTCGGGCAAGACTAAAGCCTAAGGCCTTGCAAATAGATTACTAATAGCTATACTAAGAAAAGCTAGTTTTTTCTGATTGCTATCAGGTGTAGTATTAAGCACTGTATAAATGATTTAATCCTCACAGTGGCTCTGAGGTGTATTTACCACCCTGTTTGTAGGTGATGCAGCTGAGATAACACGGTAAGTGACAGAGTATTTCCAGTCAGATCTGATTCCAGAGCATAGTTTCATAGTGCTCTTAACCCTGCTACTATGTGGCACCTAATTTGGTTTTTTAATATTTATCTCGTGCCCTAGACTATTAGCTATGAGGTAAGCTTTCTTTGGCTAAACATCGGTTTTGACTAGTTTGCCAAGGAAAATTGAAAGGGCAGATTTGAGGAGGATTAAAGGTTACACGTTGTAAATTTCAGTAAATCACTATGGGCACTACCAAATACACCTGAGCACCATGTTTATCAAGGTTTCATTTCTGAAAGCTTGAAAGGGGACTGGAAGATGTTTAAGGAGTCTTTAAGGTTAGTGGTCATCTCAGCCCCTTTATTACATGTGCTCTTGGTACCAATTATGACTTCATTTGAAATATGAAATGACTAGAACAAATTGCAGCTTTTTTTTTTTTTTTTTTTTTTTTTTTTTAGTATGGCAGCCAGTTTATTGGCATCCGAGTAAATGCTCTTTAAAGCTGCCCTGGGCAGCCACAGGCATTTCCAAGAATGTCCTCATTGCTCAACAGATATGTGGCATTTGTTTCAAATGGCTTTCAGAAAAAATTTTGTGAGCAACAGAAGCAGCCCTCTTCACATTACCTGCCACCCTTAAGATGAATCTTGGCTCTTTGCAAGAAGTATCTTTCTCAATGGATGGAGATTTGCCACCCTCAAGCACATTCAGAAGAATGCACTATTGCAAGCAAGGCATGTCAGAGAACAGGTGCAGTAGTATTTAGAAGAAGTACATGGCTACTGGGTATTTTGTAACGATTATTACACCTCGTTCAACATTTGAAGCACGGATAAAGATACAAATCCCTACTGACGAGGAGCGGACATAGTTCATAACGTATTACAAAAGCCTCCAAAGACACGCTATAATTATCCATCCCCATTCAAATGATATTTGAGAGGAGCAGCAAGGAGTAATGAGGTGAACAAGGGGTCACCCCAATTAAGAGTTTGTTTCCTCAGCTAATAGATCAATGTGCATTGTGCTCCACTTGTTTTTGGTCAGGATGGGGACCTGAAGCCTCCAAAATATTGCTGGGTTTCTCAGTGGATAGTGTACTTTTACAAAACTACCATCTTTCTCTTCCCCTTTTAAGGTTACAAGAATATACTCCGTGCCAAAGTTAGAAATCTAACCATTAAGAATTAATGAAAGACCTTAACTGGTTGAGGGCCCCGTTAAAAGCTGGGGAAGCCCATCACAACTGCCAATGAATAGCGGTGGTTCCATTTTTATTGCAGGAACAAGCACCCAATGTTTTATGTTGATTCTCTTAGTTCAGTTGTGTTAAAATTGTACAAAGAAATAATTTCC
The DNA here is from genome assembly GCF_004115265.2 of Rhinolophus ferrumequinum. Taxonomy (NCBI): domain Eukaryota; kingdom Metazoa; phylum Chordata; class Mammalia; order Chiroptera; family Rhinolophidae; genus Rhinolophus; species Rhinolophus ferrumequinum. The sequence continues at coordinate 401,539 of NC_046284.1, forward strand.
AAATAGTTAATATGAGGAGGTTTCTTGGGGTAGAAGGGGGAAAGTTGACAATATATGAACAGGCTACCAGATCAGACTTCAGCCCCAGTGAAAGCAAGTATTTCCCAACACCAAGTCTCTGACGCCACTGCTGAAAGTTTGTTTTGTTTGGCAACATGGTGTAAAATATTAACTCCTGTGAAGAAAGAGCCTTTGGAGTTGAAGTTTTGGAAAAAGCTGATTCATTTGGCTTGGCTTTACTTGTATTTTCTGTGTGAATATAATGTGACATTCTTATTTAAGAATCTGAAAACCCATTTAGTAGTAGAGGGTGAAATTTGGTTTCTAGCATGCGTGACTGAAATCTATCAACAGCACATGAATCTGTGTACTTGGAAGAAGCCAGAGGAGCAGTCATCCAGCTTTTTTTCAGAATCTTGGGTGCAGACCTTCTAGTTCTTTCTGTCCCACCCCAAGATGTTCCCTTCAGTTCACACTATTGGTACAATTGATTTTGAACACTTATATGTTAACTGGCCAGCATATATTAACTAGGCCTGGCCTCGGCCTTATTTCCTGTTTAAAATGCCGGTTTATAAATCTGATCCTAGACACTCAAGTGTGCTACATTCCTGACTCTGAAATCTTTGTGGATGACTGAAATATGTAGCTACGACTGTTCCAAAGAAGTACTTTGTGGGACCCACTAGAAAGCATACTGTGATTTACAGAGCACGCGTGCACAGACGCACACACACAGAAAAACAGGTCCATGGTCCTGAAAGGGAAGTGCAGGTGGAGAGATGGTTATAGGTTGATGAATACATTAATACATGTGTTTATTGGCTGGGCCTTTTCAATTTGTCCTTTTACTTAACAGTCAAATAATAAATAATAAAATGAAAACAATTGGGAGAAATTGGATATTTACATTTTATAACCAAAATAGAATCCAAGATTAAGTGACATGCTCCAAGTACCACTGCTAGTAGTGATCATCCAAAAATTTTGATCAGAATCTATATTCCAAGCAACTTTGCTCTTACCTTCATGGCAGATAATATATTTGTAAATACAAATTAAGACACTGATGAAATGCTGAGAAGAAAATAAAATGGTGTGATGTGATTGTGACAGATGGAGTAGGATGATTGGAGAAGACCTTTCTGAGTTGGTGACACAAGCTGAGACCAACTCATGAATAGGAAACAGCATTCCAGACCCCGGAAATGAGCTCTGCTCATTAGCTGGAGGGAGGAAAAGGCACAGTGTTGAAGTGAGGTGAGATGAGTCAGGCCAGTTCCTGAGTGTTTTATAGCTAAGGAAAGGGAGATAGGATTTTATTCTGAGATGAGAAGCTGTTGGAATCTTGATCATGGAAGTAAAGTGTTTTGAATTAACTACCAAGTGGCTGCCACATGTTCCATGACTGCACAAGACTGTCTCCTGCCCTTTTTTCCCCCCAACTGGAAGGGCCTGGAATCTGGGCCTGGCTCTGCAATGCTGTAAGCCAGGGGTGTCTAAACTTTTTTCAACGTTTTTCACCAAGGGCCATATGCGGTAAAATACACAAACAGCCGGGCCATTCACTCGAGGTGAAGTACGTATTGCCTCACCTGGTTTAAGTAAAGTGAATATGTTTTTGGAATTTGCTGCGGGCCAATTAACAATGGATTGCGGGCCGCAGTTGGCCCGCAGGCCGCAGTTTGGACACCCCTGCTCTAAGCCTTTGATTTCTCTTTCTAGGTTTCCTTGTTTTCCTAAGAAACTCAGTTTGTACAATTCACATAAACAGAAATGTGGCTCTTTATGTTATTTTCCTGTAATCTGATTTGATTGACCCTATCCTGCTATGGCAGAGAAAAATCCTCCAATAGGACCCAAAGCCACTGCTCAATGGGCCAGCGTTGCTGTTTTACTTTGCCAATACCTGTAGGGGGCAGAGTTGCCCATATAATGAACCAAAGAGAAGCTGATTTTAAACAGCTGCTTACCAAAATCCTTTTCATTGGATGCCTTTTGGTGACTTCTTGTGAGTGATTTTACTGATGGGTAGACCAACCGCAACGAGCTCAGATGAATCTAGTAAATTTAACGTGCATTTATGGATTAGCTAATATGCCCTGGCATTTTACGATTGCAAGTCAGATGCCTGCATCTACACAACTCTACATTGAAATCATCCTGACAGAATTGCAGATTCTGGATTGAATGCTTCCAGTTATTGAGGGGACATGGGATCATAACCTAACCATGGGTATAGGGGCCCTAACTTTGGTATCCAAGTGTTCATCTTCTGGGTTTCAGTTATCGGAGCATGCTGCAGTCCTCCGTCATCTCCCGGCCATGCCACCACTGACTGCTGGGATGGTCTGAGGGTCACTTCAGAGCCACATTCCAGGAATTGCCAGGGGTGTCCTGTGTTAGACACTCACCTAGGGAAGTGAACTCCTGGTGGCTTTTTCCCCCGAAACGTCCCTCGATCTTTTACCCCTTGAAAAGAATCTATTTACCTGGAGATCTAGCTGAATCATTAGAATTCTGTCTGGATAAAGACACATGGCCCCAGGAACTTTGTTATTTAAGACACAATCTATGGGTCCAAGGCCTTAACAGTAATGAGCAGATGGCCACTAGGATAGGTGATCTGGGGACCTAAAGGTGAAAAGAACAGATTTAGGAGCTACTCAAACTTAGATTCATATGCCTCTTACAACTTATGTGGTATTAGATGACAATTCTTTTGAGTCTAATTTTCCTTTCTGCAAAGTGGGGATAATGATGCCTTACTGTGTTGGCAAGCCTCCTGATCCCGTAGGTAAATCCCCTAGCTCTTTGATGGAAGACACATTCTATTGAGGTATTAATAAGCTAGGAAAGGATTTTTGTCCAGTGTCAGAGACGTCAAATTTTAAGACATTTAAAAAACAGTGAACATGTGGTCTCAGAAATCAATTTCAATAAAGATGAATGCATCTGCCCAATCTTTGGATGCCTAAAGAAGCCTACTAGGTAGGTGTGTGAAGGAGACAGGAAGGGACACAGACACAGTTGTTCTAGAATAAAACAGGACCTGTCCATTTTGAGACAGTAGGGGGGGAAAAAAGCTCATGTAACAGGTAAAGTAGGACTACACCCACTTACCTGTGTACCAACAAATCAATGGTTGTTTCTATGACAACTATTTTTTCTTCCTCAGAATCTAGCCACTATTTAGAAACTACAGCAGGAGCTGGATAGGCAAATAATTACATATACTAGGTGAAAATGAAAAGAAAAAAGAAAATCTAAAAACAACCTAAAAAGAAGGATGTTACGATGGGTTTTTTAAAACTTGCATGTGTCTCAAAGATTCCACCACACATACTGAGTGATGCTAAGAAAGAAATCTTTGATACAGTTGAAAAGATTGAGAAGGAGAAGAAATGTGAAAAGTGTGCATCTTAGCTTCACAGCAAGTTCTTGTTAGAAACCAGTAACTCCCATAATCTTACCTAGAACTTCTGCAGTTTGGGGTCCTCTTCACTAGGAACCCCTCAGCCTTTAGCAACCTTTAGACATTGCACTGGTAGCCTTCTGTTTGTAATCAGCATCCCCAGGTCTCACTTGAATTGAGATTTTCCTCTGTTCTTCTGAAAGGATGAAGCTACTCCTAGGTCAGAGACAGCAAAACACAGACAGTTCCCCCAGAGGGAACCCCTTCTTGCATTAACCTATCCATTCCACAAAGCCCTACTACTATGCTCAGCATGCTCAGGTTGGTTCAAGTCTTCAACGATCAGAGATCATAGCTCAGAAAAAAAGTACCACTAGACCTTTTTGTTCTCTAGATAATGCTGTTGGCTTTACCCACCTCTGTGGTATTTTTCCTTTATGTAAGAATTGTTTAGCTTATTATTACAGAAGAAATTTTCTCATGGTTTTAACTATTTTCCATACCCCGATGACTCATAATTCTGTATCTCTAGGCTTTACCTCTCCCTGGAACTGTAGACATTTTTTTTTTTTTACCCTGTTGTTTCAGTAGATGACACTATGTAGTGATTAGCAATGGATGTAACTGCTAGGCCCAGCAGAGGAGATCACGAAGACTTAGTGTAAAGAGTTAGGAGTGAAGGTTAGAAAATCAACCTTAGCAATATAGGGCGCCAAAAAAATGTATACAAATTTTAAGAAAGGAAAAAACTATTAAAATTGTAATACTCAATATATACCGATCACAAAAGATGAATACAAGTCACGTTTGACTTCTGCAATTACAAGAGGTGCTCAGAGTGGTTCCCATCAGCGTCCAGACACTTCTGATTATGGCGAACTACTGCTTGAGCAACGCTGACCAAAGTGTCCACTTGGCACATTTTTTTGCCACCCCGGTATATTTAAGTATATGACTGCTAAAAAAGGTTACACCATCTAGAGAGGGAAAAGCCAGCAGTAGGATTTTTTTCCCCCAAACGTCGTTTTTTTGGGTTTTTTTTAAAGATTTTTATTAAAATATAGCTAACATACAGTATTATATTACTTTCATGTGTACACCATAGTTATTTGACATTTACATATAAAGAAGTGATCACCATAAGTCCAGCAACCACCTGACACTGTACCATGCTATCACAATATTATTGACTATGTTTCCTATGCTGTATATTACATCCCCATGACTTACTTGTTTTATACCTGGAAATCGGGACCTCTTATTCCCCTTCATCTTACCCCCCTTTTCAAATTTTTCAATTGCAGTTGACATTGAATATTATTTTATATTAATTTCAGGTCTACAGCGTAGTGGTTAGACATTTATGTAATTTAAGAAGTGTTCCCCCTGACTAGTACCCACCTGGCAGTGCTTACGTAGTTATTACCGTATTATTGACTCTATTCTCTTATGCTTTACTTTACATCCCCATGACTATTTTGTAACTACCAATTTATACTTCTTAGTCCCTTCCCCTTTTTCACTGGGTCCCCCAACACCCTCCCAGCTATCACACCAACAAATCTAGTACCCATCTGACACCATACATGGTTACTACAATATTATTGACTGTATTCCTTATGCTGTATCCTACATCCCCATGACTGCTGTGTAACAACCAATTTGTACTTATTTAGTCCCTTCCCCTTTTTCACCCATACTCCCAACCCTCCCCCGCATCTGGCAACCATCAAAATGTTCTCTGTATTTATGAATTTGTTTCTGTTTGTTTATTTTGTTCTTTAGATTCCACAAATAAGTGAAATCACATTGCATCTGTCTTTCTCTGTCTGACACTCAGCACAATACCCTCCATGTCTATCCATGCTGCCGCAGATGGCAAGAACCCATTCCCCTCCCTGGCTGAGCAATAGTCCATTAGATATATGTACCACTTCCTCTTTATCCATTCTTCTATCAGCAGACACCCAGGCTGCCGCCACATCTTGGCCATTGTAAACAATGCTGCAGAGAACATATGGATTCACACATCCCCTCAAATTACTGTTTTGGGTTTTATTCAGATAAATAACCAGAAGCAGGATTACTGGGTCCTTCTTTGTCTCTTGATATAGCCTTTGTTTTAAAGTCTGTTTTGTCTGGTATAAGTATTGCTACTCCAGCTTTCTGTTTGTTTCCATTTTCATAAAATATCTTTTTCCATCCCTTCGGTTTCAAGTTTGTGTCTGTCTTTCGATCTGAAGTGAGTCTCTCGTAGGCAACATATGTAAGGGTCTTGTTTTCTGATTCATTTAGACACCTTATGTCTTTTGATTGGAGCATTTAATCCATTTACATTTAAAGTAATTGTTGATAGATATGTAGATATTGCCATTTTATCCATATTTTTTTATCTTTTTTTTTCTTCTCTTAAAGAAGTCCTGGTAAGATTCCTTGTAATATTGGGTTGGTGATGATGAACTCCTTTAGCTTTTTTTTGTCTAGGAAGCTCTTTTTCTGTCCTTCAATTCTAAGTTATAGGTTTGCTGGGTAGAGTAGTCTTGGTTGTAGGTCCTTGCTTTTCATCACTTGGAATATTTCTTGCCACTCCATTCTGGCCTGCAATGTTTCTGTTGAGAAATCAGCTGACAGTCTTATGGGAGCTCCCTTATAGGAAACTAACTGCTTTTCTCGCTGCTTTTAAAATTGTCTCTGTCTTTAACCTTTGGCATTTTAATTATGATGTGTCTTGGTGTGGACCTCTTTGGGTTCATCTTGTTTGGGTCTCTCTGTACTTCCTGGGCTTGTATGTCTTTTTCCGCCACCAAGTTAGGGAAGTCTTCCATCATTATTTCTTCAAATATGTTTTCAATTCCTTGCTCTCTCTCTTCTCCTTCTGGTACACCCGTGATGCGAATGTTGGCATGCTTGATGTTGTCCTGGAGGCCCCTTAAATTCTCCTCATTAAAATTTTTTTTAAATTTTAATTTTAGGTTTTTTTTATGCTGTTCTGATTGGGTGTTTTCTGCTTCCTTGTCTTCCAAATTTCTGATTTGATCCTCTGCTTCATCTAATGTACTGTTGATTCCTTCTAATGTATTCTTTATTTCAGTTATTGCAGTCTTTATTTCAGACTGGTTCTTTTTTATGTTTTCTATCTCCACATTTATGTTTCCTATCTCTTTGTTGAAGTTCTCCCTGAGATCAGTGTTTGGAACTCTGCATCTGGTAAATTGCTTGTCTCCATTTTGTTTAGTTCTTTTTCTGGAGTTTTGTCCTGCCTCATTACTGTCAGGTCAAGGTAGAAGTCCACATTTCCTACTGGGGCTCTGTTGGTGCCCACGTAGTAAGAGGCCCCTCGTTACTGCTTTGTGGTGGTAGGAGTTAAGGCACAGGGCTGCAAGGGACAGGGATGGCTTATTAGTGTTTCCCACAGGTTTCTGCCTGGCTGGGATGAAAGTCTAGGCTCCATACCTGGCCTTCTACAATACCACAGTGGTGATGGGGGGAAAATAGGCTCTTCACTTTGCCTTTGCTTGCTGGGGTGAGAGTGGGGCCACAGTTTTTTTCCACGGTGTTTAACTGGAATACAGTGGTTATTTAAAAGTTTTGTCTTTTTCAGCTATCCCTCTCCTGATTCTTTGGTTAGAGAAAGATTTTATTGGGATTTTATGTCAATGCCCATTGGCATTTCTGGGTCTCCAGCTTCTCCAGTACCAAGTCTGGGAAAAATCAGTCCCAGAAATTTTGGTGGACTTTAAGGTGCCTCTCTGACTCCCCCAAAGAGTCAGAGTTCAGTGTGAAAACTACTGGATCTGAAGCTTTCCACCATTTCAACTCTGGTCTCCTTTGGGTCTTTAACTTCCTCCTAGTAGGACAGCCCTTAACTGTGTTGACCAAGGATTATGAACAAAGAACTCAGTTGATTAGAAAAAGAAAGGGAATTAAGGTAAGTTTGTTAGTAGCCCCTGTACTCTGTCAATATAATGTTTAAAGTTCTCCTGGAGTTCATTAGTTACAACTATTTAGAGTTACTGAACATGAACTAGCTTTGCCTAGTCCTTGACTTTCCCTGAAACTTGGCTCTCCCTGCTTTGCAAACCCAGCTGTTGTGGTTGACAGGTGAGTGCCAACCTTGGAGGAACCTGGCTGGGATTTGTGAAGCTATTGCCCTGAAGAAAAGGCTTAGGCTAGGACTTACTGGGACCTGGGAACGTAGAGCCCACCAAACAATGTGGTACTAAGGGGTGGGAACTGCTAGATGAAACCAAGCTCCCATGCAGATACAGAGACTGTCTCAACTGGGAGCAGGGAAGATAAGGATAGTAATGGCCACAGTTGCTGAGAGGCATATAGAGGACAACTCCACCTTACTGAGGTGTGTGAGCAGGGTTTTAGGCATGTTTTCCACTTTTATTTTCCTTACACTTAATTAGGAATTCCCCTACACTTAATTGCATGATATTTGCTCCTCTTCCCCATCACCTCTGTAGCTTGGCAAAGCCCTGGAAGTCTAGAAGAAAGGGAGTTTCTAAGTTAGTTGTATTGACCACTTCGACACAGAAATCTTTTCTCATGAAAGCACAGCCTCCCAGGAATGGTTCCTCACACACACACCCCATCAACAGCCAGCCCTGACAAAGGACCCTTTGGGGATCCATAGGCATCAGGCAAGGCCCTGGAAATTGGTCCTTACTGATGATAATGTTATTGAATAATGAGGGGAGGCGGGGAGTAAGGCACAGGACAGCTGATTTTGGAGTTGTACCTCCATTTGAGGCAGAGAGGAACCCAGAAGACAATGTCCTGGACTCCCAGGGACAGGCAGATCCGAGACTCCTAATTCCTCTTCCACATTCCCCTCCCCTTCCACAGGAGAGGCAGACGCGGGTGGGCCGTGCGCAAGGGGTCCACCCAGCTCCTGCCGCCTTCTACGCCTCCATGCCTCCATCTCCGGACTCTGGTCCCCTCACTGCCCAGAGCCTTCCTTGAGGTGGGGGGGGGGGGGAACGACAGAGTGGGCCTGGGGGAAGCAGGAGCTGACTCCAGGAGCAGCACGCAGGCTGTCTGAGAAGTCAGTCATGGCAAAAGACAGGTTCACTAACTTCCCTACTTTCTGTGAGGTGGGCTGGAGAAGAGGTTTGCAACCTGGCATTCAGTTCCCCCCCTGGGCCTCACTTTCCCGATCTGCAAAACAGGTATAAGAGCAGCTGCCTCCCCGTGTGTGTGTGTGTGTGTGTGTGTGTGTGTGTGTGTAAGCCCTTGTGTTCATGGTGTGTGTGTGGGGGGGGGGGGCTTGTGTTCATGGAGCTGGAGGGTGAAGGGCGTGTGTCTGTGCACCCTTCCTCCAGGTGTGTTGGGGGAGCCGGAGGCGAATGAATGAGGAGGCAAGTAGCTGCAAGATCTGGGACTGATACGAGGAAAGTGACCTTTGCAAGGCTTTAGGGCCTCAGGATCTGCAAGGCTGCCCCCCTCACCCCCCACAGCACAGCCAGCCTCCACCTTGGAAGAGGGAGGGTGTATGTGGGGGGGTGTGGGCGGGGAGTGGGGGTGATCACCCACCCGGCTCCCTCCTTCCTGAGTCTCACTTAGGCAGGCGGCTGAAGGAAGCAGGCTGCAGAGCAGACTGGACGAGTGTTGCGGGGGGGGGGGGGGGGGGCACTGAGGAGGGCGGGTCTTGGAGCCCACCTGGTCCTTCCCAGCATTCCTAGGGCTCCGTGCCGCTTTGCAGCAGGCTCGGCACGCCCAGGAAATGCTGCTAGCTCACCTGCGTGAAGCTGGGGCGGCCGTTGGGGGCCCGTTCTCCCCGGGTGGGACCTGGGGACGGCTGCTGGGGGAGCTCCCACCAGCGGGGTCGCCCTCCGAGTGCGGGGACAGCTCGCGTGGGGACTGGCCGTCTTGCGCAGAAGCGGCCCACGGCGCTGAGCTGCTGCTGCGTGGAGGCGGCGGCCCCGCAAGCAGGCGCGGCCCGGGGTGGGAGGTTGCAGAGCCGCGCGCCGGAAGATGGCTGCTCCGGCCCGAGCCGGCCTGTCCTGGAGCCGGTTCCCGCCCACAGCCCCCTCGTGCCCGCGGGCCTCCCGCCTGCAGTCCCCGAGGTCGCCCGCCAGCTGCGGCCCGCCCCCGCCTTGGGGCCTCGGGGCCTCGGGCCCCATCTGGCGGGGAAGAGAGGTGGCGTTGGGGGGCCGCCTGCCCGCGCAGGCCGGGCCCCTCGAGGACACCGGGCGCAGCGCTGGGCCGTGCGTGGGGTGGCCGCTGAGGCGACGTCGCCGCGGTCCCGGTGCGGTGGCGCGGGCGGAGGCGGGGGCGCGGGCGCGGGGATGGAGCAGGAGCGGGGCCGGGACACGCGGCAGCTGCCGTCTGTCCGTCTGGCTCCCGGGACAGACAGTTGGCTGGGGGGCAGCCCCCCATCACCGCGCGCCCCTCCGGCCTCGCCGCCCCCTCCCCGGGTTCGGGCTCCGACACGCGGGAGATGTGAGCGCTGAGCTGATTTGATGGCGCCGCGTCCGGCTGCGCAGGAAACCGACGGCGGAGCGCTGACTTCTTCCGGGCGGCGCTGGCCCCGCGGAGGGCCCTGCCGGGGCGGCGGGACCCGGGTGCTGCGGCCTCGGGGCGGAAGCGGCGCCGTGCCCCCTTCCTGCCCCAGAAAGGACTGCATTTTTGTGCGGATGTCTGTAAGGTCCTGGTCTCTGGCGGGAATGGAATTCAGAGTCTGTCATTGGCACCTTGCAGTTCATACTGGGACATTGAGGAGGAAAAGACGTATTGGAAATAGGTCCAGTAAAGGGTCCGGGTAAAAGGACTCCCCCTGCTCCCCTCTTCAAGGGAAGGGACGTTGTCACCTGAATCTGTTAGGCACCTTCAGTGCTGGGGAACGTGCTGGTTTGAGAGCATGGAGATCAATAATTCAAAGGGGCATCCAGACAGATCACCTGTCCTGAGAGAACAGAAGCAGAGAATGGAGTCCAGAACCTAAGACCAGTGGAAATCCTACACCCTTTCTGGGGGTTTCTTGGCTTGGGACCTGAGCATTGTTGACAGTATTTCAGGTCCCCCTAACCCTTCTCAGCGTTCCAATCCCAGAACTAGCCAGGTTTCAACTCATGGGAGCCCTGTATTTCTGTTGCCTAATGAAAACGGCTTCATTGTCTGTTCTGATCATACAAATGGCATATTCCGTAAACTATTGTTTAATGGAAATAGAAATAAATGAGAAAGTGCGGATACTATATCTCTCCCCCTCTACCTTTTTTTATTTTTATTTTTTAAAAAGCAAGAACCAAAAAACACCCATATGTGTACGACGTTGATACAAAAAAATATATATGGTGAATGTTTAAATAAAAAAAATTATAGTAAAAGGCACATTGCCATTAATCCCCCTCAAAATACTCCCCCTCACTTTGAATACACTTTTCCCATGGTTGTTGCCACATTCTGAAGCAGTTCTGGAAGTCCTCTTTCGTGTCTTTAGTTGCACTGTGATGGCTGCCTCAATGTCCTGAATCAATTCAAAATGTTTTCCTTTCATAGTCATTTTGACTTTGGGGAAGAGCCAGAAGTCGCATGGTGCCAGATTCCGTGAATAAGGTGGATGAGGACACATCGTAATGTTTGTATTTGACAGAAATTGCCATATACCGGAAGTGAGATATGACACGGAGCATTGTCATGATGGAGGATGAAGTAAAGACACGAAAGAGGACTTCCAGAACTGCTTCAGAAAGTGGCAAGAATGATGGAATAATTCTGTTTGGTGCAAGGGGGAGTCTTTTGAGGGGGATTAATGGCAATATGTTTTTTACTGTAATGCATTTTTTAAATCTAAACATTCACTATCTTTTGATCACACCTCGTATATATAGCTACATAGCATTTTAGGAATATAAAAAATATATAGAACAATATGCAAATTCTTAATGTAAGTCACTTATGGCAGGGTGGAGAGTCATGCTTCCATGGAAGGGGGAAGGCAGGGAAAAAATGGAAAGAAAAAAAAAGCCACATTAAAAAAAGGTATAGGGCCGGCCCGGTGGCTCAGGCGCTTGGAGCTCCATGCTCCTAACTCAGAAGGCTGCCTGTTCGATTCCCACATGGGCCAGTGGGCTCTCAACCACAAGGTTGCCAGTTCGACTCCTCTAGTCCCACAACGGATGGTGGGCAGCGCCCCCTGTAACTAAGATTGAGCACAGCACCTTGAGCTGAGCTGCCTCCCGGATGGCTCAGTTGGTTGCAGTGCGTCCTCTCAACCATAAGATGGCCTGTTCGACTCCCGCAAGGGATGGTGGGCTATGCCCCCTGCAACTAGAAACGGCTCTGGACCTAGAGCTTAGCTGCGCCTTCCACAACTAAGACTGAAAGGACAACAACTTGCTGAACGGCACCCTCCACAACTAAGATTGAACGGACAACAACTTGACTTGGAAAAAAGGCCTGGAAGTACACACTGTTCCCCAATAAAGTCCTGTTCCCCTTCCCCAATAAAATCTTTTTTTTTAAAAAAAAAAAGTATATATATGGTCACATTTATGAATTCACAGTAAAAAGATGTACACATTGTAGGAACTGAAAACAATATATCAAGGTGTAAGAATTAAGTAAAAATTTCCCCAAATCTCAACTCCCAGCAATAACCTCTAATAACATTTTGTGTGTGTTTTTTCAAATGGACACACTGTTTTACATCCTGCTTTTGCATGTTTAAGGAAAATTTTATTGAAGTATATTATACATGCATAGAAATGCACAAATCATAAATGTGCAGCCTAATGAAGTTTTATAATGTTAATTCACCGCTATAACTAGGATCTAGATCACACTTAACATTACTTGCACCCCAGAAGTCTCCTGTGGCTCCTTCTAGTCATGTGACACCCCCCCCCCAAGGGGAGCCACTCTTCTCAATTCTAAAAGCACAGGTTACTTTTGCTTTTCATAAATGGATTCATAAGCATGTATACTTTTTGTCTATATTCTTTTGTTTGAGGTTATATATTTTTAAGTTCATGTTCAGAAATTGTTCTTTTTTTCCTCGTTGCCATATAAAATTCCACTGTTTGAATATAACAGTTTATTCATCCATTCTAGTTTTGATGTACATTTGGGTTGTTTCCAGTTTGGGGATATTATGAATAAAGCTGCCATGAATATTCTTGTACTTTGTTACACATTTTTGTTTGATATATGCCTAAGAATGTGAGTGTGTCTTCCATTTGCTCCAGATCCTTGACAATACTTGATATTTTGAGTAATTAAAAATCTGTTCTTATGGGGGTGTACTGGTATATCCCCTTGCTTTTCATTTGCATTTCCCTGGTAATTTATGAAGTCAAACACTTTTCTGTATGTTCATTGGCCATTTAGATATCATCTTTTGTGAAGTGTCTTCAAAGTCTTTCTTCAATGTCTTATAGTTTGCCTAGTACAGGTCTTTTACCTTCTCAGTTAAATTTATTCCAAAGTATTTTTTTACGTAATTGTAGATGGGATTGTTTTCTTAATTTCTCTTTCTGGTAGTTCATTATTAGTGTATAAAATGCAACCAATTTCTGGATATTAATTTTGTATCCTGCTACTTTACTGAATATATCAGTTTTAATAGTTTTTTGGTGGAATCTTTTGGGTTCTCTATATATAGTATCATGTCATCTGCAAATAATGACAATTTTACTTCCTCCTTTCCAATTTGCATGCTCTTTATTTCTTTTTCTTGTCTGATTGCTGTAGCTAGGACTTCCAGTACTGTGCTGAATAAAAGTGGTGAAAGTGGACATCCTTGTCTTGTTCCTGATCTTAAGGGGAATGCTTTTAACTTTTTGCCATGAAAATGTTAGCTGTGGATTTGTCATATATGGTCTTTATTATGTTGAGGTATATTTCTCTATTCCCACTTTTCTGACATTTTTTTTTAATGATAAATGGATACTGTATTTAGTCAAATGCTTTTTTCTGCATCTATTGACATGAGCATATAATTTTTATCCTTTATTTTATTTGTGTGGTGTATGTATCACGTTAATTGATTTGTAGGTAGGGTTTCCAGGTGGGAATTCCTGCCCGTTCTCAGGAATTGTTTTCGTTTTCCTGTTCCCAAATCCCGAGATATAAACTGTTTTCTGTTCTCCACGATGAATCTTTTCCACAAAGTGACTGCTGATACTACCAATCACCTGGGTTCAAAGAGCCGATTTTCCCGATTTCCCAACCAACTTTTCTCAGGATTCGGGAAGGGAAAGCGAAAAAAATTCCTGAGAATGGGCGGGAATTCCTGCCTGGAAACCCTATTTGTAGGTCTTGAACCAACCTTGCATCCCAGGAATAAATGCCACTTGATCATGTTGTATGATCTTTATAATATATTGGTGAATTCGGTTTGCTAATATTTTGTTGAGGATTTTTTGCATCTATGTTCATTAGGGATACTGGCCTATAATTTTTTTTTTCTTGTAGTGTCTTTGGTTTTGGTATTAGGGTAATGCTGGCCTTGTAAAATGAGTTTGGGAGACTTCTTCTCTTCAATTTTTTGGAATAATTTGTGAAGAATAGTACTTTTAGGGTAGTACAAGTATCATAATGAAGTATTTCCGGGCCGGCCCGGTGGCTCAGGTGGTTAGAGCTCCATGCTCCTAACTCCAAAGGCTGTCGGTTCGATTCCCACATGGGCCAGTGGGCTCTCAACCACAAGGTTGCCAGTTCAATTCCTTGACTCCTGCAAGGGATGGTGGGCAGCGCCCCCTGCAACTAAAGATTGAGCATGGCACCTTGAGCTGAGCTGCCGCTGAGCTCCCGGATGGTTCAGTTGGTTGGAGCGCATCCTCTCAACCACAAGGTTGCCTGTTCAACTCCTCGAGTCTCGCAAGGGATGGTGGGCTGCGCCCCCTGCAACTAAGATTGAACACGGCACCTTGAGCTGAGCTGCCGCTGAGCTCCCGGATGGCTCAGTTGGTTGGAGAGTGTCCTCTCAACCACAAGGTTGCTGGTTTCGACTCCCGCAAGGGATTTGCAACTAGCAACGGCAACTGCACCTGGAGCTGAGCTGCGCCCTCCACAACTAAGACTGAAAAGGACAACAACTTGAAGCTGAATGGCACCCTCCACAACTAAGATTGAAAGGACAACAACTTGACTTGGAAAAAAGTCCTGGAAGTGCACACTGTTCCCCAATAAAGTCCTGTTCCCCTTCCCCAATAAAAAAAAAAATCTTTGAAGTATTTCCAATTCCTTCCTTCTATCCCTAGTATCATTGCTGTCATTCATTTCACTTTGCATAAGGTATAATTATTGAATACTATGTTGCTAATGTTATTTTTAACAAATATTTATATATTAGATCAATTAAGGATAAGAAAATAAGATTTTATCATACCATCACTTAATTCTTTTTCTACCACTCTTCCTTGGTTTTTGTAGCTTTGAGTTTCTGGCCTATATCATTTTTCTTCTCACCAAAGAAATTCTTTTAACATTTCTTCCAGGGATGGTCTACTGGCAACAGATTTCCTCATTTTTGTTTGTGTTAGGAAGTCTTTATTTCTCTTTCACTGGATACAGATTTCTAGGGTGGTGTTTTGTTTTGTTTTTCTCAATACTTTAAATATTTCAGCACATATTTTTCTTGCTTGCATAGTTTCTGAATAGAAGTCTGGTGTGATTCTTATTCTTGCCCCTCTATGAGTAAGGTGTTTTTATCCTCTGGCTTCTTTCAAGATTTTTTCTTTATCTTTGATTTTCTGCAGTTTAAATGTGATATGCCTAGGTGTAGTTTATTGGCACCTATATTGCTTGCTGTTCTCTGAGATTTCTAGATTTTTGGTTTGGTGTCTGACATTAATTTTATGAAATTGTCAGTCATCATGGCATTAGATACATCTTCTGTTTCTTTCAACTTCTTCTGGTACTCCCATTACACATACATTACACCTTTTGTATTTGTTTTCCCACAGTGTTTGATTATCCTGTTTTATTTTTCTTTAATTCTTTTTTTGTTTTGTTTTCAGTTTTGGAAAGTTCTATTGACATATCCTCAAGCTCACTGAATATTTCCTTAGCCATGGCCAGGTTATTACTGAGCTCATAAAATGCATTCTTAAAAAAAAAAAATAATAATAATAACAGCTTTAGTGAGGTATAACTGTTATACAAAAAACTGTACATATTTCATGTTTTCAATTTGATGAGCTTGAACATTGCACATTCTCTTGAAACCATTACCATAATCATAGTAACAAACATATTCATCACCTCCAAACATTTTCTTGTGCTTCTTTGTTTTATTTGTGGTAAGAACACTTAACAAGAGATCTAACCCCTTAAAATTTTAAATGCACAATACAGTATTGTTAACTATGTACACTATGTTGTACATAAGATCTTTGGAACTTATTCATCTTGTGTAACTGAATCTTTATACCCATTTAACAAAAACTCTCTGTTTACCCCTCCTCCAACCCCTGGCAATAACCATTCTATTCTCTGCTTCTATGAGTTTGACTATGTTAGATTCCTCATATAAGTGGAACCATGCAGTATTTGTAGTTCTGTGAC
This sequence comes from Rhinolophus ferrumequinum, assembly GCF_004115265.2. Lineage (NCBI taxonomy): Eukaryota > Metazoa > Chordata > Mammalia > Chiroptera > Rhinolophidae > Rhinolophus > Rhinolophus ferrumequinum. The sequence continues at coordinate 417,473 of NC_046284.1, forward strand.
TGGATTATTTCACTTAGCATACTGTCCTGCAGGTTTATCCATGTTGTCACAAATGGAAATATTTCCTTTTTTAAAAAAGCTGAATAATATTACATTGTATCTATATCTATCAATTAACTTTTTTATCCATTCATTTGTTTATGGACATTTGGGTTTTTTCTCAAATGCATTCTTCATTTCTGTTAGTGTTTTGTATTTCTAGAATTTCTTTTGATTCTTTTTTAGATTTTCTGTCTCTTTGCTTACATTACCCATGTGTTTTTTTTTAATACTGTCTACTTTATCCAATAGAGACCTTAGCATATTAATCATAGGTATTTTAAATTTCTGGTCTGATAATTCAAACATCTCTGCCATATCATATCAGAGTCTGGTTCTGATGTTTGCTCTGTCTTCTTTTTTTTTTTCCTTTTAGTATCCCTTGTAATTTTTTTTGAAATCAGACATGATGTTCTGGGTATAAGGAACTGGGGTAAATTGGCCTTTAATGGTAAGGTGTGGGGAGAAGAGAAGCATTCTGCACACCTATAATTAGGTATTGGTCTTTTAGTGAGCCTGTGCTCCTGGATTGTGAACTTTACAAATGATTCTCAGTTTCTTCATTCCCTTATGTGGGTCAGGAAGGTCAGAGTGTGCTAGAGTTGGGTATTCCCCTTCTTCCAGGCTGGATAGATTCTAACAAAACCCCAGTAGGTTACACTCTGGTAAAATAGTTTGGAAGGCAGGCCTTGTTGTGAAAAAGAATGTACTGGGCATATTTCAAAATGGCTTTTTTGCTGATTCCCCACCAGAAGCACAAGGAGATTTTCCTCTGATCTTCATTGCAAGAGTTTTGTAGTGCTCCTGGGGGTAAAAATCACAGAAGTGTTGGGGCACCTCTATGACTAGACTCCCTGGAGTTTTTAACTCTCAAACTTGTCCACACTGAGCCTCCAGTAATTCATCAATTACAGTTTAGGTTTTCCTACCCCAGTACTAGTTCCCACGGAGGCTTCTGCTTTAGGTTTCTATTCTGGTCAATGTAATTTTCTGTAGCTGCCTGTTTTGCTCCAATTTGGGGCATCAATTTGTCCTGCATCCTCAATTCTGATAGACCTACAAAGAGTTGTTGATTTTTAAATTTGTTCAGCTTTTTACTTGTTGTTAGGATAGAGTGATGATTTCCAAGATCCTTACATGCTGCTCCAGAAAGTGGAAGTCTTTCCTTCATTTTTGAAGGTTAGTTTTGCTGGATATAGAATTCTTAGTTCATTTTTTTTCCTTTCACCACTTTAAATGTCATCTCATTGCCTTCTGGCCTCCATGGTTTCTCATGATAAATTGGCTGTTAATCTTATTGAGGACCCCTTGTACATGTTCAGTCACTTCTCTCTTGCTGCTTTTTTTTTTTTTTTTTGTCTTTGGACACTTTGAATATAATATGTCCCAATGTGGATCTCTTTAAGTTTCTCCTATTTGGAGTTGGTTGAGCTTCTTGAATGTATAGTTTCATGTCTCCTCAAATTTGGGAAGTTTATGGTCTTTTTCCCAAATATTCTTTCTGCCTCCTTTCTCTCTCCTCTCCTTCTGGTATTCCCATTATGTGCATGTTAATGCTCTTGATGTTATCCCACAGGTCTCTTAGACACTATTTTTCTTCATTCTTTTCTCTTTCTACTTCCAGATTAGTTAACCTTAATTGACCTATCACCAAGTTCACTGATTCCTTCTTCTACCTGTTTAAATCTACTGTTGAACCCCTCTAGTGATTTTTTTTTCACCTCAATGATTATAGTTTTCAGCTCTGGAATTTCTATTTGGTTCCTTTTTATAATTTCTCTCTGTCTTTATTTATGTTTTCTATTTGTTTAGACATTATTCTCCTGATTTCCTTTAGTTCTTTGTTCATGGTTTCCTTTATCTCTTTGAGCATATTTAGACCATAGATTTAAAGTCTTTGTCTAGTGAATCTAATGCCTGAGCTTCTTTATGGACAATTTCTAGTAATTCCTCTTTTTATTTCCTGTGAGTGGACCATATTTTCTAGTTTCTTCACGTCTCATAATTTTTTATTAAAAACTGGACATTTTGAATATTATAATGTGACAACTCTGGAAACCAGATTATCCCTCCTCCTCAGGGTTTGTTTCTGCTGATTATTGTGGGTTGTTGTTTGCATGTGTAGTAACTTTTCTAAACTATGAAGTCTGTATTCTTTGTTGTGAGTGGCCACTGAAGTCTGTGTTCTGTTAGCTTAATGGTCATCTGGTATTTTGACAGACTTACCTTAAATGCCTGGAGCCAAAAAGTGCAAAAAAGAAGAAAACCAAGAAAGGAAAAAACATACGATCCCAATTTCTGCTGATTGGTTCTGTGTTGGGGCACTCCTTCAATATTTAGCCAGGTCATTTACAACTCTTCCTTAACTTTCACTTTCTACATTTGTCAAGCCTGAAGACCAGCCAGGTGGAAGCTTAAGGTCTTCTCGGGCCCTTTGAAGCATGTGTGCTGCCCTGTTTATGCACATGGTTTTCTTGATTCCCCAGTATGCACAGAAGCTTTTTAAAGCCCCTATTCCCACACATATCTCCTTCACACTCCTCCTTTCTAGGCTTCTAGGTCTGTCTACTACTTTTGTCAAGTGTTGTCCCATGCTGCTATGGTCAATACCTATGTCTTTAAATGCTTTTGGCAGTAGCCTCCCTTGAAATCCATCTGAACTCTGTGAACATGCTGAATCAAGCAAAACAAAGAGGAACCTTTGTGCTAGTTCTTGAAGGAGCCTCCACGCAGGTTGAGACCCTTAACACACTTCTTTAAGAGTAAAGTCCATGTTGCTCCCTCTGGCACTAGCTAATGTGGGTGTGGGGGATGGTAAGTGAATGATTTAAAATACCACAGCACTCTCTTACCACAAAGCAGCATCTTCTTTCTTCAGCAAATCTTGGTGTTTTAAGTCCCCTTGTTGTTGTTAAGTTTCTAACTAGATTCCAGAGTTTTTCGAAAGCTGATTCTGACAGTTTTTGTAGCCCATTAATTGCTTTTGGGAAGGATTGTATACCTGGAGTTCCTTACTCCATCATTTTCAGTGACTGATATACCCTAATTTTTAAAACACTATGTTTGCCAAAATAAACAGTTATGCACTTTCATGCATCCTGAGGGCTGAAGTGCCTCCAGAATTTCCAAACCAATTTTTAAGGGTGGCAGAAGAGGAGAGGTGTAGGGAACTTTTCTTCAAGCTGTATTCACAAAGCACATTGCATACATTTGAGAAAACACCAATTGTCAACATCATGTATGTGTGAGAACTGATGAAAATTATGGGCGAAGTACTAAATCCTTCTCAGGCCCCTCTTGGTGCTGCTGAAGTAGCAAGCGGTTCTTTGATTGGGAAGCTGCTTCTGAGACTACATGTCAGGATGGGAAGATGAGCCTGGTCAACCACCAATAGACCCTTTTTGAGAGGGACTTGAGAGTCAAGCAAACTGATCTGAGTTTTGGGTTAGGGCCAAGATTTATTGAGCCTATTTCTATCATTCTGCTCTTGGGCTGAAGAAGTATATATCCTAGTCAGGTGTAAAGGCCAGAGCTATAAAGACTTCTCAGGTTCATCTCCACTCCAACTCCCCTAAGTCTACAATCTCTGAGGTTTGTTGAGAACCACTATGCTCTGGCACTAGCTGCTCTGAATAGATGCCAATCCAATCTAAAAGAAACTTTCTATTCATACGTGTTGATATCTATGACCACCAGGGGGCAGCTGGACTTTATAGACTATTCCTGTCCAGCTCCTCCCTCCCCTCAGACTAACTGAATGGCAGCTTCCAAATTTCTTCCCATAACTTTGCCCTAGAGCCTGAAGTGCACTTCAGGAAAGTAGGCAACTTCTCAAATCACCTGACTTAGACAAAGTCATCAAGTTACCCCTTGGGCCAGGAGAACATCCAACTTTGGCTGTTGTGATTTAGAGTCTTAGAGTATCAGCACTGGAGGGCCCTCAGGGATTACCTGGGACAGGGATTTTTTTTTTTTTTTTTTTTTTTTTTTTTGTCGTTTTGTTTCTTTCTTCAAATCAAAGGTGCAAATCTTTTGGTTAAAGGATCGTGGTGGTGATGGTTGACAGTGGGAGTCCCAGATCTCAACTCTGACTTGTGAATGTCCTAATATTTATTTAACATGTTTCTTTAAATTGGCTCACTTTTTTTCTTAAATAAATTCAGCTTCATCTTATGTAACATCATAGATGTGATGTCCTAGGCATATTTTTTCAAATTCATATTAAAATACATCTACAGCTATTGAAATTTAACATTTGTTTCTGGTAACACCTAACATTGTCTCATGTCCTTGTATTACACTTTGGGAAATGATGCCCTACGGTACCAAAGACACTAAGAGATCCAGAAAGTTAAGAGACTCACCCAAGGTGACAGTGACAGAACAGAAACTTAAACCCAACTGCTGGTCTTTTGTTCCTTTCACTGTACCAGATTCCAAGGGTATTAGGAAGCCCCTCCACCATCTAGACTCTCCTATAGGAAGGAATGGAAGGACAAGAAAAAAAACCTATTGTTTACTGAATTGGGGCGAGTACAGAAGATATGGCTCAGGAGAGCCAAGGCAACTGAGAGGTACAATGATTTCCTATGTCTGTCTGGGCCAAGTACTTGTGAGGCCCCATCTTTCCAAAGGCTGGTCTCATTTGCTTATACATGGAACATGAAATTATAGAGCACCTATCATGTGCTTGAGGACACAGAAAGGAGCTCACATTCCAGTGGGTGGAACAGCTCATTAAACAGCTGATTAGAGTGCTGGGATGTGGAGCACTGGGTGCTACAAGAGCACAGAGGCCATGACCATGGTGTTCTTTGCTTTTTTTTTTAACCACTGACTTATTTACCTATGTCCGTTCTTTTCTCCTGCTACTTCATCTCATTTGCAAACACAGAACCCACCCTCCAAATTCAAATGAACAAATTAAATGTGGCCAGAAACTCAACTCCAAAAGTTCTGAGCTCTGGGCTGTTGTTCCTTCCAACCTCCTCCCCTGTCCAAACTTGTTCATGAAGCACTTCAAAAAGGAAGTGTTGGAAATGGGTCTATAACTGATTTGTATCGTCTGATTCTGGTAACTCTATTTGGCTTTCCCTAGTTGGATGAGAAGCTGGGGACCCACTCCCACCCGCTTCACACATGTGGCGCTTCCCCAGAAATCTGAAGGGATTTTGTTGCTGATTGGCTGGCAGGGAGGGCCCTGAGGGCTAACTTTTACCACCATCTCTGCACCCTCAATAGCCTCCCCTAAATCCTAATCCCTAAAATGAAATCTAATAGGAAGAGGGCCTGAAATATTCTTTCTTTCACAAGTACCCCCGGGATTGGATTCCTCCTAGCCAGGGAAGTGTTCTACCTGGGCCCTCAACCACCTCCACCCTCACCAATCTGATAAATTCATTTGTGGTGGAAAAAAATTTCTGGATGGAGATAAGAAAACCTAGGTACAAGTCTTGCCTTTTTCACTTACTAGTTGAGTAACTTGAAACAAAACAATTTCACTTATCTGAGCTTCAATTTCCTCTTTGCCAAATGGGCATAATAATCTCTGAACTGCCCACCTCAGAAAATTGTACAGATCAAAGGGAATACTGGATATGAAGTTGTTTTGTGAAGAGCCAATCACAATGCACATGTAAAAGGTTGAGTGAGTCACTTCTCTCTGGGGACTGGTATTTTGAAAGAGCATAATTTAAAGGAAGCAGCAACTAAGCAGCATTTTAAACAGGGCAGGATGGGAGAAAGAGTGTTGACTTTCTTATCATTCACTTGAAAACCAATTATTAAACATCTACATGCATCGGGACCTCTTCTAGATACTGGAGATAAAAGTCCCTGTCACCATGGAGCTGACATTCTACGAACATGGCAGGGACCTAAGAAAAATAGCTCCTGTTCTTCCAGCCTCGGAAAATGAATCCAAGATCTAGTTCTGAGCCTCAGGGCTATGGGAGAACTTTCAGTGACTTGATTTAATCCTTCCTATACAAAATTTGTCTTAACATTGATTCAACAATATCAACCATCGCTGAGGCCCTGTGCAGATGTAAAATAAAATATGTCATGTATTCAACAACAAGCATTTAATTTAACAAATGTATAGTGAATGCCCACTACGTGCTTGTCACTCTGTAAATGTGGGGATAGTGAATGCAGAATTAAATAAGGTAGAGTTCTGCCTTTGAAGAGCTCTCAGTCTAGTGAGGGAGGTAATTTACAAAGAGATAGGTCCCATGACACAAAGCTGGAGCTGCTCTAACAAATAGTTTAACTGAGTAATAGGTACAAACAGATGCCCAATAAAAGTGAAATATTATAATTGAGTGCAAAGTGTTATGAGAATTCTGAAAAAACATTTATATGGCCTAGGGTATGGAGAAAGTTTCATCAAAGAGATGACACTTCTAAGAGGATAAATAAATGTTTGATAAATATACGAAAATATACTCGATCTTTTAATCAGGGAAATGAAATTAAAACCACAATCTTATTTGCACCAGAACAAATAAAATGAAAAAAATAAACAATACTAAGTGTTGTCAAGGATGTGAAGCAACCAGCAGATGGTGGCAGGCCTTGAGGTCCCCTGTGCCTTTGGCTAAGCAGACTCACACATGGTGCTGGTGACAGCCAGCCTTGGTTCACAGCATGGCCTCTTCCATCCACCTCCAGAGCCATCACAGGCAACGACCAATCACAGATTGCTTTGGAGCTCCTACCAGGTAGCCCCAGTCCGGTCACACACAGGCAGTGGTTGACCTTGGTCTTTACTGGAGCTCCTCCCAAGAGGGACACAAAGGGATTGTTCGACAGTAATACAGTCATCAAAGGGGACTTTAACACCCCCACTGACATCACAGGTTTCATCTTCAAGACAGAAAGTCAACAAAGAAAAAGCAGCCTTAAATGACACATTAGAGTAGATGGACTTAACTGATATTTTTACATTTCACCCCAAAGCAGCAGAATGGTCATTCTTTTCAAGTGCACATGGAACATTTTCCAGGATGGATCACATGTTAGGCCACAAAATAAGTCTCAATAAGTTTAATAAGATTAAAATCATACCAAGCATTTTCTCCCATCGCAATGGTCTGAAACTAGAAATCCATTACAAGGAAAACAAAATAGGGAAAAACACACAAACATATGGAGACTAAATAACATGCTGCTAAACAATGAATGGGTCAACAATGAAATCAGGAAGAAATTTAAAGACAAAAATGAAAACACAATGACCCAAAATCTATGGGACACAGTGAAAGCAGTCCTAAGAGGGAAATTCATAGCAATACTGGCCTACCTCAAGAAACAAGAAAAATCTCAAACAATCAATCATCAATCTAACCTTACATCTAAAGGAACTACAAAAAGAACAGCAAATAAAGCCCAAAGTGAATAGAAGGAAGGGAATAATAAAGATCACAGTGAAAATAAATGAAATAGAATCCAAAAAAACAATAGAAAAGATCAAGAGCTGGTTCTTTGAAAAAATAAAGAAAATCTAATCCCCGTGACTATTTTATAACTGCCAATTTGTACTTCTTAATCCCTTCACCTTTTTCACCCTGTAGCCCAAGCCCCGTCCCCTCTGGCAACCATTGGTTCTCTGTATCTATCAGTCTGTTTATTTTGTTCTATAGATTCCACATATAAGTGAGATCATATGGTATTTGTATTTCTCAGTCTAACTTATTTCACTTAGCATAGTGCCCTCTTGTGTCATCCATGTTGTCACAAGTGGTAAGAATTCATTCTTTTTTATATGTAGTGCCAGGTGGGTACTAGACTAATCGGGGGGTGGGGGTGGGTATCAGTTTGTAAATTATATAAATGTGTAATCACTATGCTGTATACCCAAAACTAGCATAAAATAATATTGAATGTCAACTGTAATTGAAAAATAAATTTTAAAAATGAACTCTCATTAATAATATGCATGAAGAAATAGTTGGAGAAAGATGCGTACTGATATCTTCAATTTACTTTGTAATGTATTAAAATATAAGATGGATGGAGTAGATCAATGGAGAATTCAATAGATGGACAGATATGTGATAAACCAAATATAGTAAAATGTTGGTGGTAGAATCTAGCGATGGGTATACAGGTGTTCATGGTGAAATTCTTTCAGTTTGGTGGGGGTGGGAGTTGAGAAAAAGGAGACAGGGACATTTGTGGGCAGTAAGGTAGGAAAGAGCTCTGTGCTGCTTGGGCTTAAATCAATTGCTTCCCAGGAACCAATTGGAGAGTTGAACAGGGCCTGAATAATAAGGGGCCAATGTGGCAGCTCAGGAGTTTGGACTTTTACCTCTTAGGTACTAAGGAATAATCTCAGATTTTTAAGCAGTTTGAATGACATAATCGGAGGTAGTGTGACATGGAGAAATGTCTCATAGTTAGGAGCTAAGAGACAAGGGTTCTGGTCTCACTCACAGCATGACCTTGGATAAGTAGATTAACATTCTCAGGTCTCCTCCTCCACAGAGAGGACTTGGGAAAACAGAGACACACAAAGGAGTCTATAAATATGTGTGTACTGAAGGAGAAAAATAAAGTACCTCTTCTTTGTCCTTACTCTCCACCCAATTCCCTTGCCTCTGCTCCATTTGAATGATGTTTCCTGCCCTTTAACTGGCTTTCTTTATCTGCAGGGTCAGCAAGTTGTACTTGAAACTTGACCCCTGGGCCCTAGCATGCCAGTCACTCTCCTCTAACTCAGCTGCTGATACTTGATTCTGGCGCTAAGGCCCACCACTATTTCATCTTTCTGTCTCTTACTCTCTAGAAACTTCCTGTGCTACGGCATTGGGGTCCTAAAGGCCCTAGGTCTGTAGCTATCTTGGAGTCCGGGAAGTCACCTCCAAAGCAGTGGACCAAGCAATGTCTGAGAATGCAGGTACACAATGTCTACTTAGAGCCTTCCCTCTGCTACCCTGAACCTCACTTCACCCTACCCCCAGGTTTCCTTAGGTGTCTTCAGCAGTTAGTGTCTCTACCACCAACCTGGTGTTAGGGGACTTATCTTTCTGGATTTATATGACTCATCTTTTTAGCTAGATTGTGAATTCTCAGAAGGCCAAATGGGTGGGAGCAGGCAAAGGATATTGTAAGACCAGAGCATTTCCTAAATTAAACAAAACAACTTACCAAATGTAACACCCCAAATCTTTTACTGAAAGAAGCCTCTCCATGTGGTGAGGAACTTCCAGATCTCTGACATTTCGCTTTCCCTCTGAAGTTTCTCCTTTTACAGGCTGACCCAAGCCTGGGCACAGAACCTTATGCCCCAAAGGACAGATGAGACTAAGCTGAAATGTTCAACAAGACACTAGAAAAGGGAAGGAGATGACAAAAAGGAAATGAACACCAACAGCATCACAGATAATCTTGCTTCAAAGATACAGTCTGCTCTTTGGGGTTAGCATGTCCTGGTGTATAATAGTTGCTCAATCAATATTTGTTAAGTGAATGAATATGTGCGCACAGTGGAAGCCCTCACAGACTCCTTCAAGGGATAATTTTAATATAATTTCATAAGTGCTGTGATAGATATGTGTAGTGGTTGAAATCACAGACTCTGCAGTCACTGTGAATAATACACTGAATCTTTCTCTGTGTCAATTACAAAATGATGTCTACTGTGTGTGTGTGTGTGTGTGTGTGTGTGTGTGTGATATTGTGTTCCATAAAGACTTGAGTTAATTACTAGAGGGAAAAGTTAGATAATTTACATGTCAACTTAAGTAAGTCCTTTTTTCTCTTTAGATTTAAGTTTTCCCATCTGTAAAACGAGACTGAACTTTGTGGACATTCTATGTTCTAGATTTTGGAATTGAACCAATGCCAAAGAACACACTAGGTGGTTTTCTTCTTTTTCCAATGAAAGCAATCTTCAAACCATATTGCTGTCAACACTTATTGAGTACTTACTACATGCCAGGTGCTATGTTAGGTGCTTTCCATATTTTATTGCTAATCCTCACAACAAACCTGAAAGATGAGCCTCGTCTCTATTGTTCACAGGCTTTGTTACATCAAGTGGCTAAATGTACATATGTATTTAGAGCACCTTCTTTGTATCAGGCATTGTGTTAAGTGCTAAGGACAGAAAAATAAATAATACTGACCCTAGTCTCAAGGAGGTCACAATTTATGTGAGGAAACAGATGTAGCAAGGACAAGGCCCACCCTTATGCTGCATTGTAACCACACATCTGAGACACCTCTGTTCCAGCTCTACAAGGGTTCCATTTCTCAGGATAGGAAATCTTTCAGCTAGGGTCTAACACAATGTTTAGCACATAACAGGTTCTCAATAAATTTCTCTTAAATGAGAAAGTGAATTAATAAAAGGCTTAAAATCCCATTCTATTTCTCTCTTAGATGTGATCAAGAAACCAATCCATTTCACCCTTCCAGCTTTGCTGTTCTATGCTGTCCCTCAGAGGGTTAAGTATTTCCTGTTGCATTCTTTTCTATAATGCTCCTGCTGCTTCTGTCATCTTTCTCCCTCTATGTCTGCTCTAATAATAGGCCAATTATTGAGTAGAATTGCTTCCTTGGCATTCAGGAAGCAGGCTCCATGAATATGGCCAATTGATTTGTTTTTAATGCACCCACTTTGGCCCTCAGATAGGTGTTAGTATTCAAATTTATTTCCCAGTAATATGGGTTCCCATCAGTACTTTCCTGATTATGGATAATAAAACCAAAGTTTTCTCTGCCTTTAGACTTCTTTTGCCACTACTGGAGCAGCCTGGCTCCTTTTCACAATCAATGCCAGCTGGCGCTTGGATCCAAGGTGATTTGGTGTCATCAGAACTCTTCAGTTACCCTCATAGAGATGAAGAGGTAAAAGTGAATGAAGGAGGGAAATATTAGTACTCACCTTCTTGAGAAAGCTCTCAGTGCATCATCCATTCTTGAGTAGCTAAGATGATTTAAGCACAGGGCAAGGGGATGATGTAAATGACCTACTGACTTCCACTCAAGACAGAAAATTCTGTTGGACAATAGGAGCAGCCCAAAGCAAGGAATTGCCTTTGGCCAGTGAGTCCCAAACTCTAATCTGCAGATCCATAACAGTCTGTGAGATTTTTATCAGTCTGCTGACACATGGGGAAAATTGTTGCCAACTAACCTTTCTTGAGAAAGACTTCAGTCAGTAAAAGAATACATCCTTCCTAGTTTCTATATTTCAGTGTTAAAATATCATTTCATTAATGATATGTGATGAAACATGTCCTCACATGGCAACATTAAAAATTGACATGCTTATGTTGGTCCCCAAAGTTTTAAGTATGAGCGAAGCTGAATGAGTTTATACGTAGCAGGTGCTCTCTAAAGACTTGTTAATATTGATAATGTTTGTTGACCAAGTCTGATTTAGAAATTTGTACAGAAATCTTAATTCATCTCAAGACCTTTGCCCTACTTCTACCGTTTCACTCTCACCTCACTCTACCTTACTCTACCACCTCAACCTTGTCTCCTTTATATCCTTCCTTTCCCTTTTCCTCAATCTCAAATTTGACCTAGTGCAGTCAAATTCAATAAATGGTAGTTATAATTATTAATATCTTCCACTAAAATATAAGCTCGATGAGGATAAGGACCATTGTGTATGTTCCCAGTGCCTAACATAGTGACTAGCTGAATAGTTGCTCAATAACTATTTGAGAAACCAATGATTGAAGGGCATGATGAGGGCAAGAGGCATGGCCTCCCCAGTTCCAGACTAACCCATTGGTGGAGATGGACGGTGAGGACTGAGAGAATAGCAGGAATGGTGGGTAATCCAGTGTGTTTCGAGCTTGACATGCATAGGACAAAAGAGAGGTGAGAAAACAACAGAGAGTGGTGCTGCATACGTTGAATGTGAGCACCTTGAAAACAGGCACTAGATATTTTTGTGTCCTTGGTATTTAGTACAGAGCCTGGCACATAGAGGGTCTTAGTAAATTTGCTGAACGAATGAGGCTGCTCCCAAACCATAATTTATGCCTGGGTGACGAATTTTACCTTAAGAGTCAAATGGAGAATCACTGAAAGTTTTTAAAGCAGAAGTGTTGTGATTAAAATTGTATTTTAGAGCTGTAATTGACAGGATTGTTTGGAAGAAGAGACAAGAAACCACAGGCACCGCAGACCTGATTGGGCTCCTAATTCCCAATCTAAGTTAACACTATTTCCTTCACTCGGGCAAGAAATGTCAGCATCATCTTTGTTTCTTGTTTTCCCTTCACTACCCAAATCTGTTCTGTCAACTCTACCATAACAGTGGTTCACAGTGGTATCCATTTGTCTTCATCCCCACAGTAAGTACCTTATTTTAGATCACCAACATTTTTTTAAACCTGGTTTATTGTTTGGTTTCCTTACCTCTTATCTTTTCAAGACACAGTATCTTTCCACACGGTCACCAGTTTTCTTTCTAAAATGCAGATCTTCAGTGGCTATCTTGTATAACCAAAATAAAGCCTACACTTCTGAGCAAGGCATTTAACAACTCTTTGAAGTAGAAATTAACTCCATTTTGCAGATTAAAAAAACAAAAACAAAAACCTCCCCCGAAGCTCAGAGAGGGAAAACAACTTGCTTAGGATCACACAGGAGTGCAATGGTACAACCAAGATTAGAATGCAGGTCTCACGCCAGTGTTCTAGCCATTGTAAAGTACCTTCTAAAGAGGGGAGAAAGGGTAGGTACGGTGTGTGTTGCTAAAATGGTAGGATAGTGGTTACACAATCCTGTCTCCGGGTGGGGCACATACCTTGAAGCTCAGACAAATGAGCAAAAATCCCTGTTCTACTTCTTAATGGCTTTGTAGACAACAACTAACTTAACCTCTTAGAGCCTGTTTCCTCACTTGTAAGACAGGGACAAATCATCCCAACCTGACGGTTTACATTTGCAAGGTATATATTAACTTTTGGGTCTAATTAGCTTTCACTTACCTCTTTCTATGAGTAGACTCCTTCTATGCCTCTGTGCTTTGTCCCTCTTATGCAGGGACACCCCACGGCCACCCCTAGCCTGTTAAAATCCTTCACAACATTCAAGTCCCATCTTAGCCACCATGTCCTACTGTGATAGCTAGGCCAGATCCTGTCTCCCCTGTCTTGTCACTCTCCCCGGAAGCACCAGGTTCTAGAACTCCTGTGGCGAAAGCTCAGGGAGCCCAAGGATTTGCTGTATGGAGATCTGCCTTGAATTCCAGCTTGTACTTGACTTGTCCCATGACCTTAGGGTAATAAACGCCTTGACCTCAGGTTTCCTGCCTGGAAACAGCAGGCGATAGTAATTACCTCAGGGCAATACGGGCCATGCTCTACTCGCTGGAGCAAAGCCTGCTCTGCTGACGGTAGAGTCCCTGTGATTTGTGAATTTGGTCGATCCCTCTCAGGAGTCGGCAAGGACCTCCGCACACCTTTATCCTTCCGCCCGGCTAAGCCCGCCATCAGATGCTTAATGACTCGGTGTTGCTGGGCAGCTGGCGTAGCCCTGAGCTGCATTTTCACCGGCCATGCAGTTTTTTCACCGAGCAAGAAAGTTAATGAGATGCTGTGCGAAAAGGGCTTGGCGCTCGCCCGCGCGCTGCTGAGGAGCGGAGTAGCTGGGTAAGCACATCGAGACCTCCTGGTTAGTGCATTAGACGCGCGGCCCTTCGGGAGGCCGAGCTTCCCGGGATGGCGGGGCCGGCCGGAGGGCTGAACCTGAGCCGGGCAGATCATCCCTCCCGTCCCCCCCACCCTCCGGGACCCGAGCGCTCTCTGGGGAGCAAAGTCTCCCCTACCCTCGCGGGGCTGGGCGGTTCAGCGGGTCTCACAAGAGGTGGGCGGAAGGGGGCGTGGGTGGTGGGAAGACATCACCGCGCTAGTGGCTGAGCCCAAATAGCGGCGGCCCAGGCCTGAGGGGCCGGCCCAGCCGGGATGTCGGGGGCCGGGGGACCGTTGCCCAAACTGGCGCTCGACCTGGCCCCGACTCCCTCTTACCCGGTTCGGGACACAGAGCCCGGAGGAGCCTGCGCTGAGCTCCGGCTCCTGCTCGCCGGAGCCACTGCACCTCCTTCCCTCCCAGACCCGGCCCTCTACTGCTCCTCTGGGCTCCAGGTTGGCGCAAACAAAGCCCTGATTGACTGCCCGGAGGGGCGGGCCTCACTGCCGGGCCGCCTCCTCTCCTCCGCGCCCCGCCAGGGATTTGCGGGGAAGGGCGGAGGCGGAGGGAGACAGACTGAAGGGGGTGAGCAGAGCTGTGGAGGTCTGACCCCCCGGGCTCGACTAGATTGTGCCCATTCTCTGTCCGAAGCCTGGATTGCCCCCTCCAGGTCGCCCCCTCCAGCCCAAGGGGGCACATAGGGACTCCCGAGGTCAGGGTGGGGTCTTTCCCAGGTCAGTTCTCGTGCTGAGCTCCCCGGGGCCACCCTAGTTCCACGCTGCTTCTGAGGAAAGAGGGAGTGGGAGCAAAGGACAGACGAGGTCTTCCCTAGGGAATGAGTCGATCAATGCCGGTTGGGAGCCTGCGGGGAGGAGAGGGCAGGGGATCAGGATAGTGTGCTCTCGTCCATTTTCACTCTCCCTCTGCCGGGCATCTGGACAAGGAGGGCAGGATTTAGTTGTTTGGAAAGGCAGTTGAGGGACGCAGGGACGAGTATGAGAAGCAGCAGGAAGGGCTGGGGAGAAGAGCGAGGCTGTAGCGGCTGCCTGTTGAGGGAGGAAGAAGTGGGGGTGGGGGGAGAGGAGGAGGAGGGGGAGGAGAGAGATGACATGGGAGAGCAGAAGGGGGGTTGGACTGGGGAGGAGGAGGAGAGGGCTCGAGGGACCGTCTGTCGCGGGACAGGCTGGCCAGCTGGGGCGCGGAGCCGGGAGGAGGAGGCAGTGGCAGCGGCAGCTCCTGGAGCAGCAGCAGAAACAAGTAGCAGCCACACAGCGGCTCCTCCGGCCCGAGCCGCCACAGTCCCTCGGCCGCGATGGCGCTGCCCAGCCCAGCGAGCGAGGAAGACAAGGGGCCCTGCCGGGAGGCAAACCAGGAACAGCCGGAGCCGGAGCCCATGCCGGTGCCCCCACCCGAGCCCCAGCCGGAGCCCCAGCCGGAGCCGCAGCCCCTACCGGACCCTGCACCCCTGCCGGAGCTGGAGTTTGAGCCAGAGCCGGTGCACGAATCCGAGCCCACGCCCACCGTGGAAACCCGCGGCACCGCGCGCGGCTTCCAGCCCCCCGAAGGTGGTTTCGGCTGGATGGTGGTCTTCGCTGCCACCTGGTGCAACGGCTCTATCTTTGGCATCCAGAACTCCTTCGGGATCCTGTACTCCATGCTGCTGCAGGAGGAAAGAGAGAAGAATCGCCAAGTGGAGTTCCAAGCAGGTGAGTGGCCCCGAGCGCCCCACATGGCATTCCGCCGGCCCCACACCCTGGTGCGAGGAGCCCCTCCAGTTCGCGGCTCTCAGTCCTCCCCTCGCCCCTTGAGCTGTTCGACGGGCTCTGGGCAGCCTTGACTGTGTCAACGGGGTGCAAGATGTCCTGGGGTGGGAGCTCGGACATCCATTGACCACAGCCAAGGAATACACTTTATCGCCCTGGGGCAAACCCAGACGCATCTTTTGGGTTTGAAGTACCCTGACTGTGTGTACTGGATGAAAATATGTGCAGAATGTTTTTTGGGGGTGGATGGGGGTGGGGGGGGCGAAGTCATGCAGAGAGAGGAGAGTTGGGAGGCTGGGAAGACTGAGAGAAACGCCATTCCGCGGATCTCGGCCACCAATCCCTGTTACTGTCCCCGGAGCGGACGCTTTAGGAATCCTGGTGACTGAGTGAACAGTCAAACACATGGGAAGCGTGTGTGTCTGCAGTAGAGAGGAAGGGAGGGAGGGACAGCGAGTGGGGCCGTGCACGCGTCTTTTTGCCCGTGGTGCTTACCGCCCACCGGGCCCGGCTGTCCTCTGCCATTCGGAGGGAGCCGGCGGATCTCCGTGCCATCGGAGCTGAACCCCAAAGCAGGCAGGAGGCAGTCTCCTGCCCAGAGAGGCGTGAAGCGGCTGGCCGGCTTCAGCCTTGCCCTCCCGGGCGCCGGGCACCTCTCCGCTGTCCGCGGGGTGCCCTAACAGAATGCCAGCCTCTACCACTCCCGCTTTCGCGTGGGGCTGACTTGGTCTTTTTCCCTAACACAAGCAGAGCGGTGTGTGTGTGTGTGGGGGGCTTACCCTCACTCTCAAGGCCAGCGGGTGAACTGGGAGAAGTCAAGGCCGTCTGCTTTCTCAGCGAGGGATGGCAGAGCCCCGCAACACTTCTCCTGAGGTGTCTCCCTCAAGGCTTGCTTCCTCTGGGGTCCCCTCAGGACTGCTCTACTGGTGGCTTTTCACAGTGTTGACTTGCAGTTCCTTCCTCATGCCACCCCAACACGTGCTTATGCTGCTGTCTGAGTGGGCCTGGGGATTATTCAGTGAACACAGAAACCCTGAATTCTGGGGCGTCCACCTGTGGATACCCTCGGCCCTTGGAAAGCCTCTTATCAACCAAGGACTCCCTTTTTCAGTTTTCAGCTTCACTGGGCTGCACTTGATGAAAACGTTTGGGGGCTCTTGGCACCTCCGATCTTGTGACCCATTGGTACCACAGTGTGCGGGTCCCACTTGAAAGTTCTAATGTGAATCACTGACTGTCCAGAGACTGCCCAGGCTACACTGATGCCAGAGTGGAAGGGGTCCCTGGGTGGAAGTTCACTGTCACACTCAGCCCTGCTTTGATACACTTCAGGGGCTCTTATAAAGGGAGCCAGGGAGGACCTCTAGCTGTGGCCTAGTTAACTCCGAGGGCAACTGTGGCTGAAGGCAGACTGTTGGCCTTTGGGGTCAGTGGCAAAGTCTGGGCGAAACTTCATGGGAGGTAGTGGGGGATGGGCTGAAGCTAGGCCCTGGCATTCAAGTGGTGTGAGCAGGCCTAGAGCTGGGGCCTTAGGAGTGTGTAATAATAGTTGGAAAAACCACTATTTTACCAGGAAGCGGTTCACTGCTGGGGGACAAACTTCAAAGTAGGTGATCATAGGGGACTCAGGGGGAGGGCTGGTTGGGACTTTCCTGTCAAGACCTTACAGTGCAGCTGGGAAGGGGGTGGTGCGGTGGGCTGTGCAGAGGTGTGGTGCTGTGTACTGGGACCAACTAGGTCCACCAAGCGGCTGGGGTTACTGGCTTAAATTCTGGTGAGTATAGGTCAGGAAGGGACAGAAAGGAATTCGGTATGTCCCCAGTGTCTCAGAATACTTTGGCTTTGGTCCTTGTCGTGGTGCGTCTTGAATTCATGAAAGTTATTTTTGATACTGAAGACTCTCAGGAACACCTCCCTTTTTATTTTGAAAAAGCCAGGAACACCCCACCATGTTCCTGAGCTCCTAGAAAATCTCATCCTCAGCACTACCATTCTCGAGCCCCTCAGCTTTCTCAAGCCACTACTCAGAACCTGAGGTTCCAAATGTGTCTCTGCATCCATACACTTTCTGCAGTTTACTCAAAATTTCCTAGCCACCTGTGCCACAACACTGGTGTCTCCAAGGTATAAAACAAGCCCGCGAAGCTTGCTAAAGTCTTTACCAGCCAGTATTTGCCCAATAGCCATTCTGGGGAACACGGAACATACACTCCCACAGTCAAGGAGGTTGGTGCATTGTCCATTTTTATTAACGTTGGACATGCCTTCCATCTCTAAATCTGTGGATGTGATGTTTGGAGGCACCTCACAACCAAAGTTCTCTTTGGCCTCATATCTCCACAGCCTTAAAGCTGCACTGATAGGCTTAATGGCTCTACGGTTCTGCACATGATATGGAACCCAGAGAAAGGCAATTTTGATGTTTGGGGGCTATCTCCACATCAGAGGGGTCTCTGGGTCTGGGAAAAAGCACAGAGAGTAAAAGGAAAGAGGAACTCAGGCCATTCGAGAGCATGCATTGTCTAGTCTCTGTGCCTTCTTTTCACCTGTTTTCAAAGGGAAGGTAACTTTGCCTGGGCCCTAGGCCTGGTAGGACTGGCAAGTCAGAGGTTCCTGAGATGGAGGCAAGTGACTAAGGTCTGACTTAATAAAATAAAGGAAAAAATCAGGAGAGAAATGAGCCTGCATTGTTTTGCAGAGCTTGTAAGAAATTTAGGAGTCCTTCAACCTATACCAAGCAGCATACAAGACAAGGGCAACCAGTCAATTTGGTGGAAAGTATAAGAGAGCTTCCTGGGATGAGAGGGGAGTGTTTTGGAGGAAAGAGAAGCAAGGTGGCATTGGTTGCAGGCCCCAGTTCATTATTGGGACCCTAAGTGGGGCAGGGTTAGGGTTGGGGGTCCAGGGCACAAGACAGAACAAGCCAGAGTTGTTAACATTGGCTCCAAGCTTAGGTGTTTTTGAACGTGCTCCAGAGTAAACCCGTTACCCTGCACTTTCCACCTCGACTGCCAGTCTAGCTAGCACTGGGCCATAAAATTTGATGGGAGGCATCTTTTATTGGGTAGTTTATGAGCACGGCCCTTGCGGGCTCCCAGGTGGGGAGAGTGTGGCTAGGGCTCTTACCACTCAGGGAAAGGGACAATGGTCAAGGAGGCTTAGGCTCATGCGCCACTCTGATGGAGACAGAATTTTCTAGACATGGGAAAATAGTACATTCTGCCTTTTGAGCAAACAAAGACTGCCAAGGATGGGTGAGACCAATGGCAGATCAGGCTGTTTTTCTCTTCCTCATCTTAGGGGCTTTCATTGCTTGGTTCAGTATTTCACTGGGCTTACCACTAAATTGCTGACTTTGGGAACCAGGGATCTTTTGAGAAAACCTGCAAATGTCTTGACTTTGGCTGAAGCCTTTTGCCTACTGTCCAGAGAAGCTAGCTCAGGTCGGTTCAGAGCTTCGGGTGACAGGGCCATTGGCCAGGCATCTTTCAAGTCAATCCAACCAAACTGGCTGCCAAACTGGGACCTTGATTCATATGAGGAGGAGACGCTGGGGTATTTGGAAGCCAACCAGGGGATACTTGTTTGAGTTGGAGTAGCTGGTTGAGGCTGGATTCCTGGCTCACTGTCTAGTAGCCTCAAATACTCATTCGAAGTCTAAATCCGGACCCCAAAGGGCTGGTGATCTCAGTAACACTAAATAGGCAGTGAATAGGAGTTAGATAACTTTTTTGTCCTTGACTTGCTCTGTGACTTTGAACAGGTGCTTTACCTCTCTGTACCTCGGTTTATCTATCTGTGAAATGAGAGGGTTAGAATTATATAGGTTTCAAGTGTATAATTCTATAACACATCATTTGTATATTGCATTGTGTTGATGATGTGTTATAGAATTGTACACTCGAAACCTATATAATTTTACTAACCAATGTCATCCCAGTAAATTTAATGAAAATTAAAAAAAAAAATAGATCAACTCTCTAGCTCTGCCATTCTATCTTTCTAGACTTTTGTGGTATTTTATTCTTCACTACTCACCTGGCATAAATTTTGACTCATTCACACAAATGGAATTTGTTAATCTGCCTGAATGGGGGTGCAGACGAATAGGGAGGAGATTGGGTAAACAATGAAAAGTCATGTAGATATCATTTTCCATGTTGTGTGTATTTAAAGATGATGGGGCTGCTTGTGTGTACTGATGTGTTTGAAAAGACCCACTCCTATTTACCCCAGTATCTAAAGGCAACTGTGGATGTATAACTGCTTCTCCCAGAATGCACTGCTCAGCATAGAATTTCCTCGACTTGGCCTGCTGCAGGGTCAGTCTGTTTCCTAAAAAGCATTAAACTCAAGCATTCCCTTACGCCTCATTTTGCAGTCGTCTCCTGAAGCTTAATTTCCCCACAGCTCATCAATTTCTCAGAAATTGATGGTTAGTATGACCTTGGTTTGCTGTTATTTCAGGATAGAACAGTAAACCAAGATTCCTAAATGCAATACAGTGGTTTCCTTCAGGGGGCTTCCAATAGGGCATCTTTATAGCTGGTTCAGGTCTGCCTGGGTCCCACTGTGGTGGGTGTGGGAAGGCTGCTGCTTGCGATCCTAGGGAAGTCCCTGGTCAACTTCAGCTTCACTCAGGCTTAGCTGAGGGTATGGCTACTGAAGTAGTAGCAGGCACTACTACTCTCCTTTCCTGAGAGAGAGGCACACCTCTCTCCTTTTCCCTGAATTTATACTTGCTTGTCATTGGAAATTTCCTCCAGTGCTACGAAGAGTAAACAAGTGGCTGAATTGTCAACATTTGCAGAGACATGTAAAGGATGCCATCTCACCTTTTGAGCAGACCAGTTTCCCAGGAGGGTGTATTGCTTTTCCTACCAGCATCTTTTTGTTGAATTTTGAAGAGTCATTTACTCTCAGATTGTGTGAAAGATGGAACAGGATTTCCTATCTTGAAAGGATCTGTTTCACCTGGGATTGAGTTAGTAAACCTTAGAGAAAAGTTTTTACTCGTAATACCTTAGAGAAAAGACTTTATTCATCACTTGCGTGCGTGCGCACACACACGCACACACACACACCATACATCTCAGGCAGGCCATGGATTCTGAATATTTTATCTGAAAAATGTCTTTTGAAATCTGTTTATGGAAGTGGTTTAATGTAACAGAGACTTCCATAGGGGTTATGGGGGACTAGTGCAAAGGATCTAGAGTGGAAAACTTGTCAGGTGAAGAGAATATACTCCAGTTTCTGGAGTTGGTAGGAGAAGAAGGGATGACATTGGCTGTCCCGACCACACATTTCTAGACTCCTATTTTCATGGTACATTTGGATCACCTTTGCTAGATATGCCACCTCCCCTCCTCCCACTCAGTATTGCTATCTCTGTTTCTTTCTCTAGTTCAATTAGAGTAACAACTGGGGTTTCAGATGTTGTACAGGCCCAACTCCAGCCTGGATCTCAGACCCATTCCTACACATCCTGCAGAGGCATCTCTTCCATTTCCCCCTTTCTCCCTTTTTGTACTCTCCACTTTCTGGGGGAAGAGTGACTTTCTATGGAGCGCTCAAGTGTGTTGAAGCCATCACCTCTGAATTTTTGCAGTGAGATAGCTGCTATGAAATCCTTCTTATAATTTCCACACCTCCTCTTTTCATAGCACCAGAACCCCAGCCCAGGAGATAATATTGTAGCAGGTCTTACCCAATACTATTCAAGAAATGTCCTGGCTGGACCCCATTTCTCTTTAAATTCTTACTATCATCGTCCTCCATCTTCAGGGCCAACTGAACCTCTAGAGAGGTCATATTGCTTTTCAGCAGGTTCAGGAGTTCTGTAGATACCCAAAGTCTTCATTCTATATTGAGCCCCTATCTTCTCTCTTCTTGCAAGAAATATTGCAGAATTGATTGTAAAGGAGTTGGACAAGGGAGGAGACAGACACCCAAGTGCTAACTAGAGTCAAAAGTGCCTTCAGTGAGGGTGGAGGGGGGGAGTGAATCTTCCAGGTTAGTTGTTTCCCTGCTTCTATGTAGCTGAAGGGAAAATTGGAAGGGAACTGTCACCAAACAAGCAGTCCCCACACACTCTCTTTGCCCAACTTATCCTGTGGATCTGCCTACCCTCTCTGTTACCCAGGCTGGAAGGGTATGTGCACACACCTATGTGTCTGGACCTGTGTGTACGTGCGTATAGCTGGGTCTGTCTAGGCCAATTAGCGCAGTTGCTTAGAACATGGTACCCATGAGACTGAGGTCACAGGTTCAGTCACTTGTTTGGGTCACTGAGCTTCTCACAAAAAAAGCTCTTCTGTTCCCTACATGTGCCCCAAGGAGATGGAATAGAAATATAGAGATGACTCTCTGCAACTGGAGAAAAATATGAAGCCTAGTGATGGCTGCTCTCTGTCAAGTGCCCTAAAATAATAACAGTAATAACACTAATAGCAAACATTTATTTAGCATTTAGCATTTAACTCTATACCAGGCATTATATTAAGCACTTTAGATGTACCAAGAAAGGGTTTAGTAAACAAAGTCTGACAGTCTTGTAATCATGACATACTCCTCTAACCACCCATCTTACTCTATCCAGAGTCATGATCCTTGGGTCCAAACATGGCCAGAGAAACTGTCTCATCTTAGTTGTTTAGCCCTCAACAAGTCACATAACCTTTCAAGGCTTCACTGTTTTCATCTGCACAATGAGATTAACAATGTTTACTTTTATAGGACTATGAAGGGTCATATTAAATTGTGTAGGTGAAAGATCTTTGTAAATTGTGAAGAAGTTGATGTCATCATCATCATCATCATCATCATCATCATCATCTTATCTAAACCCTAGAAATGGAATATACCTTTCTCTAAATGTTTCTGGAACTGGAGTCAATCCCTCCTCCCCACTTTCCACCTCCCCAGTCCATTTCTTCCCCTCTGCATTCTTCTGCAATTTGACCCAGGTGTCTTATAGCTAAGGACTGGCTATGTTCTTTTTTTGTGGCTGTTCCTCTGTTCTCTAAGAGCCCAGGAAGAGGAGGGGTCAAATCCCAGGCCATATACATTCAAGGAAACAAGACATGTTGAAATATTTACAGCTCTTGGCAGGAGTTCACAAACCTCCCTAAGACTCAAGGCCTGAGTTTTTTAGTAGGAATTAGGGGTGGATGGTGGGTGGAGTTAGGGTGTTACTTCCTCCTGAGGGTCTCTCATGGAGCCTCTGTTCTCCTGCAGGTAGTGAGGAAGAAGGAAAGGGATATTTAGGGTCAGAAGGTCTGGGCCAGGGGACATTAAACATAGAAAGGGCCTTGATCGTTTGTATTCAATTTTGGAGTGGGCCAATTTCCTTGTGTTCTAAACAGGATAGTCCTGGAGAACAGAGGCCACAGAAGGCAGTTTTGAACAAACATTTCAGTGCCCACTGAGGGAGCCTCCATTAAGATCATCTAGTAGGCAAATCAGAATGAAAATGTTTCTCTTTTTTGTTACAAACAAGAAAACAAAATACCCAAAACCTTTTTTGAGACTAAGATTTCAAATGTACTAGATTTCAAATAAGATTTCAAATATACTTACCATCTTGAGTTTAAGTTTTTTAAATGTCTGAATTTGAAGGCATTTTACACACTATGTGATCCTACCCCTTCTGGTTCCCATTTTACAGGTAGACAACTGAGTTCTGAAAAGATGTGACCTCAGTCGGCATTACAGGCAGATAGATGATTACACTGGAGATTGGTTTGTAAGAGGGGTTGGTAAATAGGTGCAAGGGGTGGGGCTTCTGACACCCTAGGAGTTCCCCAATCAAATCACAGGCATACTGACTCCATGAACTTTTCCAAAGTCAATCCCCAGGCACTACTTTGTGGAAAGAGATTGTATTATATTTTTAAAAATTCATTTTATTTACTTACTATTAGACAAGATTCAAGAAGTACAATGGTAAAAAGTCTTGCTCCCATCCCTATTCCCCTCTAGAGAGGCCAGAAGTATTACCTGGTGTGTCCATCCAGAGATAATCTGTATATGTACAAGCAATTGTGCTTGTGTGTATACACCCTATTTTCAAAACATGACTGATTGCCCATAATTCTCATTATCCTCCACTTTGCTTTTTATACTTCAAAATATGTCCTAGATGTTGTTACACATTAAGTCCATAAAGTCCTCACTGTTTTTTATAACTGCACGGTATTTCATAATATGAGTACATCATAATGTATTTAATCAGCACTTTGTTAATAGGCATTCAAGGTGTTACCAATCTTTCAACATGGGCTTTTGAATCAAACAGTACTAGATTCAATTACAGTAGTACCTCGGTTTCTGAACATCTACGTTGACAAACATTTCAGTTTACAAACTCCGTAAACCCGGAAGTAAATGCTTTAGTTTTCGAACACGCCTCGGAAGTCGAACATGTCATGTGGCTTCCGCTGAGTGCAAGATCCTAGCTGTCAGCTGTTTTCGAACAGTCTTCCGGAACGGATTACGTTCGAAAACCAAGGTACCACTGTACTTACCACAAGGCTGGCCAAATGTTTTAGCTTTTTCTTTCTTTTTTTTAAAGATATACATTTTTTTTTTAATTGAGGAAGGGAAACAGGACTTTACTGGGGAACAGTGTGTATTTCCAGGACTTTTTATTGGGGAACAGTAGTGTGTTTTTACCCAGGACTTATCAGCTCCCATCCAAGTCAAGTTGTCCTTTCAATCTTACTTGTGGAGGGCGCGGCTCAGCTCCAGGTCCAGTTGCCGTTGGTAGTTGCAGAGGGTGCTGCCCACCATCCCTTGCGGGACTCCAGGAGTTGAACTGGCAACCTTGTGGTTGAGAGCCTGCGCTCCATCCAACTGAGCCATCTGGCCACCCGGCAGCTCAGCGGCACCTCATTGACTTCATTCTAGTTGTGGAAGGCGCAGCTCACTGGCCCTCCACTGGGAATCGAACTGGCAGCCCCGTTGCCCAGAGCTCACGCTCTAACCAACTGAGCCATCCATCCACCCGGTTTTAGCTTTTTCAATCTGAGTTTTCTCATGCATAAAATAGGGATAATAATAATATCTGTCATTATTAGTATGAAGATTAAGTGAGATGAGGCATATCAAACATCTAGCATACAGTCTGGCACACAATTAACAAATAGTGAATAAATATTAGTTCTCTCCCTGCTCCCAAACCTTCTCCATACCCGCCACCTCCAATTTAATTAATGTTTGGTCAATTCAAGTCAACAGGTGTTTGTGATGTGCTAGGCTGGGCGTTGGGTAAGCCCGAGAACGAAAAGTGTTCCTCACGAAATTTATAATTTTTTGAGAAGATATAACATACCAAATGACCACAGTTCACTGCTAAGTGGTAAAATTATGTGTATATATAAAATTGAATGCAGTTTTTGTGTGGTGATATGGAGAGATGAGTGTGACGGCCAGAGGATTCAAGGGAAGTTTGCTGGCAGAGTTCTAACTTGAAATGGAATTTACCTAAGTGGAGAGGGAGCCTATGAATTGGGTCGTGGTGGAGTAAGGGTTGAGAATTAGACAGTTTGGTTGTTGCTCAGAGCCTGGGTTTTTGCCCTCTCTGGGAGTCCAGTGAGTCACTGTTCCGCAATAGGCCCTGCCCAGCGGGTGGGGTGGGGTGGGGTGGAGGGGCAGAAGGAGAAGAAAATACTGAGGATATTTGCAGAGAACAGCATAGGGCAGGGGGATGTCTGGGCATTGAGCCACAGAACAAGGTGCCTACAAATGGCTTGTGGCATAGTCCACCCAGCCTATACCACCTGCTCTTCCATGTCAGCAGCCCAAGCACTTACTCTAAGAGGTCTGAGAAGAGGGATAAAGGGTGTAAGAGCAGAAGTGGAAGCAGCTTTCAGCCCCTCACCCTGAGTCCCAAACTAGCTTCCAGATGTTGTGAGTCCCAGGACTCAAAATCCCCTCTGTGTGTGGCACATTGTAGTTTATATCAGAGACAGTTATGAAATAAAACATTCAGTTGAATACCATCATGTGCCAACATCTTTGACTACAACTAGTGCTTCGTTGAGGGGTCTGAAAAATGAAAAGTCAATGCGGTTTGTATTACTTAAGGAAAAGTTCATGACAGAGAAGGGCTATGTAGAGATTTATATCCCCATTTTATAGTTGTAGAAAATGGAGAGTAGATAAAGGGCAAGTGAGTGGCCTAAGGTCATACACTTAATATTTAGCAGAGCTGAGATTAGAGTCCAGGTCTCCTAATTCCGTGTTCCATGGGGACGGAGATGTAGGAGCTCTCTGAAAGCCGGAATCGAGTTTTCTCTAAACTTGATAGCAGCCTGGAGTTTAAGTGTATGGATAAGAAATACTATAGTATGATGAAAAACAAATTAACAAACAAACAATTGGGAGTCAAAAAGTTAAGAGGGATGGAAATGAGGATCATGAAAGGATCTGGGCATAGCTAAGGCCTGCTGGCTGGTATAAAGAAAGAGCACTGAACTGGGAGTTAGGAGATCTGACTTCTGCTCCTGGCTCTGCTAATGCCTTTATGACCCTGATCCATTCTGGGCCTCAATTTCTCCACTTATGCAATGAGAAAGCTGTATCTCCCAGAGACTTAGTGATGCTTAGAACTAATGGTTTCTATAAACCAAAGAGGCTTTGGGCACTTCCTGGCAACAGGTTGGGAGTAATGGGGAATGGTAAGGTAGTGAGTGTAAGAGAACAACTCCTCTGATGAAAATGAAAAACAGAACCTCCCAGGACTTCCAGTCAAGATGGTGAAATAGGTAAATGCTGTGCTCGCCTCCTCTCACAACCACATCAGAATTACGACTAAACTACAGAACAACCGTCACTGAGAATCACCTGAAGTCTAGCTGAACAGAAGTTCTACAACTAACAACATACAGAAGAAGCCACGTTGAGACAAGTAAGAGGGGCACAGATGTGGAACAGGCTGGTCCCACACCTGTGTGTGGGGGTTAAAAATTGGGAAGGATATCTTGGATGTGGAGTTCCACTCTGAGGAGAAAGGGGTCCCAGCCACACACCAGGTTCCCCAACCCAGGGATCCAGTGCTGGGAAGAGAAGCCCTCACAACATCAGGCTTTGAAAATCAGTGGGGATTGTGCCTGCCATCTAGGTGAGATGGAAGGCTGCTATAGACCCAGGCATCCTCTTAAAAGGCCTGCACACAGACTCACACAGTCACAAACACTCACCCTAAGCTCCAGAGAAGGAACAGCAGCTTGACAAGCACCAGGGACATATGGGGGAGGAACTGAATTGTCTGACTTCAGAGCAAGGGCTGGAGGGACAGCTTTTTCCCCAGACAGAAATACTGGCAGAAGCCACTGTTCCTTTATTGAGCCCTCTCCCCACCCAGCCTGCAAGTGCAGGTAGGTGCCATATATGAGTCTCCATCAACCTGGCTAATACTGCTTGCCCCAACCTGGTGATTCCCTGAAACTTCACCCCATCCAACTCACGTAGTGGCCTGAAACTTTTTCAGTGGCTGTCCCTCACAAGCAGCTGGCCTCAGCCCACACTGTGGACTTTCCTAAAATCTGTCAAAGGGCCACAAACCCCAAATAAGCAGCATCTGGCCTCAGCATGCCCTGTAACTCTTGTGAAGTGGCCCCAAGTCCAGCACTAGCAGCAGCCCGACTTGCTTTGCACAATAGCCTCGCCCAGACACCTGCAAGCCCAGCACAGGCAGCTAAAAACTGCAGATCACTTTGTAGCTTCTGCCAGATGGCTCCAGGCTGGGCACAGGCAGTGGCTGACCTTGGCCTGCACCAGAGATCCTCCCAAGAGGCCCCAGACGAACATACCTGGTGGCCAGCTTCAGACCACACCAGAGCACCACCCAACCACCTCCACAGACGACACACCCAAAGGGCAGACCTGGCAGGCATGAGAGCTCTGCTGAAGTGAATCCTGCTCTGTAGTGTCAGCCCCTGCACCACAGCTCCTCCACTGTAGTCACTGTCAGTCCTCACAACCAATCAGCCTGAGGGTCAGTCCTGCCCACTGATGTGCAAACAGCAACTAAGGCTCAACTACAAGAGGAGGGCACACAAAGGACACACCTGGAGTACCCCACTCAGGTGACCAGGGAGACTGTGCCACTGGGCCCCATAGGACACCTTCTATGATATATAAGGTCACTCTGCTAAGACCAGGAGTCATAGCAGCTCTACCTCATACATAGAAACCAACACAGAGAGGCAGCCAAAATGGGAGACAAAGAAATATGTAGTCAATAATGTGGTAATAACTATCTATGGTGTCAGATGGGTACTAGATTTATTGGGGTGATCACTTTCTAAATTATATAAATGTCTAACCACTATGCTGCACACCTGAAACTAATATAAAATAATATTGAATGTCAACTGTAATTGAAAAATAAAAAACATAAAAAATCCTAAAACATATCCTCCCAGATTTGAGAAAAGATGAGTTTTAAAAAGGTTTTCTATCCCATGGTCTCTATCTCATCTTGGAAAATTCCATCCAAGAGGCAAAGAGAAAGCATGTGTGCACAGGTAAGTGAGTGCCTCAATGGAAACTGAGATTTGGTGGGACAGAACATGACATGCTGAGGCAACATGCCTGGAAATGTCTCTGGAATATTCTCCACTTCCAGAAATCTCTTGTACGATCTTGGCTTTATATTTTTAAAGGGGTTTGTGTCTTATGGGTGAAGTACCATTGAGAGCCCTTTTCTCATGGAGCCCTCTTGAGAGAGCATTGACCCTGGAGCCAAACTGCCTGGATAAATCCTGGCTCCACCATTTACTAGCTGTGTGTCATTAGGCAAGGTATTAACTTCTCTGTGCCACTGTTTCCTCATTTGTAAGAGGACGATAGCAAGAGTACTTACCACATATGGTTGTTAAATGAGTTATAAGTAGCTTAGATCAGTGTCTGGCACATGGTAAGTGCTGTGAAAGTGTTCCCTATTGTTATTATCTTCTCAGTAGGCTAGTGTAACCCCATATGAGTCCAGGGGAGCTTAGCATTACTCAGTCAGGAATTCTGGGGGTAAAAATTCCTTGTCAAGGTACCATCTAGGCTTCTGTAATGTTGGTCATGCCCAGGACCAGATTAAGACATTTAGAGGCCCTAAACACTGTTTTTCTGACTGCCAAATCTGAAACAATTCATTAAATTTATACTTTTCTCATTTTGGGGTGGTCATGCTTCACTGGTGCCCTAAACTCATACTTAGTCCACCTGTTGGCTAATCCTGCACTGGCCACATCAGCTTATAAACTCTTTCCTAAATTCTAAAGGAAACCAATGACTATGGGTGGTCAACATGTCCACATACAACAGTTTTATACCCGAACAGCTCCATCCACAACTGGGTGCTCTGTGTCTCTCCTTGTAAGTGCTAATCCTACCCCATGACCTCTTTGCCAATTGGGAGCTCCCATCCTGTTACTTGGAGGGAGAGTTCATCTTCTGGGTCCATGGGGAATGGAGGACAAATGCCTGGAAGTCCCAATAGGGACCCATGTGGGAAGCTCTAAACATTTTCGTTAAAATTCTGGTGATGAGTTGGGATGACTGAGCATGGTCATAGTAGAGAAAGGAAATGATGAGGACCTCCTGCCACCAGATAACTAGGAGACCATCTCCCCTCCCCTGACCTCTGACTTTTCCAAGGACTTCAAATCAGTGATTGTGGAACCTTGGAGTCACTATCATTTTCTCCAATACTCTTCAGCACATTCTAATCATCCAAGTGGTGAATAATAGGACAGTTGTATGTTCTAAGAGCCACAGGGCTTTTTGCCTTGACCTATTATATTATAGTATATTATATTATATTATATTATATTATATTATATTATATTATATTATTATATAAGACCCAGCCTTGTATTATATTAAAATTAGACCTGGTATTATATTATATTATATTATATTATACCTGGTCTTATATTATATTAAAATAAGACCCGATATTATATTATATTATATTATATTATACCCAGTCTTATAGTAAAATAAGACCCGGTATTTTATTTATTTTATATTATATATTATACCTGGTCTTATATTAAAATAAGACTGGGTATTATATTATATTATATTTCCTTAGATCGGCTGGCCAACAAGCTGAAAGGACCTGGTGGCCAGGGTAAGACAGGTTGGCAGGATGCCAGGCAGGTTCATTTGTTGCCTTGCCCTGGATGGTACTACTCACATTCAAGCCTAGCCAGGCCTGTGCTACCTGCCCTCCTCATAGAATGTCTCAAACATGGAAAGCTCAGGTGGAACCGGTCAGACCAGATGTTTGAAGCCTGCGGCTTTTAGGAAGAGAAAGACAGCCAGAGGAGAGAACGGGAATGGAACAAACCTATTGTCCCCGCTCCCAACCCCAAGAAGCCCCTCCCCGTAGGCTCCAGAGTCTCACCAGTGAACATCTGCTCCAAGAGGCCATGGCCTTTTCATGGAATCGGTTTCAGCACTAATAGAAAAAAATGACCTTGGAATGGGACGTCATAAGGAAGACCCCAAAGTTTTGCCTCATTTTTCCCTGTGCTCTGTGGTATATGGTATGGCACAGGACGTGACATCAGATAGACCTGCATTCGAGTCGTAGCTTTGCCACTTACCTAATCTGCAACCTTGACCAAGTCACCTGGCCTCTCTGAACTTCACTTTCACTATCTGTAAAATGGGGGAAGGGAGTAATAATCTCTATCTTGCAGTCCTATGATGACGTTCCAATGACAAGATGGATTGTGACAATCCTTTGAAAACTGTATTGAGCCTTACATATGAATTATTATGATGGCTGTCAGGTACGTACATAAGTTTATCTGTAGATTTGGACATGTGCTCTTGCTTATGTAGATGAATTGAAGCATCACCAATGATGTATAAGAAACCACTTGTGTGTACAAAACTATACGTACTAAACCTGAACTCATGACGTGTACAACTAAAAGCACAGTTACCTACATGGAGAACCTTTTTCTCTTTCTGTCACATATATACCCACACATAGGCAGATGTGTATGCATCTATGTATGTATGTATGTGCATACATATGTACATATATGTACAGCCCCATATCTGTACAGGTGAACATACCATACCATCCAGCTTTTCCCTAGACTCTTCAGTTTTCTAAGGGTCTGAGAAAGGCCCTGTTTGTAAATCCCCGCACTTCATGTTGATGATGTCCCTTTTGCCCTTGCTGGGGCCTTTTCCCTGCTTCCATCTTGTTTGCAGATTAGTACAGCTGCTGACAAAATTCAAGCTGCAGTAACCACATGTCTGGGGAACATGGTCTTTGTCCAGTTGCTCTCTGTGAATAGCATTACAACTCTATTCTGCACAATATATTTATAGACATGCTTGCAAAGAGCTTACAGCATTTTCATATATTTTTTTTTAAAACACAGTTAATCCAGCCATGAAAATAGTTGCTGGCCCACATGCCCGCGAGCTAAAAGAAATTAGTCACAGAGCCTAAATGAGATTGAGTCTCTCTCTCTCCTGTCTCTCTCTCTCTCTCTCTCTCTCTCTCTCTCTCTCTCTCTCTCTCTCTCTCTCTCTCTCTCTCTCTCTCTCTCTCTCCTTTTGACACTCCTTTTTTTTATTCCAAGGATCTCTAAGCCTGGGGTGGAGGATGGGGATGGCACAGAGTGCATTTACTTCAGAGAGAGCCTGGGGTAATCAGAGCTCAATGTTTTGGGATGAAGGAAGATGAACAAAAGGAGCGGGAAAAAGGTAGTTTATCCAAGATTATAAATAGGGAGAACATAGATGGGGAATTAAACTGTCCTCAAAGTGGGCCCATTACCACATGTAGTGCAGAGCCAGGCCTAATCCCCAGGTTCATTGAGTTGCGGAATCCTTAACTTCCAGAGAGCAATTAGAATACCCCGTCATTTTATATATGAGGAAACTGAGGCACGTGTAATGAGACCTACTTTTACTATTAGCTTGGCAGTGGTTGAGGGCAAACTACCACAGTCACAATAATCTGTTAAGTGGCTTGCTCAAAGTAAAACAGCTAGTAATGGAGGGATTAGAATTCAAGTGCAACTCTGCTTGATGAATGTTAGTAACTTATGCAAGGTGAAGTGCTGGTATAGCATTAGTATAGCATATTGATTTCCGAGCCCAGGGTATCTCCTCCTGGAGAACCTGACATTCTAGATGTCAGCAACTCTATGGTAACCCTTCCCTACCCTTGGTTGTAGTCCCCTGTCATGCTCCCCTTCCCATGTGTGGAGCAGGGAAAGAGTAGGGTCTCTCCATGTGTGGTACAGGGAAAGAGTGGGCAAGTAGCCCCCAATCAGCTCAGTTTGAGTTGGCCTGGGGCTCTGAGTCAGCTCCCCCCACTCCTGGCCCCAGGTCCCAGGTGAGGTGCTTTCTGTAACGACCTCCAGAAGCTGCTCTTGGCTCTAGGCCTGGGCCCTGTAACTCTTTCCCTCTGTGGAAAACAGGAAATATCTCCTTAAATTGGCAAATAAGAAAATCATGCAAAAGGGACCCAGGAAAGCTGCCTCTATGCCTCATGTGATTGTGCCTATATCTGCGTATGTGCTTTTCTGGGAGCATGGTACAACTAGGAGTTGCAGACAGAGGCCTACCTTGATTCTGCACTGTCCACAGCCCTGCTTTGTGGCCTGAGATGAATATTTCCTCTGCCTATTCCATCAGGCCTTTTCCTCGTGGAAGATGCTGATGAATTTTCCATCCTCTTTTGAACCTTGAGCACCAGAAGGCAGTTTGGCTCACAGAGAGATATTAGTGAGGGTCTGGTACCTGGTGCGGCGGAATTGATCCCAGATGATCCACACTCAACCTAAGCTCTGCTTTCTTTCCCCTTCATGAGATAAGCTGGCAGGGGAAACAGGCTCCTGTGTTGCCAGCTCAGTAACACCTTTGGATGAAGCAAGCAGATTGCATCCCGGGTTTGAGTGGATTCTGACACACAATTATCCGGGGATTGGTAACAAAGACCAGAGTACTGGTGAGGTAAATTTGCAGCAGAAGATAATTAATCTAGAAGAAAGAATTTCTCAACTTTGAGAATTATAAATCATCATTACACATACAGTTCTCCCTAAGCCCTGGGATTCAGCCTCCTGCCTCCAGTCATGCCAGAGAGATGAAGGTCTCTGTCTATTTTGTTACTGTCAGAAGTTCAGATTTTGGCCTCGGGCCCAGGTGAAGATGAGGATGACAGAATGACAGAGTTACCTAACTGTTTGCAACAAAGAATGCATTCCTCCCCTCCCGGTCTTGCCCCAACTTGTAATTGAATACATCTCACTTTGCCACCCCTCAATAGGTTTTTACCCTTCTCTTCCTAAATATGGTTAGTAAGTTACTGACTTATTCAAATAAAACATCCATTGTTTAACAGACCATAGATATGTTCTTTGGGTCTGAACATGTGGTCAATTTCAATATTTGTGCATTTTCAGAGAAGCCCATGAACTCCCTGTGTGAAATGCCCAGTCGTGAGTCATAAGAAGTACTTGGTCAACATTTGACTTATATAAGGTTGCAGCTAGGTCTTCAGTGGGCATCTAGTCCAGTGGTTTCTCACCCTGGTTGACCATCAAAATCAGCTAGGTATATGTTAAAAATACAGCTTCTCTGGGGCTGTTCCATGGTAAACCTACTGAATCAGAGTTTCTGAGGTGGGGCCCCAAAGTCTGTATTTTATCTCATCCAGTGGTTCTGATAATAAGCTAGGTTCAAGAACTCCTTCGTTGAATCTTTCGATTTTTTTTTAGATGAGGAAACTGAGGCTCAGAGGGCCACTGGCCTGAAGCAAAGTGCCCAGACAGGAAAATAAGGGCAGAGCCCTTCTGCCTCAACTCTCACCATCCCTCCTTTGCATAGAACACCTGTGAGTACTTTGATGGTTGGCCCATGTCAAATCCATCTCTGAGGACTCCAAGTCCTTGAGCTCAGTCTTTGAAGCCAAGCTCCCAACGTGCTGGGCAGGTTCACAGTCTTGGCCCTTGCACCTCCATTTTTCTAAGGATAAAGGGTTGGGGCAGGAACCACAGTGCCCCCTTCCTTCAAAAAGCAGGGCTGACTGCAAAGTTTCAAGTGTGTGTGCTGCCAGAGATCTGTCCAGAACTGTGTGGGAGCTGACAGCCCATTTCTTGTGTGGAGGGAGCAGGAATGTCTAGTGGCAGCAGGTTACCTGAAACTTGGGCTGGGGCTGAGTGTATGTTTGTTTATCTCGGGGAATTTTGGCTTTATTCCCATCACACTATTGCCAGGGGCAGCCTTAAGTGCAAGGATAATGAGTTGCTTTGAAAAGTGCCTCAAATATCAATTACCCAGCATTGAGAGAACTCCTGGGAGTTGTTCTTTCATGTGCACATCTTAAGGCGGGTTTATCATTCTCACAGCACTGTGTTTCACCCTGCCTAATTCTGCAGATCTGCCCACAGCGTTGGCCTGCTACTTTCAGGGCCAGGGTAAGAAAGAGAATGGAAAGATGGCTGGTGGGAGGCAAGGCAGGGTGACCTGTAGTTGGCAATTTTGTGCACTGAGATGAGCCTAGTAGCCAGCCAGTATGGAGGAAGGAGCCCTGGCTGCCATGTTCACTTGCTATGCAACTGTGGAGTAGGCTCCTCTAAGCCTCAGTTTCCTTACCCACACAGTGAGGAAGTTGGGGTCAGAACTTTTCAGTTCTGATTTAATGGTGTTAATTGAAAAGCCAAGCTGTAGGGTGATGCCCGTTCCCTGCACTTTGGATGTGGATTATAGCTAACTCTGCTTTTCAAGATCCCCTCCCCAGTTCTCTCTTGCAACATTATGGGGCTTTTTAACACATTGACTCCCTCAGCCACACACCCCTCTAACTAGGTCACCTGCTAGTACCGGCCCAGTGCCAGCACCCTGTGGTTTCTCTGACTGGAAAAGCCTTGATTCATCCTGTTGTGGGGAACTCTTCTGTTTGGCAGTTTCGCTTTGGGGATTTCTCTTCTGCCTAACCCTTCTACTCCCGACAACCCTCCCTCCTTCCTGCTACTGCCCCAATCCCCTAAGGCATTATGGGATGATCTTTGTCTTGGAACAGGCACTGTGGTCTGCCAGGAAGGTCCACCCTTCTTGTACCACCAGTGACAACATCAGGGGCTAGCTTGGGGAAATGTAACATCCCCCAAATCCATGTCTAAGAAACTGATAATCTAAGTAAATGTCACGTGCTTGCTATGCAAGCAGCAAGACAAGTCCTCTAGTCACCTCATTCCAACAAAATTGCTTTCCTATTGAGAATTATGGATCCCCCATTGTATGCCCCAGGGCCTAGCACAAGGCCTGGCTGGCACATAATAGATACTCAATAAATATTTGTTGAATAAATAATGATGAACAAATGAAGACTAAACAGACCTAAAAGCCAAAGGAAATAGTGCCAGCTGAGTCAGGAAACCTGGAAAAGCCACTAATCCATCTTTTACCCTTGGGCATATCCCTTCCTCTCTGGATTTAAGTCTCTTTCCCTGTACAGTTGGATGCTTAACTTAATGGTCTCTTTTATGGCTCTTCCATTTCTGGCAGTTTATGACTCTGTAATCTGAACTGCTGTACTAACTATCCCCACTCTACTGGTCGTTGGGGTGGGCAGGTTCCTGGAGATCTGGGAGTCTCGGGCATGGCAGAACAAAATCCTTGTCCCCTTTTACAAGCACATACATCTTGATTTTGAAAGTCTCATCCAGCCATGGAAATGTATGCAGGCCTACCTGCCTGGGATTAAAGGAAACCACGCAGAAAACCAGAAAAGGTAGATTCTCTCTTAATTAGTCTTTCCTCTCTTGTCCTTCTGTATTGGGTTTCCGTAGGGCTCTATGGGTGAAGCACATGAATGTTAAGGACTCTTTTTACTAAAGAGAACCTCCAATCCTGGAAATGTATGATTCTCTGAGTACAAATATGTAACGAGTAGAAAGGTGTTCTTTGAGTGTGGCGAGTAAGGTTGGACTTGGTATCAGTGACTATATGGTGAGTTTCAGAGGGAAGGTAGACACTGCTGTTTGAGTAAAGGTAAAACATATTTACCAGGTGAACAATGTTGGCAGCCTAAAAAGTGTCATCAATAAATTGAAAAGCTGGTCACCTGTACCTCCCACACTCCCTCGTCCATACAGTTAGGCTCCGTGGTCAAACATCAGATTTAGGTTAGATAATCTCTGAGGTATGTTCCAGTTCTACTCTTCGTTCTCTGACTCTATGAGATTATTGACACTTGCAATGCACTTTTCTACCCTTGTGGTTACTCTTAATGTTTTATTCTAGGTAAGGAACAAGTGACCATGTCACATGGCTAGACCTTGATGGACTTGGCCATAAAGTGACATGGAAGGTTTGTGGTTAGTGATGGGCAGTGACCTATGAAGCAGGGATCCTCAGGGCCTCGTAGCTCAAGAAGGGATCAGAAAAGAAGTGTGTAGATGTGCATGAGGGGGTGATGTGCCTGTTTGCATTGAAATGCCATCCCCCAGGGGGTCCCCCCACCTGTCATGGGACAAATGTCTCATAGGGAAATGTGACAGTTAAATGTGCCACACTGATCAAATGCCTTTGGTGTACTTGAGCGTCCCTGGTGTTATAAATAGGAGGGAATGAGCCTGGATTCAAATATGTCATGGTCTGTCAGAAAGAGAAGGGATGTGTTATCATCAGTAAGGGTCTTGAGGGATCCCATAGTTGAGAAAGGGCCAAAGGAAGCTCTCTATTTCTAGAAGGAGTAAGTTCAATATCCCTGTTCACATTCAGAAAACAATTTAAGCTAAATGACTAGCATCAGGTTGTTCCTTGACCCCCTTGGATCATGGAAAAATGACCAGAATAGAGTTGGCACCCTCCAGACTGGACATGCATTGAGGCCAGGCCAGCTGGTTCCCATCATAAGTGCCAGTCTGCTTTCCTCCCTGAAGCATTTCCGCCACTGCTCTAAGCAGGGTGGATTTAGGAATTGGCCTGGAGTGGGGCAGACCTTCCCAGCTCCTGTTCTAGGAAAGAGGAGCAGGGACATGCCCATAGTTCAGGTACCAGTTTGAATTGGGGGGCAAGGAATGAGCAACACAGAAGGGTGGAAGCCTAGAGCATGTGGACACCTTGAAGTTTATCTAGCATAGTGTTTTTCAAAATGTGCGTTACAACCCAATAAGGCAGCACATCACAACTTTGATACCTATTGAAGTTATTGTTGCCTAAAACCCCCAGGTATCTCTCACATGTGTCTCTGGTAAGCCATAGTTCCCTTATTCTATAATTGTATGGGTTGCTTTTTAATCCACATGTAGTAAAGGCTATTTATCTTTATTATAATTTACCTTTCACCTTGACTTGCCCTTTTAAAAATACACTTACACATCTCTTCCATGACCATCTTCATGCATATTTAAATCTGGTTTCATTGGCTCTGAGAGAGCTACATTTAACCTGCACATAGCTCTTGATCAGCAGGTCATATATATTTTTCCAGACCATTCCTTTTACTGCTCATCTACCCTTTCTCTATGTGATTATCATGATGCCTCACTCTAGCCAATCTGCCTACAGGCTTTTGACTACACTAAGCCCTCCTGTTATGATAACACTCCTGGCTCTAATTCATCTTTCATGTCCCAACTTAAGTCTCTGTGTCTTCCATTATGCTTTATTCAACAGCTCTAAATCACCTTGATCTAGCCTCTGAATTTCTAAATTTCTGTTGCATTTCCTGTGTATTGCTTCACACTTAATATTATATAAGAATGTATATATATAAATTAATATCGTATTGTCTGCATTGGAGGTGTTTGACTGAGTCATACAAGTGAGCACTCCAGAGCAAGACTACCTGGGTTCAAATCTGGTTGTACAGTTTAGTGCGTGTCCTTCTGCAAGTTACTTAATCTTTCTGTATGTCTCAGTTTCTTCAAAACCAGGATAATAATTCTATGTGCTGCACAAGGACACTGGGTTTAAGTGAATTGATATATATATGAGGTTGTTAGAACAGTGACTGGCACATATAAATCAATAAATATTAACTATAACTCTGATTATATACTATATACTTTCACATATTTTATCTCATTTGATATGGAAGAATGTTAGAGTAGGGATTGTCATCCCTATTTTACAAATGAGTAACGAAAGCTTGAGAGGTTAAGTGACTTGTTGAAGGTCATACAACAAGTGAGCTGTCTTAGTGTTATTGGTGGATTAACTATAAAGTAGAGTAGAAAATGCCATAAGAAGTTGAGAAATAGGCCCATGGGAATTTAAAAGTTCTTCTGGCTGGGGAAGTAGGGAAGACTTGCTGATGGTGATGAGGAAACAAGTAGAATAAGATTGGCTTTGATGAGAGTCTGGCAGTTCCAGGCAGAGGGAGCACAAGTGGGGTGTGGAGTAGTGGAAAAGTTGGGTGTTGTTCCTCCTACATTATACTTCTGGTCAGGAGGAGAATGAACCTGAAGAGGAGATACCAGGGCATGGCAGCCATATGGGGAGCAGGCAGGAGACTCGTGTGTGGGAGAGGGAGGAGGAGAGCGTGCAGTGGCAATCCAAAGCCTTAGACCTATATTCCAAAATACCTACTCACAAAATCCATGCATATTTGTTTACTGCATTGGGCTCTTACAATCCTTGATTGATTAGTCCTCGCAACTTTATTAGATAAACCAACTGGTCTCTTGTGAAAAGTACAAACGGTCTGCTCAGTTCTGTGTTAAGCTGTAGGGGACTGAGGAAAAAGAACTAAAGTCTCTTCTTTCCCAAGGAGCTTCCAGTCTAAGTAATTGGCTTATGTGTGAGTTGTGGTGGTTGTGTGGTGAAAGTGTTATTTAATGGATTGTGTTCTGTAATTCATGAATAGGGCTGTGGGGGAGAGGTGAGAGATGGCTGAAGAAACTGCCAGGAGATGCAGGGAAGGGAGTTGGATTGGAGGTGAGAGAAGACATTTTGCTCCCTTCACAACTGGGCAGCAAGCCATGCTTAGAGTGCAGTGTGTGGGCTGAGAATCATGGCAAGGCTTGAGCTTGGAAAACAGTAACTTGAAATATGAGGTATGTACATTTCTATCTCGGAAAGATTCCTAGAATGTTAAAGAAGTCAGAGGACTCTTTTGTTGTGCTGGTGGCTCAGACAGACACAGGGACTCGACCAGGGTCGTACAGTAAAGCAGCGTCAGAAACAGGGCCTTGTATGCACTTTCCACACTGCTATTTCCTATATCTCTACCTCCACCAACTCCCACTCACTTGACCTGTCACCTAAGCTGGCATCACACTGAGACTATGGGCTTCCTTCAGAGCACTGTTTCTCAACTCCAGCAGCCCATCTAAATCCATGGGGAGCTTTAAAAAATTCTAATGTACTCGTCCAGACCAGTTGAATCAGCATGTCTGGGGGGCTGGGGAGATATTTTTAAAAGCTCTCTAGGTTATTCTAATGTTCAGTCAAGATTAAAAAAAAAAAAAAAAAACCCACAGGGGTGGCCGGTTAGCACACTTGGTTAGAGCATAGTGCGGGTAGCACTAAGGTTGCCACTTTGATCCCCTCATGGGCCACTGTGAGCTGCGCCCTCCTTAAAAATAAATAAATAAAATATTTTAAAAACAAACAAAAAAAACAATGTTAGAGAAAATAAGCCTCGCATCTGTGAGACCTGAGGGCAACTAAGCAGATTTAACTGCTCCATTAAGTCTGGGCTGCCCTGCACCTCAGCAAGTCTCCAAAACCGAGTATGTGCAAAGCCTAGGAGTCTGGGAATGTGAGTTTCAGGATCATTGATGTTACCCTGAGTCACATCGACCCTCTTGTCATCACCTACACCCCATCCTAGAAGGATTTTATTTCCAGCCTTTTAACTCTCCCTTTACGTATCACAAAAGCCTCTGAAGAGACTGCCTGCCTCCAGTGGGAAACCCATAAACAATATCCCCCCATTTTTGACTTTTCTTTGAGGCTCCCACACACAACATGTCTCTTCTGGCTCTCTCCAAGGTGATCAAACTTTAAGGAATTATCAATAATTGTTTGACAAAATAGACACTTTCTTGGTCAGAGTTCTGCTCCCTCCTCTACGTCCTTCCACCTATGAATCAGTGCCCCAATCCTTGCCTTACCAGAGCCATGTCTGCATCCCCTCAAGCCAGTTACTCTGGCCTCTACCTGTAGCTGAGCCCTGACCTTGATCTTGTGTTTTGCCTGCCTCTTATTAAGGCCAGAGGCTGAGAGGTATCCTCAAAAGAGACACTGAGGCACTGGAGGGTGAAGTTTGGGTCCCTGTACTGGGATTCTGGTTTCATGTGCGCTTACGGGCTCCACCACTTAGAGCTGTGTTATATGTATACTCACTTTTCTCATCCACCAAGCAGGTACACTAATACCTATCAGCGTATGTGTGTGGAGTAATGCAATATGTGTGTGGAGTAATGCAGGTTAGGAATACTGAGGAACGGGGCGGGGGAGGGGGGGTGTCAACAAAATGTTAGTGTCCCTAAACTGTTCCTATCCTGGTCCTAAGAGTCACACTGTTGGAAGCAAATAGTTGCATGTGATGTTTTCTCCAACTCTCACCCCACCTTCTTGGCCATTCTCTGTTTTGCTATGTGTTCTCCAGACTTGGGTGGTTAAGAGGCTAGACAAAGGAAGGATAAGGTGTATGTGGAGCAAGAAAGGGTCTATACATTCAGGGTACCTGGAAGGACTACTGAAATTGAATGGTTTTGATTGACAACTAGTAGGGCCATGGAAGGAAAGAGCCATGGCTCAAGGTGGGTCTGACGTCAGTGCTTCAGGCAGAGGCTTTCTGGTCCCTGTTGTCTTCTGTTCTTCATCAGACTCAGAACCCCAGAGGGTCCTGTGGATATGGTGAAATCAGCTGCAACAAGGCAAAGAAGGGGTGCAGTAGAAGCTATGAGTGGAGTTCTGTCCACCCAAGAGAGTGTGCCTTGCAGACTTCCACATCCAAGGAGCATAGTTGACCAAGGGCCTTGGCTGCTGAAATCCATCCCAGCATTTGCACCGAGTCACCTGCTACACAGTAGGTCCCTGTTCCTGAGAGTCACAGAGATCTGACTGCCTACTGACCTTGGCTTCGTGGATTCCTCCCAAGTCAAGCTGTCATCCCCTCAATCTTAGTTGTGGAGGGCGCACCTCAGCGCCAGGTCCAGTCGACCTTGCTAGCTGCAGGGGGCGCAGCCCACCATCCCCTGGTGTTGAACCGGCAACCTTGTGGTTGAGAGGACACGATCCAACCAACTGAGCCATCCGGGAGCTCAGTGGCAGCTCAGCTCAAGGTGCTGTGTTCAATCTTAGTTGCAGGGGGCGCAGCCCACCATCCCTTGAGGGAGTCGAGGAATCGAACCGGCAGCCTTCGGAGTTAGGAGCACGGAGCTCTAACCGCCTGAGCCACCGGGCCGGCCCGGCTTCGTGGATTCCTGATGGCCTTGCTAAACCTTCCTTAGAGTGTGAAGCAGACTAGAACACTTCCGTGTTACCTTCAGTCCCTCTCTCTTTTGTTCAGGGTCAGATTTATGTTGCAGTCTCATGGCTCTCCTAGCCTTATTAGGCTTCCTCCCCACTTGGTCTCATTTCTCTTAATAAATCTTTGCACATTGAATCCTATTTTATTGTCTGATTCTTGGAGACCCCTCAGTAACAGGAGGGTCCTGTATAATGAGAAGCCATAAGCCACTCTTAGAAAATAGTCAGCAGGTTTCTAAACATTGAAGAACAATCCCTGAGATTTGGAGAGACCTTATAGGTAACCCAAATTTATTGCCTTGCTTTATTCCAAATCAGTATCTCAGATGAACATTTTTTTCTTTTTCTTTTTTTAGTGTCTCATATGCCTTCTTATGGAGGAAGAACTTCCTTTTTCATTGATGTATAATTGACAAAACATTGTGTCACTTTCAGGTATACAACATAATGATTCAATACTTGTGTATATTGTGAAATGATCACCATAAAAAGTCCAGTTAACATCCACCACCATACATAATTATAAAAATTTTTTCTTGTGATGAGAACTTTCAAGATCCAGTCTGCTAGCTACTTTCAAATGTGCAACACAATATTCTTAACTATAGTCACCATTATATCCCCATCACTTAATCATCTTATAACTGAAAATTTGTACCTTTTGACCCCGTTCACTCACTCCCCCCACCTCTTATCCCCTGCCTCAGGCAACCTCCAATCTGTTCTCTGTATCCATGAGCTCCATTTTGTTTGCTCGTTTATTCTGTTCTTTAGATTCCACATATAAATGAGGTCATACGGTATTTGTGGTATTTGTCTGACTGACTTCACTCAGCATAATGCCCTCTAGGTCCATCCATGTTGTCACAGATGGCAAGGTTTCTTCACATGAAGATCTCTCTTGATCTTCATTTTGAATTGAGAGTCAGGGAAATCTAGCTCCAGGTTTGCCACTAATAAACCTCATCACCTTAGACATGTCCCTAAGCTCTCTGTGACCTTAGTCCCTAAACGTTCTATGACTGTCTCTTTCTGGGCCTCAGGTCTTATTTTTTGTGACTGCCGTTTTTTCTATGTTTCCTCAGTCCTTTTCTTATTCAAATTGTAGTGTTCATGTTTTTCTAAAGGTCAGCAATGTGTTGGAAAAGGAGTGTGTGTGTGTGTGTGTGTGTGTGAGAGAGAGAGAGAGAGAGAGAGAGAGAGAGAGAGAGAGAGAGAGAGAGAGAGAGAGAGAGAGAGAGAGAGAGGTCTCCTGCAGCTTGTTTCCAGCTTTGCTTGGCGGTTCCCTCACACGCACTGCTAGGCAACACACATGGTGACCTACTTTTGCAAGAAGGCTCTCTTTTGAACTACAATCTTTACCTTACTCCTTGGCCTGGGATGGGTCAGCTACTAAATGACAGGTACAGATGTACGGAATAGACGGTCTCTAGTTCTGGTATCATTACCAAATTAAATTATAAGGTTGAAAGTCATTGTAGCTCTTAGCTTTATGTTGCCAGGAACCACCCCAGAGATTTGAAAGTTAATCACTTCCAACTCCTCCTAGGAGAGATTGAGCCCCTCTGGAGAGGCCAGAATGCTTTGTTCCAAGCTCCTGATGTCCCTAAATCTAACCCTGTGCACTTCAGTGGCCTTCACTGTCTCCTCACTGGAGTGTCTCCTTTCATAGTTGCCCCCCCCCTTGAACTCCCTCTTCCTGTCTCCTCTTCCCTCTAGAGGCCACTAGATACTGGGTTAACATAGTTGCCCCCTCTGTTCCCTCTGTTAACCCAGTATCTTTGAAGAGGGTCTCGAGCTGCCCTTCTGACTTTGGGTGGAGCCCCTTGCAGGCATGCAGAGAAAGATTGGGAATCAAGGTCGTTTGTGCTTCCTGGTTCCCAGGATCCTTTGGGGGCTTGAGGTTCTCATTGTTTGAGGTGGTACTTGTACTAAGGCACATGTTTCCTGGGTAGTCTCCTGACTGCTAGTGTTTCACCCAGAGCTTTTGGTTCCAATTTGGTATTCTACTCCCACCATGTCACAACTTCACTACCAAGCCTGCTGCAGATCTGTGGAGAATGGGCTTCTCCAAAAGAAAGGGGTAAGGTTCACAGGCCTGGAAGACCATGACCAAAGAGAAACAGGACTGAGCAGGGTACAGATAAGTCCTTGTGCTTAG
This sequence comes from Rhinolophus ferrumequinum, assembly GCF_004115265.2. Taxonomy (NCBI): domain Eukaryota; kingdom Metazoa; phylum Chordata; class Mammalia; order Chiroptera; family Rhinolophidae; genus Rhinolophus; species Rhinolophus ferrumequinum. Next base: position 460,568 of record NC_046284.1, read on the forward strand.
GACTAGTGTAGCAGGAATTTATTAGGGGTTCAACATACCTGTGAAGAAACTAAAGAGAAAATGCCATCAAAACACTTGGGTCACCAACTTCTGCTTCTGTCTTGTGAGACCATGTGCAGACCCCTTCACCTCTCTCTGTGGCCCAATTTCATTACGTATCAAATGAGAGGACTGGACTCTATAATCTTTTTAGGAAATAATAAATCTGTACAATTGCACAAATTATTCAGAATCCCTCAGAGGGAGAGGATGGATGAGAAGAAAGTAAATGAGAGAAAAATCAGTGGCAGTTCCATCACACCACTGCAGCCCCGCTTGTATATGACTTATACACTGAAAGACTGCAACTGGAAAGGAAAAGTGGTTCCATGGATTTAGAAAGATTTTAAACTTTCTAACTTCTAGTTATGAGTCTGAAAAAGTAAGAATTTAGCTTTTCTAACTTTTGTAATAGTGACAGAATTAGAGAAGACAGTTGAAATGGACACTGAGTTAGTCTAACAACATCTGCTACAGTTAATTTTTTGCCTTATGAATTTATAAAATAGACTGTACTCTTTTTGTCTAGAGATTCTTTCACTCAGCATAATTTAGAGACTCTTAATAATGTCTATATCAATATTTCATAGCTTTTCATTGCTAAGTAGTATTCCATTCTATAAACATAACATACTTTGTTTATTCATTCACTTGTTGATGGCTATTTTGGCTGTTTTTAGTTTTGGACTATTAGAAATAAAACTGTTACGAACATTTATGTACAAGTACTTTTTAATTTAACTGATGACTTTGATTTTTAAAATCTTTAGCAGAAATTGACTTAGCAAAAATAGCAGTTTTTGTTGTTGATGTTTTATATCCTTTTGATGTAATTACACATTGCTGACCCTACAGTAGCACTTCCCCAAGCATGAGGAATGGGTTTCTGAAAACCTATGTAGGAAGAATTTCAGTTGAAAAACTTAAGCCTTTTTGTATAAAAAGTTTGTCTTAGGGGGAAATGAGAGGCAAAGCACTTGTAAATATTATATATGTAGTAAAACAAACCAATAAATATAATATAAAATAAAGACACTATTAATTTGTTTTTGAACCTACTGACCTAGACGAAGGTTAGGGTCTTTACAGAGCTAGCAGACACTAGCAATCAATGAGTGGAACAGGGGACACAATGCTAAGATAGTCAGTTTCAGACATATTAGTCTACCATTGAGCTAAGGAATGTGGCAACACAGAGGAATCAGGCCTTTCAGGAAATGGGTTCAGAGAGAGATTGCATGGTGTGCGTCTGTTAATAGAACTGTTAATAGAATGGGATATGAGATCTATCTCATGTCTTCCTTTCAGGCCTCCCCAAGGAAATGACCATACTTTTATTTCATTCATATTTTATTTTGGTTTTTTATTTCCTTAATGAAATTTAAAATAGCCTCATGGGAGTATTTGGAAACCAAGGATGACTCTCAAGCTAGGAGAGAGTATGGCTTGAGGACATTTTGTCACAGTGTAGAAAAGGGTAGCCTAAAATGGAGGATCCAACCACAAAAACTTTGCCCTGAGCTCTGGAGTCTGTGCATGTGTCCTGGACAATAAGTTACTGCAGAGAAAAGCCAGAGCAGAACGCTTCAGAAGGCATTGACTCATCAACTGGTGCAACCACACAGGTTCTCACTGCCCTTGCCCACCCTTCAAACTCTTCCCTACTGGTTGCCAGGGGTGGTGTTCAGTCCATCCTATAGGTTGGAGATAGTGTTTGTGCACCAGGGCACACCCCAATGGCAGGCAGGAAATGGCTGGAGGGAGTTGGAGAGAGAGCTAGTGAGGAACACACTACAATTTTCTTCCTCAGCCAACCCCCACATTGGGGTGACAATCCCAGGGAGATGGGATGCATTGTTCTTGGCTTGAAATGAAGAGGCTGTGTGAGGGGGCAGGATAAAGATGAGGAGGGGACTGAAAGGGAGGTGGTGGAGGATATGTGGACCAAGAGCCCCTGGGGCTGTCCAGGAGACTGACTGATCTTCTTACAAACATTAGAACTTCCCCTCTCCGGTCCTCCCAAACCCCAGGGACTACAGATTGCTTTGCTCTTGTAGATCAGGAAGAACATGATGTCCTTATCTGGTCAATACCACCTGCAAGGAGAGATGAGAAGGGAACCAGGACAACTGCAAACCCAGCAGGCAACAACACTGGGGGAAGCCTAGGAAGAAGGGTACAGGCTCCATCCAAGGCCCCAGGAGTCCGGATGGGCGGTGCATGCAGACTCCATACTGTCTCACCAATGCTTCAAAGCCCCGGGGCTTGGGGCTGGTGTGAACTTTTTACTTTCATTGTCTTTATGAGCTTTTTCTAGACCTGGCTCCTAAAAAGCTTTGAAAGACAAACAGCTGCTTAGGCTACAGTGTTCTCCACCCCCTTTCCCTGACTCCATACTCACTATTCCTCTCATGTGAATGTCTTTTATCTAGGGTCTGCTGCAGACCTGTGCTTCTTCTAGGGGTCTGATTCTCGGTGCCTCTCCTTGTCACAAAGAAGTTCACCTACTGTGCCTGCTGAAAACAATAAAACGGGTATGGCAGTTCTGGAACTTATGGGTTGGGTTGAGACCAGGATGTTGTCCTGATCTAAGTTAGGATTGCTATGTATTTAACCAATGCCTTTGTCACAATACTAAGTATTCACTTGGCCTTAGAGAGATTTTAGACTGTTTAGCCCAGGTTCTAGATTTTGAGCCCAATTCTGGCAACCCAGATCACTTTGTGACCATGGAACCAATCAAGCCAGACACTTTTCTGGCAAAACTGATGGGTTTTGTTCAATTCAACAAACCCTTCCGAAGCACCTATTTTATTTGGGAGGAACACACAGTCCTGAAGAGGAAACAGGGTTCTGGCTCGCAGTTAAGTGACCTAGGCTCCAGACTTCACAGGACCACTCACTGTAGACTTCAGGCAATTCATTTCTCTTTCTTGAGTCTGTTTCCTCATGACTAAAATTAAATGTTCAGATTCCATCAGCAGTTCTCAAATTTTTCACACTTTGAAATATTTTCCCTCTTGAGCCATGTATTTTGAAAGAGTTAGTTCACCAATAAATGTATTGATCACATGATAATTCATTTCCTCATCTTATTAGCCTAAGCCATAACTACCAATCAGAACTTCTGATTAGTAAAGATTATGATCTTTCCAAAATATCATACAGTTGGAATCATACAGTATGCAGCCTTTTCAGATTGGCTTCTTTCACCTAATAATGTGCATTTAAGGTTCCTCCATGTATTTTCATGACTTCATAGCTCAAATTTTTTAGCACTGAGTAATATTCCACTGTCTGGATGGACCAGTTTGTTTATCCATCACCTACTGAAGGACGTCTTCATTGCCTCCACGTTTTGGCAATTATGAATACAGCTGCTCTAAACAATCATGTGCAGATTTTTGTGTGGACATGAGTTTTCCACTTATTTGAGTAAATAGCAAAGTGGCTGCAACATTTTGCATTCCCACCAGCAGTGAATTAGAGTTCCTGTTGCTCCACATCCTTGCCAGTATTTGGTGTTGTCAGTGTTTTGGAATTTAGCTGTTCTTATAGGGGTGTAGTAGTATTTCATTGTTGTCATTTTCATTTGCAATTCCCTAATGACATGATATGGAACATCTTTTCATATGTTTATTTGCCATCTGTATCTCTTCTTTGGTGAGGTATCTGTTAAGGTCTTTTGCCCATATTTTAATTGGGTTTTTCATTTTCTTTTTGTTGAGTTTTTTGTATATATTCAATAACAAGCAGTCCTTTATCAGATTTGTCTTCTGCAAGTATTTTCTTTCACTCTGTGGCTTATCTTCTTATTCTCTTGACAGTGTCTTTCACAGAGCAAAAGTTTTTAATTTTAGAGAAGTATAGCTTATCAATTATTTCATTTATGGATCATATCTAAAAGTCATACCCATATCAAGATAATCTAGATTTTCTCCTATATTATTTTCTAGTTTAAAAGGTTTGCATTTTACATTGAGGTCTATGATTCATTTTTAATTTGTGTGAAGGATGTAAAGTCTGTGTCTAGATTCTTCTTCTCCTCCTCCTCCTCCTCCTCCTCCTCCTCCTTCTTTGCATGTGGATGTCCAGTTGTTCTTGTACTACTTGGTGAAAATACTATCTTTGCTCCATTGTATTAACTTTGCTTCTTTGTCAAAGATCAGTTGACTATATTTATGTGGGTCTATTTCTGGGCTCTCCATCCTGTTTTCTTGATTTATTTGTCTATTCTTGCACAATATCACACTATCTTGAATATTGTAGCTTTATAGTAAGTCTTGGAGTTGGGTAGTGTCAGTCCTCCAGCTTTTGTTCTTTTCCATCAATATTGTTTTTAGAAGATAACAAAGCATTAAACCAGAGTATGATGTGCACTACGGGCAATCTGCTTAGAGACAGGAAGAAATCTCACTGTTTTATATAGCCAAGTAGATACAACCTGTTATATACATGTTCTCAAGATAAACAATAACTTGTACTCACATAAGAGGACTTGACAGCACCACTTATCATACATAGTTCTTCCTAAATTTATATTTGGTAGTCAGAGTATTCTCCTTCAATATTGTGTTGGCTATTTTGGGGTCTGTTGCCTCTTCATATAAACTTCAGAATCAGCTTGTTGATATCCACAAAATAACTTCCTGGGATTTTAATTGGGATTGTATTGATCAAGTTGGGATGAACTGACATTTTGACAATATTGAGTTTTTCTATCCATGAACATAGAATATCTCTCCATTTGTTTACTTCTTTTTAGTGGTTGCCCTAAAGTTTGCAATATACATTTACAACTAATCCAAGTTTGCTTTTCAATAACACTGTACCATCCCATGTGTAGTGTGAGTACCTTATGAAAAGAAAATAATCTTAATTCTTTCCTCCTGTCCTTTGTATTTATTTCACTTATACATAAGTCTACATACATTGACTTATACGTAAGTCTTATACATAAGTCTTAATACATTGTTGCTATTATTTTGAGCAAAAATTGATTTGTTAGATCAATTAAAAATAAGAAAAATAAGTTTTTACTTTTACTTATTCATTCTTCAATGTTGTTCCTTTCTTTATGTAGATAAAGTTTCTGACCTATATCATTTTCCTTCTCTTTGAAGAAATTATTTTAACATTTGTTGCATAGCAGGTCAACTGACAACAAATTCCTTCTATTTTTGATTGAGAAAGTCTTTATTTCTCTTTTACTTCTAGACCAGGGGTGTCCAAACTGCGGCCCGCGGGCCAACTGCGGCCCATGATCCATTGTTAATTGGCCCCCAGCAAATTCCAAAAATATATTTAGTTTACTTAAATAAACCAGGTGAGGCAATACGTACTTCACCTCGAGTGAGTGGCCCGGCTGTTTGTGTATTTTACCGCATATGGCCCTTGGTGAAAAAAGTTTGGACACCCCTATTCTAGAGGATGATTTCCTATGGTACAGAATTCTAGGTTGGTGATTTTTTTTCTCTCTCAACATTTTAAATGCTTCACCCTACTCTCTTCTTGCTTACATGAATTCTGAGAAGTCAAATGTAATTTTTATCTTTACTCCTCTATACGTAAGATTTTTTCTTTATTTTTTATTTTCTGCAGTTTGAATATAATATGCCAAGCTATAGTTTGGGAGCATTTATAGTGCTTGGTTTTCTCTGAGTTTCCTGGATCTGTGATTTGGTGTCTGATACTAATTTGGGGGAAATTCTCAGTTATTATTTGTTCAAATATTTCTTCTTTTCCTTTGTTGTTTGGTTCTTTTTCCAGTATTCCCATCATGTATATGTTACACTTTTTGTAGTTGTCCCACAATTTTTGGATATTCTGGTCCTTTTATTTTTTCAGACTTTTTTCTTTGCTTTTCCATTTTGGAAGTTTCCATTGATATATCATCCACCTCACTAACTTTCCTCAATCATGTCCAGTCTACTAATGAGCCTATCAAAGGCATTCTTCATTTCTGTTACACTGTTTTTGATCTCTAGCATATGGTTTTGATTCTTAGGATTTCCTTCTCTCTGCTTACATTGCCCACCCGTTCTTGCATGTTGTCTACTTTATCACCAAGATCCAATTTAGTTTCTAGTTGTTCTATCTTTAGTGCTATCAAACCCAGCTATTAGCCTCCACTAATTGCTTCTTAATTCCACTATTGTTTTTTCTTAATGACACCCATGGGCATAAATTGCTCCACAATCTGATCCAGTTAAAGTTACACTCCCTTGCTGGGACAGGCTGGGGTTTTTTTTTTTTTTTTTGGGTTTTTTGTTTTGTTTTGTTTTGTTTTGTTTTGAGGCTTGCTAAGACACTAGAATAGTTCTTAGTTTTTCCCTTGTTTCTCTCCATTAAATTTACAGTTGTACTATTATTGTGGAGCTCCCAGTCCCCTCCGAATTGCTCACCACACCCAGATCTCCATTGTTTTTGACGATGCCCTTAGGCAGGAACTTCTTCTCTGTTCCAAATAAAGTATGTCCCCTCAGGACTCATCCATCCCCATTCTCCTCTGTTAGGTTTGTAAACACCACCCTCCTACCCACACCACACAGGTGATCTTCTTTCCCTGGAACCAAGACCATGCCCAGTGCCAGGAGGTCTCTACCTGAGCTGAGCAGTGGGACATACCTGAACTCTGGGGCAGAAACTGGGTCCTGGACACTCTGTAAATTTGTCCTTCTTAGTGGCTTTTCCCTTAAGGAGGCAAAAGACTAGGCCTGGGGTGGGGGAATCAGAAGGTACCAAGTCATGGTGAGGCCCCCACACAGTCTGCCCCCTGACAGGTGGCAAGAGATGGAAGGTAGGGCTCACAGAAGAGAGAGGCTACAGGTCCCTACAGCAAGACAGATTGGACCAGCTCCCTTGGTCCCCTACAAGAAGCAGCCACAGAGCGACGGGCTTGGGCTGCGTTGGACAAAGCACTTTCCAAGGGTGAGGTAGAGAAAGGGCTGTCACAGGAGGAAGTGAGCTCACTGTCATCCTGGGGTTATTATCTAAGCAGACAGCAGAGGGCCACTTGTCAAGGGGCCTGTCAGTCAGCAAGCAGTTGGGCCCCAGGACCCTTGGGGGCCCATGCACCCTAAAATGCTCGGATCCTTCCGTGCTTGGAGGGCAAACCCTGCCCAGTCCTGTCTGGCCCGGACAGTGGCTCAGAAATACCCCCCAGGGACTGCAGGCCTTTCCTGGGGCTTCCAAAAGGAGCAGCGTTCACATCCATTAGGACTCTAATTGGCATCTTAATTGCTAGTCTCACTCCACTCTTGGACTTGTGTGCTGTATAATGAGTACCAGCTGTGGAACCCTCCCCACCCCTCCCCCCTTCTCCCTAGGGATCAGCTCCCAGCTGTGCCTCCACCTTCCCTGCACCCACTACCCACATCCCCCAACAAAGGTTGGAGGCAAGGGTGAGCGTCCCCACACTGTCTGCGTTGCACCTTCTCTCCCCCCACCCCCCCACCCCTTTCCAGTGAGCTCAGGAAATCGGTTTTAATCCCCCAGGCTCCAGTTGCTTAGCAACGGAAGAGCCTGCTCCTAGCAACCAGGAGCCACAAAGATGCTGCAGAAAGGGGGCTGTCTGGGCCCTGCTCCTGCTCAGCTCCTGAGTGCTGGCCTCCCTGATGTTTTTCTCACTGGGTACACACACCCTTCCTCTCTCACGTGCTGGGTCTCCAAAGGTGATCTCTGAGGCAGCTGCTGGACCTCATCCACATCCTGCCAGCTGGCAGCCCCTCTGAATCCCACTTCCCAGGCCAGCAGAGCGGGGCTCATGATCACAGCAGGGTGGCTCTGGGGTGTGCCCTCACCGGAGACAGACTGAGGTCACTGTCTGTGTCGGTGCCTCCAGCGTGGCCTGGTAGATGGCAGTAGGGTGGGCGCTTTCACCCTGGGCGAGAGCAATTCCTGCCCAGGGCTGGGGGTGGGGGCGCATTGTCATCCCAGCCCATGGGAGCCTGCAGAAAGGCCACGGACCACACATGAGAACCGCCCCTACCCGCCCCCCAGCCCCAAGATCAGCAAACTGACCGTCAGAGAAGGGCTCAGGCCCACAGCCTCTCTGTGACACTTGTGACAGTCGAGTGTGAACCAATGGCAGAGCACGGGGCTCCCCAACGCAGGCAGCATCCATGAGGCTGCCAGGCCATTTGGCAGCCCCGGAGGCGTCCCCTCGCCAACAGCGAGGGCAGGTGTCCCCACCCAGAGAAGAAGCCTGGTGCCCTCCTACCTCCTGGCATGGCCCCAGCTCAGGGTTATCAGCAGTGCAGGTTTCGCACTTGACTGGCAGCTTTCCTAGGACTTTTGAACTTCACCATACTCAGGAGTGCGTCCCAGGAGAGGCCTGTCGGGAATTCTGAGTCTGTCCTAATCACAGACCTCACTGGTCTACACAGGAAGGTCTCATTCGTGCATTCCCCCAACCCTCCCGAGGGGACTCACGCTCTGACAATGGGGCTGCCCCCCAGGAATGAACCACGAAAGGGAGGCTGTGGGAAGCGGGTCTCCAATGTGGGGTGCAAGCCAGCCTCCAATGCGGGGTGCACAGCACCCCTCATCTCTCCCCCTGGGCCGGGCCCCCAGGCTGGGACAAGCTTTCCCCCACCCCCAGCAACTTCTTCCCCCCCCCCCGCCCCCTCCTTGCTCTCTCCCTCCCTTTCCCTGTTTCTCCCTCCCAAGAAAAGGGCTTCTGGCTTCTGGCTTCCATTGCCTGGCAACCAAACGGGCTGTCACAGGCTGGGAGGAACAGCACAGATGCTGCCTAATGAGGGGGCTGAAATGAGGGGGCGACATCTCTGTCTCCAGTCATAAGCCGCCGCCAGCAACACCGCCAGTGTGCACAAATCACACACGCTCTTAAATTTAAGATCCTTGCTGTCTGTAAGGAAAGCGTTCCAAAGTTGAAAAGATAAGCTGCATTTGGGTAAACAGCTCCTGATCCACCCTTCTCTATTTCATATTTAAAACGTTTTGTTATGGAAAATTTCAAGTTTACACACAAGTAGAATAGCCAAAGGCGTCCATCCCCCACCCCCACACAGGCACATCAGCCAGCATCAACAATTACCAACTCCTGACCAGATATCACATCATTGTATCTACAAGTATTCGGTGTATAGCTTTGAAACACAAGAATTCTCAACACAACTATAGTGTCATCATAGCACCTCAAGTAGAGAACAACAAGTTCATAATATCATCAAATATGTTGTGAGCATTCAAACTTTAAATGTCTCATCAATGCCATGAAGGGTTTTTTGTTTTTCGTTTTTTCAGTTTATTTGAGTCAGGATCTAAATAAAATCTACACATCAATCTATAGATTCCCGTTTCTGAATATCATCGGGGAGGAATTCCTTTTCCTATACTCCCTTAAGTTGTGCAAGTGGGGTATGTTAATTAAACTGATAAAAGACAGACTGACAGGAGGAAAAATGAGTTTATTTACATGTGCAACCTCCATGTACACAGGAGAACTCAGTGATGATAACTCAAAGCGGTGAGTGGAATTTGGTGCTTACATACCATCTTAACATATGAAAAGAGAGGGAAAGACACTTGCAGGGAAAAGAAATTCCTTTTAGGAAAGATACATGGATTTTCAGAACAAACAGTTGATCAAGAAGTTTGTGATCATGCTTGTGTATACAAGTGTGAATGGTCTTTCTGTCTCCATCACTCACACTGAGGTCTACGTCAAAGACCTGTGCCATCCCCTGTCCTCTGAACTCTCCGGTGCATTTCTCTCCTCCCAAGTGGCTGCCTTTGGGTGCACGTACCTCAGTCTGCCCCTCATCTAGAAGCTACCTGAATGTAGGAACCTTCAGTGCTGGAGGGCGGGTGGGCTGGATGTACAGGCGGGTCTTCAAGCAGAGATCCAGGATCCCAGGCAGGAGTGGCCATCTGTTGCTCCTGGTGGCAGGACTGGGCCTCTGCTCTTTACTTACACTGCTGTGTGACCCTGGGCAGGCAGCTTCCTCCCTGTGGGTCTCACTTTCCTTATCTACACAATGAACGGGCTGGACTAGAGGATCTCTAGGGGCCCATTAGCTTCCATGTTTCTGTGATCTCCAGGAAAGGGAGACCCACAACACTCCTTGCTAAGTGGCTGCTGGTCTTAATCATCTTTCCAGTCAGGAAGGTCTTCCTGCATGTTTCCTACTGTCTGTGAGCCTTACTTCCTCTGGCCGAGGCCCAGGCCTGCATAAGCATGTTCACTGTCCCAGAAGTACCTGGGTGGGCATCACGCCTTTTCGTCACCACAACTCAAGTCACAATAGTGGGGGACTGGGGTCTGGAGTCCTGAGGAGGCAGCTGTGTTCTGGCACTGATTGGGTCTTTGTCCTCCATGTACCCCAGCCTCCCTATTTTCCAGTCAAGGAGACAGGGACTTGTCCAAGATCACACAGAGTTGGAACAGCTAGGAGTTTGGTGTGGAGATCAGCTGGGGTCATCAGGAAGGTTGTCATCAGGAAGATTGGGATGGTGAATTAGAGAGCCAGTCTCCTAAAGAGAACACTACTAAGTGCCTGAACTGGAACACTAACTCAGCCATGACACTCGTAGCTATTAAGTCTCCTGGCTACTTCATTTAGTCAACAAACAGTGAGTGAGTTATTGGGAATGGAACAGTAAACAAGTGGGACATGGTCTCTGCCCTGTCAGAGCTTGCTGATTCCCCACCAGGAAGCTGGGTGCTGCCGGCACTATCCTGGTGGTAGCTATTTCTGGGGGAGTCAGTTCTAGTTGATTGGGAACTTAGCCTTGAGGAGCAATTGCTCAGGTAGTGTGGGTTATGGGGCCTCAAAATATGGCAAAAGTTCAACTGTTGTAGAAAAAATCATTTTTTGTTTTCCCCCACTCATGCAGACGGCCAAGATGTTTCCTTCTTCAAACCTGTGCTTGTGATTTATCTTCCATTGACCTTGACACTTAATATAAAGGGCACTGAGCAAGGCTGCCACTTTTCTCCATCCCTGCTGCTCTTCTCTTATGTATGTGGGTGGAGTGACACAGGAAGGAAGGGGGAAATGCATGCTTCCTTGGAACACAAAGGAAAGGGCCCTCTGGTCCCTTGGAACCCCTTTCCCAGACTTTCCATCCATGAAATTCTGAGTCTACCTCTTGGACCCTATTTACTCTACTTCACAGATACACAAATTGAGTTCCAGAGAGGTAAGGTAATTTTCTTAAAGTTCCACAGCCATCAATTGCAGAACTGAAATTCAGGTTTCTTAATAATATGTAATCTTTATAAATAGAATAATTAGATGTCCCCATTTATAAATGTTGTCCCATTCTAATTATTGAAATGAAAATTCCCTCTCAAAATTAGCATGGTTTGGATGATAGTCCCCCTATTTACCTGCATTCATTTTACCTCATTATTTTATACAGTCCATACAATAACCTTATAATGTGCCTACTATTAGCTCCATTTTACAGAGTAGAAAAAGTAATCTGAAGGGGTTAAGTTACTTGCCTGAAGGTATGTAAAAGGTAAATAATGAAGCTAGTGCTATACCCCAATTGTCAGAACAACCTCTTACCATAGACGCCTGGACTGTACAGAACAGCTTGACCTCCACATGTCAGAGAAGGTATTTACCTGGGCTGGGCAGACAATGCAGAGAACAAGTAGCTCAGGGTCAGAGGGGGGCAACAGGGAAACTCTCCCCAGGCCTGGTGGTGAAGAGCCTTTGTATTGGCAGCTGATGAGAGCAGCACAATCCAGTTGAGGAGGGAGGTTAGAAACATGCAGCTGTAGGGGTACTGGAGATACCCACTTCCCACCCTGCCCTCTCATGTTCCCTTGTACAGCCTGGCACAGCAGTCTGCGAAAGTTCATCCTGAACAGAGCCAATTCTCTCCTGCTAAACCCCAAACTTCAAACCCATAATTAGTCTTTTATGTACAGTATTTTTTTCTCAAGGAGTTTGTCTTGGCATGGAGGCCACCCCCTCCAAAGAGCACATGTCTCAACAAACAGCTCCTGTTCCTCTTCACCTCCCAGCTTGCTCACCCTGCCCCCACCCTGGCTCTAGGGCAATGCCACCCACATAGAAGAATGGAACAGGCTGCAGTGGCAGCTGGGCAGCCTGGCCTGTACTGATACCTGCTGCCCCACCAGAACCCAGCAAAGCCCAGACCAGCCCATGGCCCACCATGTGGAAAGAGCCCCTGGGGTCTTCCTAGCACCCCAGCCTCAGACCCAAAATCCTGTCCAATCTCCACACTGTAGGAAGGTCCAAGGAACCTGTCCCTTTAGGCCCTGGCACTTAACAGATAGTGACTTTGGCAATATACTTAATGTCTCTGGGCCTCATTTTCTGCATGTGTAAAATGAAGAGGTTGGTTTAGATGAACCTTAAGTGTTGTCATTCCAAACTCTTGTGTATGTGAGTCTTAAGTCTGCTCCCATTGGCAAGTCCCTTCCTACCCTCCCCAAAAAACTCTGACACTAGCAGCCTCAGTGGTGGCTTCCAATCCTGCCTCCGCAGCCTACTGGACACAATGACCACAGTTGTTTTTTAACATTCCACTTGAACCATATGTGGACTCTCTAGCACCTAAAGATTCGGGTCCTTTTCCTGACCCTGTTATTCAAGCTGTCCACTTTTAGAGTTGGAGAAAGGCTCAGGACACATCCATTTTGTGAAGCTCTCTGGATATTTTTTTTTAACTTTTATTTATTTAAGTGTGTTTTTCCAGGACCCATCAGCTCCAAGTCAAGTAGTTGTTTCAATCTAGTTGTGGAGGGCGCAGCTCACAGTGGCCCATGTGGTGATAGAACCGGCAACCTTGTTGTTAAGAGCACCTCACTCTAACCAACTGAGCTCACTGGCCACCCCCTCTCTGGATATTTTTAAATGAAAAAAATGTCTATGCTATAACAAACTGTGATACTTTTGAAATACTTAACTTTAACAACTAAACATTTAAACACACATCATGCAAATACAATACAATATATGTAGTTCACAAAATAATTACAAGATTAATAAGGTCTACATTAAATACCTTTTCTGAATGACAGCTCCAGCCAAATAGTCTTTCTGACCTCCTCCTCCTGCTCTCCCCACTCCCCACAGGGGACCCTGACAATGGACAACACACTTGGCAGTGGCCTTGAATTACCTAGGTAGTACAGATGTAGCCAGCCAACCATGGCTGCCAGGCTGGCATTTGGGATTACCGGACAAGCTCCCTTTACTTGTGCTTGGCTTGCTCTGCTCCATAGCCACCCCAGCCCCTGGTGCCAGGCCAAAATCTTGGCAGGTTCTTAGTCAGTGTTGGTTTCATGGCTAGAGAGCAGGGTGCAAATGTGTTTACAAGTCTGCTTCTGTTCCTGCATCTGCAAACCTTCAAGACCCTGACATTACCTTCCTTCTACCTGTACCCAAATTACAGTGTTCAAACCTCTGTTGTCCTGTCCTTGCAGGTCCCTGACCTTCTCTTCAGCCACCTCCCTTCTGTGTAAGCTTTGTCTCTGCCCTAAGGGCTCCACACCCGGTTACAGGAGACATACAGGGAGTAGACTGTGTTTCTTTTGTCTGCTTTCCTTTTGACCCACACAGCTTTCTTTGCTGCCTTGTGGGCACACTCATAGGTATTCAAGTGACACAAGCCCAGACTTGAGAGTTAAGAACTTCGAGGAATTTCTCTGTTCCTGGGGTAAGCTGTTTGCCTTCTTTGCACCTTGGTAACTTCATCTATTGAGCAGATATGAAAATAATGCGATTAAATTCTGATCTTGCTGGAAGATGGCGTGTTTACCTGATCTCTGGCATTCTAAGCACATGGTGACCACAGGGCGCCTGGAGCGCAATGCCAGTGATGATATGAGATACAGTTGGGAATAAGGCAAAGAACACTAGACTGAGGGTCAGAGGCCCAAACTTAGGCCTCCTCCTGCTACTAGTTTGCTTTGTGTCGTTGGGCAAGTCACTCAAGCTCTCTGGCTCTAATTTCTTCCTTTGCAAAAGAGCAAGGGCTTTAAAGTCAGACAAAACTGGGTTGGAGTCTCACCTACTACGTACTAGCTATGTGACCTAGTCTAGTCTCCAAATCCCTCTTGGTCTGTTAAGTTACTTGAGGGAAAGCACATGGGGACAGTAATAGTATTTACTTTATGAGGTTGTTATGAGGATTAAATGACATGACATGGCTAATATACATAAGGAATTTAACATAATGCCTGTCACACGGTGTCAGCTATTCCTACTACTACTATGAAGAAATGGAAGACATTTATTGGCCAATCTAAATTCAAGATGTTTTCTTCCATCCTTGTGCCAACTGTACCACTCCCACCCTACTGCAGAGGTATGTCTCAGAGAAGTACCTACAATTTCTTTATCTAATCGTCTATTTCGGTTGTTTCCATATCTTGGCTATTGTAAATAATGCTGTAGTCGACATAGGGGAGCGTATATCTTTTCGAATTGGTGTTTCGGATTTCTTTGTATAAATACCCAGGAGTAGAATTGCTGGGTCATATGGTAGGTCTATTTTTAATTTTTTGAGCAACCTCCATACTGTTTTCCATAGTGGCTGCATCAGTCTGCAATCCCACCTGCAGTGCACAAGGGTTCCCTTTTCTTCACATCCTCGCCAGCACTTGTTTGTTGATTTATGGATGATGCTATTCTGACAGGTGTGAGGTGATATCTCATTGTGGTATTAATTTGCATTGCTCTGATGATTAGTGACTTGACCATCTTTTCATGGGTCTGTTGGCTACCTGTCTATCCTCTTTGGAGCAATGTCTATTCAGATTCTCTGCCCATTTTTTAATGGGATTGTTTGTTTCTTTGTTTCTTTGTTTTTTTCGTGTTGAGATTTTTGTATGTTATGGATGTTAACCTCTTATTGGATGTATCATTTTAGAATATGTTCTCCCATTCAGTAGGCTGTCTTTTCATTTTATTAATTGTTTCCTTTGCTGTGCAAAACCTTTTTAGTTGAATGCAGTCCCTTTTTTTTTTCTTTTGTTTCCCTTGCCTGAGGAGATAGATCAGAAAAATATTACTAAGGGAAATATTACTAAGGGAGAGTTTTCGTCCTATATTTTCTTTCAGGAGTTTTATGGTTTTGGGCCTTACACTTAAGTTTTTGAGTTTATTCTTGTATATGGTGTAAGAGAGTGGAAAAGGATCTGAAAAATGAGCTCTGCCAGTGTTTTTACAGTCCCTCCCTACTCTGCCCTCTTTATTCTACCTCCATCCCTTTGCTCTGACAAGGAATCCAAGGGTGCTGGGGATTGTCAGCAGATTCCTACTTAGAGGCAGGAACATGGCCTAATCTCAAGAGTGACATTTCCCCTGGCTTTGATCCTTCATGAAGCCATAGCAGGAGGCCCCTAACTGTGGAGCCAACATTAGTATTTATCTCAGTTCTGAGAATCAAAGCCTTATTGATTTTGGCACCCAGTCTTCCCTGGATTGATTACCTTGTCATGTGTCCCAGGCTGACCATCCAAGGTTTCCTTCTTCATGCTGGACTGCAAGTGTGGGGAGAGCAGCTTCTGGAGACAGGGTGATCATTTAAATTGGTTACTTCGTTAGCTCAAAAGTAATCTCAAAGTTGATGGCAGGGCTCTACCCAGTTCCAGTCTCAGGGCAGGAAGGGGCTCATCATTTCAGCATTTGTTTCTTATTTTGGCTCTGCAAAGGCCCTCATGCTTCCTGAAAACAGAGCTTAGAAAATTAGCCATCTGACCCTTACTGTTCTTCCCTAGGGAGCAGCTGGTAAGCTCTATACACCATTGCCAGTCCCAGCTGCACTCACTCCTGGCCCACGGGCTCACAGTTCCTTTCCCAGCTTCACAGGGTCCTGGTCAAATAAGGCCTCCAGCCGACCTAGGTGTTTCAAGGCAGAGATGCTAAAATGGCAGAGAGCCAGACAGGGGAGTGAACAGGGCATGGTGATTGAGGAAACCTGAGGCCATGAACTAAGTCTGTGGGTCTCAGTGTCTTCATCTGTAAACAACACGAGGATCATTGATCAGCCTTTGCTTCATGCCTCTAGTTTGAGGGTGAGGGGGGACCCAAAACTGTGAGATGGATCCAGACTGGGAGGCACTGCCCAAGAGCCCAGGAATGCCAAGTCCACAGAGCCATTGCCTAATTGAGCATAGGCAGGCAAGCATGACTGAGAGGCAACTTGGGATTTGGAGATGTCTAAGGAGAAAGAAGTCAAAGTAAATGGCCTACGGGGCAGACAAGGAAAAGCTGGTTTGTGTTGTGGGGCAGAGGGATCTCAGGGAATTTCCCATGGAGACCTCAGGGAGAGAGACTCAGAAGGAGTAGTCTAAAGATGAGGGTATTAGTACTGATTCAGAGGGACCTGCTGTGTGTCCTTGAGAAGTTTGTGTCATCCCTGAGCCTCAATTTCTCCATCTATGCTCTTTTGAAACTTTATTGAGGAACAATTAACATACAATAAACCGAATATATTTTGAGTGTACAATTTGACAAGTTTTGACATGTGCACACACTTATGAAACCATCACAACAATCAAAGTAATGGGCAGATCCATCCAAAAGTGTCCTCCTGTTTCCTTCCCACTCCACTCCTTGCCCCTCCTCACCCCTCAGGCAACTGCTAATATGCTTTCTATTACTCTAGATAAGTCTGTATTTTTCTAGAGTTTTACATAGCTGGAGCCATACACTATGTATTTTTTGGCAGGCTCTGGCTTCTTTCCCTCAGCTTAATTATTTTGAGATTCATCAATGCTGTTGCATGTATCAATTGTTTGTTTTCCTTTCCTCCCTCCCTTTCTTCTTTCCTTCCTTCCTTCCTTCCTTCCTTCCTCCCTCCCTGCCTTCTTTCTTCCCTGTCTTCCATTCTTCATTTAGGAGGTGTTGAATTTTAGACATGGAAAGGTCTCCAAAACATGAGTAAAATTTTAAAAGCAGATTATAAGTGGTGTGTACTATATATACTGTCTTTGACAAAACTATATAGATATATGTATAGAGAAATCTGTGGGAACACATACCAAGGTAAAAATACTTGTCTCCAAGTGATTGGAAGTCTGAAGATTTTTTTTTTGCCTTGCTTCTCTGTATTTTCTAATTTTTCAATTGTGAAAATACATGACTTTTAAAAATTAATGAAATGTTACTAACTAAATGTTCACTAACTAAAAAATTTTCAACACCTTTATTAAGGTATAATTGACATAAAATAAACAGCCCATATTTAAAGTGCACAATATAAGTTTTCATAAATGTATATATCATGGAGCCATCACCATATTCAAGATAATAAGCATATCCATCATCTTCAGAAGTCCTCTCCTTGTCCACACGCAACCACTGCTGTTCTTTCCATCACTGCATATTAGTTTTCATTTTCTAGTATTTTATATAGATGGGATAAAAAGTATATATTTTTTAGTCTGCTTCTTTTACTCACGATATTTGTTTTGAGATTCATCCAAGTTGTTGCATATATCACTAGTTCATTCCTTTTTATTGCTGAGTACCATTTCTTGGTATGAGTACCACTACATGTTTACCATTTACATGTTGATGGACACTTGGGTTGTTTCTAGTTTTTTACTATTACAAATATACAGTTGCTATGAAATTCATGTACAAGTCTTGATGTGGACATACACTTTCATTTCTTTTGGCTGCTGAGTCATTGTAACTCTATGTTTAACCATTTGAGGAACTTCCAAATTGTTTTACACACACACACACACACACACACACACACACACACACACACGATATGAGTTTTCCCTTATCAGATATACCATTGGCAAATATTTCTCCCAGTCTGTAGCTTGTGTTTTAATTATCTTTAAAGTATTTTTAAAGAGTAAATTTAAAAATTTTGATGAAGGGCGGCCGGACGGCTCAGTTGGTTAGAGCGTGAGCTCTCAACAACAAGGTTGCTGGTTCAATTCCTGCATGCATGGTGGGCTGTGTCCCCTGCAACTAAGATTGAAAACGGAGACTGGACTTGGAGCTGAGCTGCGCCCTCCACAACTAGATTGAAAATAACCACAACTAGATTGAAAACAACGACTTGACTTGGAGCTGAGCTGCGCACTCCACAACTAGATTGAAAATGACCACAACTAGATTGAAAACAACAACTTGGAGCTGAGCTGCGCCCTCCACAATTAGATTGGAAAAAAAAACACAAAAAACAATGACTTGACTTGGAGCTGATGGGCCCCGGGAAAGCACACTGTTCCCCAATATTCCCCAATAAAAATGGGGGAAAAATTTTTTTCGATTAAGTCAATTTTATGTATTTTTCATAGTTTGTGCTCTTTGTCCTATTTAAGAAATCTTTGCCTAACCCAATGTCACTGTGATTTTCTCCTATGTTTTCTAGAAGTTTTATCATTTTAGTTATTACATTAGCTCTGTGATCTATTTTGAGTTAATTTTAGAACATGGTATGAGGTAGCAGTTCAGCTTCATTCTTTTCCATGTGGATAACCAGTTGACCCAGCACATTTTGTGGAAAAATATTACTCTTTCCCTATTGAATTGTTTTGACACTTTTATTGAAAATCAACTAGCCATATATGTGTGGGCCCTTTTCTGGTCTATCTTTATGCCAATACTACAATGTCTTGATTGCGTAACTTTATAGTAAGTCTTGAAATCATGTTATTATAAGTCCTCCAACTTTGTTCTTCATTGTCAAAATTATTTTTGCAGTTCTATATCCTTTTTATTTTTTTTAAGATTTTATAGGGGAAGAGAAACAGGACTTTATTGGGGAACAGTGTGTATACTTCCAGGACTTTTTTCCAAGTCAAGTTGTTGTCCTTTCAATCTTAGTTGTGGAGGGTGCCATTCAGCTTCAAGTTGTTGTCCTTTCAGTCTTAGTTGTGGAGGGCGCAGCTCAGCTCCAGGTCCAGTTGCCGTTGCTAGTTGCAGGGGGCGCAGCCCACCATCCCTTGCGGGACTCGAGGCGTTGAACCGGCAACCTTGTGGTTGAGAGCCCACTGGCCCATGTGGGAATCGAACCGGCAGCCTTAGGAGTTAGGAGCACGGAGCTCCAACCCCCTGAGCCACCGGGCCGGCCCTATATCCTTTTTATTTACACATAAATATGAGAATCAGCTTGCCAAATTCTATCAGAAAAAAAAAACCTTGCTGGGAGTTTGATTGGGATTGCTTTGTATCTATAGAACAATTTGGGGAGAATTGATATCTTAACAATATTGAATCTTCCACCCCGTGAACGAGATATATCCTCCATTTATTTAGGTCTTTAATTTCTCTCATCAACATTTTGTAATTTTCAGTGTAGAGGTCTTGCATATATTTTAATAAAATTTATCCATAAGTATTTCAAATTTCTGTTGATATTGTAAATAGTATGTTTATTTCAATTTTTAATTACTCATTGTAGTTGACTTTGTATCCTGTGACCTTGTTTAACTCACTTATTAGTTCTAGTAGCTTTTTTGTAGTTGAATTTTCTAGATAGACAATCATGTTGTCTGTAAATAGAGATAGTTTCACTTCTTTCTAATCTGTATGTCTTCTATTTCTTCTTTTTTTTAAGACTTTTTTAACTTTTTATTTTATTTATTTTTTATTAGTTTCAGGTGTACAAAACAATGTAGTACTTACACATTTACATCCCTTACAAAGTGATAAACCCCTTTTATTTCTTTTTGTGTTATTCTACTGGCGAGAACCTCCAATGCAGTGTTAAATAGAATTAGCAGGAGCAGACATCCTTGCTTTCTTTATAATCTTACGGTAGAAGGTTTTAGTCTTTCACTATTAAGTATGATGTTAGCTATAGGTTTTCCATAATTGCCCTTTACAGGTTGAGAAAGTGCCCTTCTATTACTAGTTTCCTAAGTATTTGTGTCTTGAATGGATATTGAATTTTGTCAGATATTTTTTTCTGCATCAATTGAGACAATTATATGAGATTTTAAAGAATTGTAGTCTGTCATAATCTCATACTGCACTGATTGATTTTGGGATGTTAACTAACGTTATATTTCTGGGATAAATACTACTTGGTCATGATGTTTTATCCTTAATCTATATTGTTGGATTTAATTTGCTAAAATGTTGTTAAGGGTTTTACAACTGTGTTTATAAGGGACATTCATCAGCAGTTTTCTTTTCTTGTGATGTCTTTATCTGGTTTTGGTATGAAGGTAATACTGGACTCATAGAATAAGTTAAACATTTTTCCCTCCTCTTCTATTTTTTGTAAGAGTTTGTGTAGGATTGATATTATTTTTTCCTTAAATGTTTGGAATTTACCAGCGAAGCCATCTTGGGTACTCCCCTATGATTCTTGAGGACCCTTTCATTTTTAACATTCTGCAGTTCTAATTAGGCCCTTGTCATTAATCTTTCTGTTTTAGATGTATGTCTCTCCTTCTGTCTCCTAATTGCTTGTCTATTTGTCTCTGCCTCCTGCCTCTTTCCCATACTCTTTATCAGGTGAATTTCTGACAATTTATGGCTGTTGGTGCTGGCCAGCCCTCTCAGAGAAAGCTGAGGAAATTGTTTAGATTCGTAGTTCTTCCAAGCACTGATAGTTTTTGGTCCAAGAATCACGTGTGATATAACTTAGCTACCAGAGTAGATAACTGACTATTGTACTACACCAGTGGGCTATTCAGTAGAACTCATTCACCCCTGAAAGACTGGGACAGGAGTTAGAATGACTACATTTTCAGACTTGACATGGGTGCTCCTAGGTGTGAGTCTCCCTGGGCCTCAGTCTGACTATCTGTAAAATTAGGAACTGAATCCCTAGATCTTCTGATTCCAAAAATGGAAGTAAGTAAATAGTAGCATCAGAGAGAAGGAAGCCAAATAACCTAATAAGGGGGTAATAAGATAACTTATATTTTCAGTGATTATTTGACTTTACAAGTTTTGATGCTCAAAAGTAGGTAGCCCGTTAAAGTTGGTATGCTTGAGACAGAGTGTGGAAGGTTAAAAATGGGTTTGTTTAGATGTGAAATGCTTGAAAAAGAATGTTTTCCAGTATTGCTGTGCCAACCTGGAAAAACACCACCATGTCCTAATGAAGAAAAAAATTAAACCATTGGCAGGATCAAATACCAGGACAATATGAAAATACTTTTAGAATTTTTAAATAAAGCCTTGGTACAAATCTGGAGTAGAGTTCTAAACACAATAGATGGACGGTGAGTAGCTACCAAAGTAAATGGGCTTACAGAGGCTGAGAGTTGGAAGAAAGCTTCTCAATACAGCACTTTTCAGAAAATGAAAAAAAGGTTTGGAATCAGCTTCCTTGAACAAAAAGTATTTCATCTACTCACTTGAAAAGTAACTACCTACTACTTAACTCTGACCACTGCACAAGGCTAGAGAAATAGTTAATAAATGAAGCTCAGCTGGAGGTCACTCTCTGGTCAGCCACAAAGAGAATGGAGGTGAGAGCTCCTGCCATCTCAGTCCCCGAGGAAGACCAGGGTGTTGCATCTCTCCACTCTGGAGCTGCCCGGGTGACCCGTGAAGTGTCTTCACTTGCCTCCTCTTAAATGTGTTCCAACAATGCTTTCAGTCATCTGACTAATGTGCTGATCACTTGGCCAGATGTGCCAGCATACCATCAACACAGTCCTGAGCTGCCTGCCACCTACTCCACATGGTCACCATGCCCTACCTATGTCATTCTTACCACCCCCACTTATCCCAACTAGGTTTAGTTTCTTTACCATGTTCTGGGGACTCTGAAGAGAAGTGGATATGGAGCAGAAATACGGGGATATTTCTGGCAACAGAGACTCCATTTCGTAGTGCCACTTTCTCCACTTAGCATTGGGTACAGCAGTTGGATAGCTAAGCGTCAGAACATGAACTCCTAATCCTATTTGTTATTCCTTCATCGTACTGTGCACCTTATCAGGAAGCCCTTATGTTACCCCCCTCCTTCACCTCTCTTTGTCATCTACCCTTTGTCATCTAGCTTTGCCTCTTCTTTGGCTTTGCTCCATCATTCCCTAATTTGAGCTTCTGTTAGTTCCCCACGACAACAGGAATTTTGAAAGCCTGTAATTTATTTGAAGAGTTTGGCTCTTGGAGTACCCTCTCACCCTTTTTCAATTCAGAGGGAGAGCTCAGATAGGTTGGCTTTTGGCAGCCAAGTAATGAGAAATCTAGTCTAACATTTGAGTTCTTTTCTGAGCAGTTTCCCAGTACTTCAAAGCCTATGAGCCTGGGTAAGGAGCCAGGGCACTAATTGGGCACTTGAGTGAAAACACTTTCTTGCATAAGGAATCTTGAGGGCCAATAGGCCCAGAATGGAGTTGGAAAGGCCACGGTTCTGCTCTTGTACTGCCCAGGCCCAACAGAAGTCCAGCTGGCTGTGGCTGCCTAGAAAGGGGAAGGAGGTGTACTTGCTGAATACAGACATTATGTTCACTTCAGGTACAGGCTTTTTGGGGCCAACTCTCTGGGAGTACTTAATTCATCTGAGGATAGTGGTTAAGGCCAAAGAGAACTCTGGGAACCACTGGATGAAAGCTGCGGATGGTGGGTTTATACATAGTTCATCCTCAAAGTCTTAGGGCTCTGTTGGACGGAAAGTTTGTTAGTCAGAAATTAGGCATTTGTTTAGCACTTAGTGAAGCTGTGGGTTGAAAATAATGCTCTCTGCCTAATGGAAAGTTATGGGGTGCCACATCTGATTTTCCCAGGTCTGTTTAGAAAGACGAGCCTCTACATCTCCTGGTAAAAATCTACTTTTCACCCTTCCAATCTCTCCCACATCTCAGCTGCTTCATCAAAATCTCTTTGTCTTCTTCATATAAGATCAAGAATAACATGGGTAGGGCCGGCCCGGTGGCTCAAGCGGTTGGAGCTCCATGCTCCTAACTCCAAAGGCTGCCGGTTCGATTCTAACATGGGCCAGTGGGGTCTCAACCACAAGGTTGCCGGTTCAACTCCCGCAGGGGATGGTGGGCTGTGCCCCCTGCAACTAGCAACGGCCACTGGACCTGGAGCTGAGCTGCGCCCTCCACAACTAAGACTGAAGGGACAACAACTTGACTTGGAAAAAAGTCCTGGAAGTACATACTGTTCCCCAATAAAGTCCTAAAAAAAAAAAAAAAAAAAAAAAGAATAACATGGGTAACAACAAAAATCTCACTAGCTTTGAGTCCAAGGACTGTCAAGAGTTCTAGAAAACCTCTACCAATGCCTTGTATTTCCCAAAAAAGAAAACTGAGTGCAAGAAAGGTAAAGGGTAACCAATGGCACTCGTTTATCATCAACATGGTTATAATTATCATCATCATTATTATGAGTGTTGGTTCTTTTTTTTTAATATAGTCATCCCTTGATTATTTTTCTCCTACTCAGTGTCCTCTGATAACCTTTCCCACTAACTTTTAAATGTTTTCTGTTATATCATGCTATTCTTCTTCAGTCATTAACCTAGCTGTTAGCTTACCTTACTTTCCCCTAATATAGCAAATTTTCTTTCACTTGGAATGTTTGACTTCTCTGAAAATCTTTAAATAGAAAAATTTACTCTGGTCTTGAACCATGAAATTTATAAATTTTATTACCCTATTTTTAAAAAATGTGTTCCCTGTTCGACTGTAAGATCCTTGAAAGCAAGGACCATATGTCACTCATTTAGCATCCTCAATGCCTATGGGGTAGCCATTTGTCTGTGCCAGAAATGATGTTAAATAACCGTTAAATAAATGAATATCACATATGGATGGCTTCATCTGAAAAAAATATATGTTTAGCATTAAAAACTACAGTAAGGTATTTTTTCCTATTCCTCCTATGAATAATGACTAAAAACATTGAAAATCATATATAAAAGAAATATAAGAAGACAGAAATGTAGAGACAAAAAGGCCAATGGGCTCAGGACCACAGGTCCTGAGGAACAACACAGTGATGAATTGCCTGGGTTTTTGTTTTGCTTCATAAATCTGCAGCTGAAGAAGCCATCAGAGGAAGTCCAGTGAAAGTCTTGAACACCAACCCCTGCTCAGCAGTAACAAGGCACCCATCCTCCCCAGGGTGTCAATGGAGGCTAAGCAGGGAACACAGACTTCCACCCCTATCTCTCCCACCCATCTAGTGATAATGACGTGGGTACCTTGCTGGTACAATGTCTCAGTAAGCCTACTAAAACATAAGATTTAAATAAGATCCAGAGTCTCATAACATAATATCCAAAATACCTAGGACAATAGAAAACCACTTGTCACATCAAAGAATACAGAGACCAAAGGGAGAGGGTGGGAGGATGAGTGAATATAGGGGGAAGGGGAATATAGTCAATAATATTGTAATAAGTTTGCATGGTGGCAGATGATTACTAGAATTAATGGAGTGATCACACTGTAAGGTATAAAAATGTCTAATCACTATATTGTACACCTGAAACGAATATAACCAATATGATTATATACCAACTATACTTAAATTTAAATTTTTTTAAAAAATTAACTCAAAAAGGATCACAGAACCAAATATGAACTACAAAACTATAAATCTTCTAGACAATAGCAGGAGAAAACCTACATGACATTGGCTATGGCGATGATGACATTTTAGACACAACACCAAAGGTACAATTCATGAAATAATTGATAAGGTGGACTTCATTAAAATTAAAACTTCTCTGCAAAAGACAGTATCAACAGAATGTGAAGATAAGCCACACTGGGGAAAACATTTGCAGAGGACATATCTGATAAAGGACTGTTATCCAAAATATACAAAGAATTTAAACTTAAAACTCAACAAGAAAATGAACAGCACAGTTTAAAAATGGGCCAAAGACCTTAACAGACACCTCATCGAATAAATAGGGCCAGCCCGGTGGCTCAGGCGGTTGGAGCTCCGTGCTAACTCTGAAGGATGCCGGTTCGATTCCCACATGGGCCAGTGGGCTCTCAACCACAAGGTTACTGGTTCAACTCCTTGAGTCCTTAAAGGGATGGTGGGCTGCGCCCCCTGCAACTAGCAACGGCAACTGGACCTGGAGCTAAGCTGCACCCTCCACAACTAAGACTGAAAGGACAACAACCTGAAGCTGAACGGCACCCTCCACAACTAAGATTGAAAGCACAACAACTTGACTTGGAAAAAAGTCCTGGAAGTACACACTGTTCCCCAATAAAGTCCTGTTCCCCCTCCCCAATACAATCTTTAAAAGAAAATATACAGATGACAAATAAGCACATGAAAAGACACTCAACATCATATATCATCAGAGAAATGCAAATTAAAACAACAGTGATTCCACTACAGCACTATAAGAAGAGCCAAAATCCAGAGCACTGACACCACCAATGCTGGCAAGGCTGTGCAGGAATTCTCATTCACTGCTGGTGGGAATGCACAATGGTGCAGCCACTTTGGAAGACAGTTTAGCATTATCTTGCAAAACTAAACATACAATTTAGCAATCACACTCCTTGGCATTTAACCAAATGAGTCAAAATTTATGTCCACATTAAAAATCTGCACATGATTATTTATAGCAGCTTTATTCATAATTGTGAAAACATGGAAGCAACCTCAGTAGGTGATGGAAAAACAAACTGTCATCTATCCAGACAATGGAATATTATTCAGCGCTTAAAAAAATGAGCTATCAAGTTATGAAGAGACATGGAAGAACTTTAAATGCATATTACTACTAGGTGAAAGAAACCAATCTGAAAAGGCTACACACTGTGTAATTCCACCAGTATGACATTCTGGAAAAGGCAAAACTATGGTGACAATAAAAAGATCAGTGGTTGTCAGGGGTTGGGAGGGAGGGAGGGATGAATAAGGGGAGTACAGGATTCTTAGGACAGTGAAAGTATTCTATACGATACCATAATGATGGATACATGTCATTAACTTAAAAAAGCTACATCGAATATAATTTGAACTTTCTTTGACTGTACAAAAGATAGCTCCAAGCCCAATAATCAGTTCTCAAGAAGGGCCAAACAATTGTTAGTTCTAGTTTTTGAAATATCAGTAAGATGATTTACTCAATTTAAGTATTTTTTCCTCTTTGACAATACACTTGAACATTCTTAGAAATGAAATCAGATTAGTGATTGCACCAGGGGCTGGGGAATGAATACAAATGGATTTGGGGTCTCTTTTCTAAGGTGATTGAAATGTTCTGGAATCAGATTTATTGAGGTATAATTTACACGTGATAATATTCACCCTTTTTACATGCTCAGTTCTATGAATTTTGACAAAAGAATACCACCACTACAGTCAAGGCTTATAACATCTTATCACTCCAAAAATTTCCCTCAGGCTCCTCTGTAATGAATCCTTTCCCCCACCCTTCCTTCTGGTACTCACTGATCTGTTTTCCTATCAGAAGTGTATGAGATTTCCATTTCCTTAACATCCTCCCCAGTACTAGGTATTGTCATTTTTTAAAAGCATTTTTAGTAGGTGTGTAGGGGCTATCTCATTTTGGTTTTAATTTGCATTTCTTGAATTAATGATATTGAGCATCTTTTCATATGCTTAATTGTCGTTCATATTGTGTGTGCTTGTGTGTGTGTGTGTAAATAAATGTCTGTTCAAATCTTTTGCAATGTTTTAAATTGTATTGTTTGTTTTAATCTTATTGAGTTGTGAGAGTCAACTCACACTTGTATTTTGAGTACCAGTCTTTTATCAGATTGTAAACATTTTTTCCCCAGGCTGTGGCTTGCCTTTTCATTTTTGTAACAGTATTTTTCCAAGAACAGACGTTTCAAATTTTGATGAACTGTAATGTATCAATTTTTTCTTTTATGGATCATACTTTTGTAAATATATGAAATTTTTGCCTAACTAAAGGTCAGAAAGATTTTCTCTTGTACTCTCTTCTGGAACTTCTTTTTATTTTATTTATTTATTTTTGAACAGGACTTTATTGGGGAACAGTGTGTATTTCCAGGACTTTTTATTGGGGAACAATGTGTTTTTCCCAGGACCCATACTAAGCTCCATCCAATTCAAGTTGTTGTCCTTTCAATCTTAGTTGTGGAGTGCGCAGCTCAGCTCCAGGTCCAGTTGCTGTTGTTAGTTGCAGGGGACACAGCCCACCATCCCTTGCGGGAGTCGAACTGGCAACCTTGTGGTTGAGAGCACGCGCTCTAACCAATTGAGCCACCCGTCCGCCCTGGAACTTCTTTTTAGTTTTAAGTTTTACATTTAAGACTATGATCCATTTGCATTAAAGTTTGTATATGATGTGACTATTGGTATTTACAAAGCTCTCTTACATCTGATCATCATTAAAAATATCTTTGAGGAAAGTACATCAGGAATTTTAATCCCCATTTTACAGATGAGAAGACTGAGGATTAGAGAAGTACTGTGTGACTTGCTCAAGGTCCCACAGCTAACAGGTGAAATAGCAAGGTAAGAGGTAAAACTATGATGAGACTTAAGGTCTCCCAGGCCAGTACTTTGGGAGCCAAGCAGCAAATTTTCCCAGTGGGGATCTGAACAATCTATTAGGCACTGAAGTAAGAGACACAGCCAGTGAGCTAGCCCTGGCATCACTCAGACTGGCCTACTTTGGCCTCCACGATTGAGAGCCAGAAGCTGGCCTGGTGCCCTGCTCAGGTGATACTCAATGAATGCCTATTGATGATGATGATGACTTGGAACATATAATTACACAGTTAGAAATTAAGCTAAGAAGAAAAGTTAAAGGAACTAAGATTATTTGGCCTAGAAAAGAGAGGCCCAAGATGAAACTTGATAATAGCCTTCAAACAAACAAATAAACAAACAAACAAACCCTTGGGCTTTTTTTCTGAGGGCTGAGGAAGGAGAAATGGGCTGGAAAAATATAAGTTAAAAGGACAACTTTCTTCCTCCCTGGTGAGGATTGTTATTGACACTTAAGAGCCTTTATAAACAAAATAAATTCTTTTTATTTGAGTTTGGAGCCATGACTTGCCCAACGTGGGCTCTGATGAAGGATTTCACCATGATGGTTACATGACCTTAGAAATCTTCGAGTGGCTCCTGAACATATCCTACGTCCTCGTAAAATTCCAGGTTGCCTTTGTTTGTGGCCTTCTCTGCTCTTTAATCTTACCATCTTCACAGGGCTGTTCCAATGACCAAGAGAAGCCTTACCTTAGCTCCTGAAGGCTTAATTAATGCCCATGCTTCTTGGCCCTGGAACCAAGTGGCCCAGTGCCTAAGGCTATAAATCTGGCTTAGCATCCTTGGAAGAGCCTAAAATGTTGGCTAGTCCCAATCTGACCCTAGTGCTTGAATCCCGTTTTATATCTAGACTCTGTTTGCACACCTCCAATGATGGGAAGCTTCACTCATCCCAATAGAAGATATAATACAATGAACTTTGGACTAGGAATAAGGAGAGCTGGGTTTGAGTCCCAGCTCTATCACTAACTTGCTGTGTGATGTTTGGTAAGTCTTGTCAAGTTTCTGGACATGTTTCTTTATCACTAAGATGGTAGTGGAGGGAACTCTTTGTTTTAGTGTCTGTCGGTTTAACTGTTGTAACAAATGGCCCTCAGAAATTCAGTGGTTTAAAGGAGAAGTTTCTTCATTTATTTCTTATGTAACATTCACGGCATGTAGTTATTCAGGGACCGACACAGAACTGAGGGCAGTTCTGCCAGTCTTAATACATGGCTTTCAAGTTCACTGCAGAAAACTCATGGAAGTTTTTTTATAGTCCAGTTCTGGAAGTGGTGTGTATCACTTATACCCACATTCCATTGGTCTGAATTCAGTTACACGTTCCTATCAAACAGCCCAAGGTATAGACTTGATCTTTAAAGCTTCGTTGCGCAAGCTCTGAAGTTATGAACTGGACTCCTGCTTCTCACATTGCCTCTCTGACCACTAGGGAGTAGCTGACTGGCAGTGCAGACCAATGCAATGCCCCCTGTCAAAGGCCACAGAAGAATTGAGACACCAGTCACACCACCAGATACCACATTAAGCGAAGGCATCTTTGTGCTTATTTCCTCTGCAGCATGGGTAGGAGCCCTCTCAATGGGCATGATCTTCTTCTGCTCTCCCATTGTGAGTATATTCACTGATCGTTTGGGCTGCCGAATCACAGCAACTGCAGGGGCTGCCATCGCTTTCATCGGACTCCATACCAGCTCCTTCACCAGGTAAGGCTATGAGTTGCTGGCCATTTGCTCAAGCCCGAGGGTTGGCTTCTTTCCAGGCTTCAACTAGGGACACTCTTCTCATTGCAGAATCCCCTTTGGACCTTTCCATGTAAGGTCCTCATAGACTCTACTCTCAGGGATCATTGTGAAATAGGACTCACCTAAGTAGGGTCCCCAGGACACAGTGACCAAAGAGGACCCAAGAGTTCCAAAGTGGTAGGAAGAGCCTATGCCTGGGAGTTCATACAGCTGGGCCCATGTCCAGTTTTTGCCACTGATGGTCTTTTCAGGTCTCTTCCAGTGCTGCCATTTTATTCCCCTTTGATCAACATCTCATGACCTCACCTGTCTTCCTGGGAATGAGCTTTTAGAGTGAGCTCATGTGGACACCTACCATTACAGAATTCCTAAAGGAATCTTATGCTGTAAAAAGAGATCAGCTGAGCCAAAAGCTGTTTTAGCATTTCTGACCCCTTTCCAGATATTTGTGGCTACCAATGTATGGACAATTTGGGACAGATAAGGATTCATGTTTGGGGCATGAGAAAGAATGTTTAGCAGCATCCCCCACTGAGGTACAGACCCAGCACCCAGCTACCAAGCTAGGCCTAAGCTAGAGTCAAACTCTGGTCCTGATGGTCCTACTGGCAAAACTCAGTTATGTCAGGCAAGGAGCAAGATACAAGTTCGTTTTCCATTTTCTTTCTGCCAGCCCTGCAGACGCATGTCTGTAGGCAAGGGGAGAAGTGAAAACCCTCTACCACAGACTGAGGAATATGGGATTCCTAAAGAACTCCATTGACTTTCAGCCAAAGACACTCTGGAAGCTATGGTACCTCCTACTTCCAATCTGCCTGGGCTGTTGTAGGACAATGCACTCACATCAGAGAATGATAATTGTCTTCTGCCACAACTGGGTCCTGTGAGGATAAGCCAGCTTTCTTTGTGACGAGCATTTCTGGATACCCATCCCACCCTCCAGCAGAGCTTACCATTCTGCAATGGTTTCTTGGCTCAGTCCTCCCAACACAGCAACTCCAACCCCTTTCAGGACCACTCTAGTGGTTGGCCTCATTTGCCCTCAGCAATCTGGTGTCTGGCTCCTTGTGGGAAGGAGCTAGGCCTCAGAATCAGCTCATCTCCACACAATGCAGGAGAGCCCTGTTTTTTAAGGCTGAGCAGAGTGAAGTATAAACAAATTAGCAACATAGGGATCCCATTTCCCTTCCGGTCCACATGAGCTCAGTTACAGGACGGGAAGGGGCTCAGATGTGTTTTCTCCTGGCACTCTTCCTTAGGCGTTCTGTTCTCCAGTCCCCTAAGCCCCTCCCCCCACCCCATTTGCCTTTTCTGTAAGAACATCTTCAGAGCCAAGAAATTTTCTGAGTGGCTTCACATCCAGTGGAAAAATGGTTCTGCTTGTGGCTAGAGCTCCAAGTAGTCCTTCCAGTTGTCTGAATCAGGGCTCTGACTTTCTTTGGATGGTGTGAGGTGGAGCAGAATGTAGGCCTACTAAGTGGCCTCCTGCCTGCGGGCCCAGCTGGAAATAGATCTACCTGAATTGAATTCCATGGTTTACCCCCACTGACCCCCTCCCTGAATGTGTAACTCCTGTCCCTTGGACAATGCCCCCAGCCCAGGCCATCCCAAGGGGTTGCTAGAATCGGATAGCACAGGAGCAGTTGTCTTAGCTAACGGTTCCAAGTGGAGCCAACTGTGTTGAAGCCAAGCCCTTGCTCAGATCCAGTACTTTCTCATATCCATCAAGCAGATGGAAATCAATGGAAATGATAGCCCCACATCATCTCCACATCATAGGCCTTTAGTACGATGATTGGGTCTGTCTATTGGGAAGAACTGCCTGACCATGGAGAATATCAGGTAATTAAGTGGTCAGATAAAAACTATTGCAAAATATGTGAAAGCTTCAAAAACAAAACTCTTCAGTAGGTTGTGCCAATACTGTCTGGGGGCAGACAGCTGGCCAAGCTAACCTTCCCACAGCTTTTTTCATGCTGATGCTTTGCCTTCCGGTAAAGAGGCCTATGGCCACAGCAGGGCCTAAGAGTTTTGACGCAGAACCTGTCTTACTTGGCCAGACCCACAACTTCTTTGAGACTCCACTTCCCGTCAAGCAGCCATGCTATGTTGGGAACCTCAGGAGATCATGTAGGGCCTAGAGGAAAGGGTCTTGGAATAGTCAGACCTTGGGCAGGGTTGGGGAGGGGCGATCTCTCAGGAGACCACCAGCCATTCTCTGAAATATTAAGAGCCCTGAGCACAGAGAAAGACACCGAAAAGTCCTAAGTATGGTGTCAACCTTCCAGTCCTTGCAGACCTTTGTTGTTACTTGGGATAAAGATTTGGCTATCTGGGTGAGCAGTAGGTGAAACTGCTCTCTCAAAGGTACTGACTTACTCCTTGTAGCACCTCATCCAGCCTTTGCATACGTTGGTTATGCCCTTCTTTTGAACAGTCCTCTCTGATGAAGTGCTATGATTCAAACTAGGGTCACACAGACCTGGAGTCAAGCCCAAGTTTTGCTTATCCCCAGTTATGCTACCTTGAGTAAATTACTTGACTTCTCTGAGCCTCTGCTGCTCCACCTGCAAAATGGGGATGAGAAGGTCCTGTTGCTTGTGTGTTCTGAGGGTCAGTGGTAAGTGGGGCTGTGGGTTACTGATGTGGGATGCAGGTGTCAGGAGGGTGACGGGAGGACAGGTAGATTGCTGATCAGGCTGCTGAGGATAGCTCTTGGTGTCTCTCCCACAGCTCGCTAAGCCTGCGTTACTTCACCTATGGGATTCTCTTTGGTTGTGGCTGTTCCTTCGCCTTTCAGCCATCTCTCGTCATCCTGGGCCACTACTTCCAACGCCGCCTGGGTCTGGCCAATGGTGTAGTGTCTGCTGGGAGTAGCATCTTCTCCATATCCTTCCCCCTTCTCATCAAAACGCTGGGGGCTAAGATAAAGCTCGCCCAAACCTTCCAGGTGCTGAGTACCTTCATGTTTATTCTTACACTGCTTTCGCTCACCTACCGGCCCCTCCTGCCCAGCTCCCAGGACACCCCAAGCAAGAGAGGTGTCCGCACCCTGTGCCAACGCTTTCTGGCTCAACTCAGGAAGTACTTCAACATGCGAGTGTTCCGCCAACGTACCTACCGCATCTGGGCCTTTGGGATTGCTGCTGCTGCCCTTGGCTACTTCGTTCCCTATGTACACCTGGTGAGGAATATCAGGGTGGGCCCACCCCACCTGGCCCCAAGACTCTGCCCTTAAGCTGCTTAGAGTCCAGAGGGTAGGGGTGGAGGACATTGAAAGGGCAGAACTGGGACCTTTGGAAAAAGGGTCAAATTAGCAGTTTGAGAGACTCAGAGTAGAAAAGGCACAGTTTGAGGGAAGACTGGAGGGGAAATCTGGGGAGTTCCTTAGCGGAAGGCCTATGCCTGTAGTTTCACCCCGTGAAAAGTCGAGACAGATTTTCATGAGAAGATAAGCATCACTGGGATGTAGAAGACTGGCCCAGATGACCCAAAGATAAGGTTTTCTAAAAGTACGTTCTATGGAATGCTGTTCTTTGTGGTCAAATGATTTAACATATATCAGATCTCTCTCATTTCATATTGTGTAGCAATCTTTTAAAGGTATCAAAAGAATCCTCCCATAATGAAACACATTTAGTTAGATTTAATCATCATCCACCTTATTTATTTGGCCAAACAACTGTTGGTTATAGTCCAGCTGTTATCTTCCGTACAGCTCATGTTTCTTAACACACTTAAAACCTGAAAGTTGGTGGATCTTTCTCCATAATGAGCTGATTTTACCCTAGTCTGTCAGTTCTGGGTTGCAGAATGGGGAGATTGTAGGAGAACCGTTGCATTTTGTGTCCCACCAGGGCTTGGAAGAGGCTTGGAGACACCCATCCCACTCAGCTGTTGTTCAGAAGCCCAGAATCCAGAGAGCTCAGGGATATGCAGGCTTTTATGCTCTTAGAAGCAGCAGAGAGCTTGTCCCAGAGCTAGGGCTACAAGGGAGGGGGCTGCAGGGGCAGTAGTTTTTGCCATGGTCCAAACAAGTAAGTGGTACAGGGTTCTGGGTATGCCAGCAGTTCACCAGTCAGCTCCTCTTCTTTCTCCTGTCCTGGGGGGCCTGGTGCTATGCTTTTCAGATGAAATATGTGGAAGAGGAGTTCTTGGAAATCAAGCAGACCTGGGTGCTCTTGGTGTGTATTGGGGCTACCTCAGGCCTTGGGCGCCTTGTGTCAGGCCGTGTCAGTGACTCCATTCCTGGACTTAAGAAGATCTACTTGCAGGTGAGTGTGGCCACCCTGTCCACTTTGGGGAGGAACAGATGCTAGATTACCCTCACCCTTTGAGATAGAATGGCAGGGTGTGTCACTGCTGTACCGTGGGTCCCAGCTTTGACACCAGCTTCTTGTGCAACATGGGAAAGTCAATAAAATTCTCTGAGCCTCAGTTTCTGTTGCTTTCAAATGAATATAAGCATCCTTATTCTGCCTCTTTCATCAAGATGGAGTGAGGATCCAGAAAGAACAGTATAAATGGAACCTCTAAGAATATTTTCAAATAAATTTGTTATGAGTAATTGCTCTCCCATCTGAAAGAGGGAAACTGAGGCCAGGAGTTAGATGCTGACCCCAGTGAAGACTAATCTCATGCTTTTTGTTCCTGCACATGGATTTACCGGAAAGTATCCAAATGTGGAACCCTATGGAGGGGTGACAGCAGACCCAGGAAACATGTGGTACCCTAAGTGACAAAAGGCAGAGCCAAGTCCCAGAGATGATAAGTCACTTGAACAAGGTCAAACCAAAAGCTTGTAACTGATATAAACCAATCATGCAAATATCAGCAATTGCCTTATCTGGGTGGATTTTTACATGCGAGCATGTGTAGCTCTCTCAGCTTCTTCCACATGCTAACTCCAAGAGGCCAAAGGAAATCAGAGTAGCTAGGATTGGGCCAAGCTTTGTCTTGAGGAGAGGCAGCAGCTAATTCCTCCAAGGGAGGCAAAGGCATTAGCTAGTGAGAAGCAGAACTAGTGTGGGGACAGAGCCCCAAAAAGCAGTTTCCAGGCTCTCGGCCTCACATAGAAAGGTGCTGGCTCAGGTAGTAAATGGCCATCGACTGTGATCAAATGGCCAGCAGCTGTGGCAGTGAGCCATTGGCCATGAATATAACTGCCGTGGCTATGCTAGCAAGAAAAGGGGGAGCTAGCAAGAAGATGGTGGCTGAGTCTGCAAGCGGCACAGTGAGGGTTGAGAATTGTGTTGCTCCTGGTTCCTGTGTCTCCAACCCAGCCGCCAGCCAGAGTATAGAGATATGACTCCCCTACTTATGGCTCCGTGGGTGTTCCTTTTTGGCCTAGCCATATCCTGCGTTCTTGTGTGGGGAGCGGGACCAGAGACCCCGCAGGCTGCCCTGCATGACAAATGGCACAGCGAGCAGGGTCTCCCACACGACACATGGCGCAGCAAGCAGGGTATGGTGCCGGCCAAAGCCCTCCGAAGGGCAGTGGAGCAGTTTGTGCGTATGAACACTCAGTCACAGGAAGACCAGGAGGAGCAGCTGCCGGAGAGCTGGACCCCCATGGAGGGGTGGGAAGACGTGGACGGTTCCCCAACCAGCAGAGGCCGGAGAAAGCGAAGGTTGTTACGGCCCTGTGAGCTGGGAAGTGCTTGCTGAGGCAGCCCGGATGCAGGACTTGTAGTCCCAGGAGGAAAGGCTTGCTGAGTCCTCCGTGGGAGCTGAGGGTGAGGTCAAGGTCATCCTTCACCCCCAGGACAGCCCTGGCAAATGACTATGGACTATGGGGAATTGCCTTCCATCCCTAATTTAATGGACCACTTGACTGTTTGGGAACATACCACCATGTAGGGGAACTGGCGGATGTTTGCTTTTGTGTCTTGACCGGCCGCCATCGAGAATATGTAAGCACCTTGACTGTGAGCCGCTGTTGTTCCAGCACGGTACCCTGAGAGGCCCAGAGAGAGTGGCAGTGCCCTGAGAGCCCTGGCTGTGTCCAGGAAGTCTGGCTGTGCCTAGAGAGAGTGGCAGTGCCCTGAGAGCCCTGGCTGAGTCCAGGAAGTCTGGCTGTGCCCAGAAAGAGTGTCAGTGCCCTGAGAGGCCCTCGCTGTGTTTGGGGAGACTAGTGGTACCCTAAGAAGTCCAGGAAGTCTGGCTGTGCCCAGAAGTACTGGTGGTGCCCTGAGAAACCCTGGCTGTGACCAGAGAGCTTGGCTGTATCCAGGAAATAACATTCACCTCCAGACTCCTCGCACAGGGCCCCTCGCGGAAGACGCTTGTCGCGTAGATTGTGAGGCGAGACCCTGTAGGGGTGGAGTGTGGGGACAGAGCCCCAAAAAGCAGTTTCCAGGCTCTCGGCCTCACATAGAAAGGTGCTGGCTCAGGTAGTAAATGGCCATCGACTGCGATCAAATGGCCAGCAGCTGTGGCTAGTTGGCCGTCAGCTGTAACCAGTGAGCCATTGGCCATGAATATAACTGCCGTGGCTATGCTAGCAGGAAAAGGGGGAGCTAGCAAGAAGATGGTGGCTGAGTCTGCAAGCGGCACAGTGAGGGTTGAGAATTGTGTTGCTCCTTGTTCCTGTGTCTCCAACCCAGCCGCCAGCGAGAGTATAGAAATATGACTCCCCTACTTATGGCTCCGTGGGTGTTCCTTTTTGGCCTAGCCATATCCTGCGTTCTTGTGTGGGGAGCGGGACCAGAGACCCCGCCGGACGCCCCGCACGACAACTAGGCTTAGGCCAAGTACTTCTGCCGACCAGTTCCCCTACTCACCCATCGTTCTCTTCCCCTTTTCACTCTTACTTGACCCACTTTTAACACTTAGAACAATATAAAACAATCTTACAATGTTATGGCTGAAACATATCTTCATCAACTTGTAGTCCAACTCCTTCATTTTACAAATTGAGGAACTAAGGCCCACAGAGGGAAAGTGACCTGTCCAATCTCATCCTGCTGGTAAGTGTCTCAGGGTGAGAGCACAAGACAATGGACAAATTTCTTTTTCTGGGTACAGGCCAGGAAGAGGAAAGGAGTGTACACATAGCTTCAGGTTGTAAAGAGCCACCCCACTATACCCTGTGGTTTGCACTATTTGAGAAGACAGGCACATGTGTTTGGGGTGAAGCCGCTGGACAGTCTGTTGGAAAGGAAATGGTTACAACCTACAGTACAGGTCAGCCTCACTTTGGGCCAATTGTTGAAGTCTGATTCTCAGTTCCAAGAGTGATTCTTAATTGCCAAACATTGGCAAGGCCTCACGGAGGATGTTAAGAGGCAGCTTGATACAATAGGTAGTAATTAAATCTGATTGAAATCAGTTAATGGGATTCTTTGTGTTATATAATAGTATTAACTCTTAATTGTCATACCATTATGGCTTGGTTGTTGCTAGGTAGGTATGATTTTATCTTACAGTTATGTATGAATTTCCTAGAGAGGAAGGTGGGTGTAATTTCAGGATGTTATGCGGGGTCTCAGTTCCTGCTCCCTGCACCAGAACGCAGGACATGGTGAGGCCAAAAAGGAACACCCACGGAGCCATAGATAGGGGAGTCATACCACTATAGTCTCGCTGGCGGCTGGGTTGGAGATACAGGAAGCAGGAGCCACACGATCTGCAACTAACCCCACTTGCTAACTGCAATCTGTGCTTGCTAGCTCAGCCATAGCAGTTATATCAGTGGCTAATGGCTAAGTGGTTACAGCTGATGGCCATCTACTACCCGAGCCAGCACCTTTGCACGTGAGGCCGAGAGCCTGGAAACTGCTCTCTGGGACTCTGTCCCCACAGTGGGTATCTGGGTTCTTATTCCTAGATTGTGACTTCTCTCACCAAACAACCTTGGCAAAGGTCAAAAGTCTCACAAGAAGGAGATTTTCTCAGATGGCATGGCCAGGACATTTCTTATCCTCTGAAAAAGCAACTGATTAACCTAACATATTCACTGCCAGTAACAACACAGAGTCATAGTTAAATAGGAGCTGTCTTAAAAACTTTGAATCCTTTAATGTAAGACTTAGAAGGGGCCTAAGTAACTATTCAGTCCAAGTGTTCTCTCTGCTGACACCCCATGGGCCCATTTTATATTAATACATGGTAGGAATGAGAGCCTGAGAAAGAAGGTGCGATTTGCTACTGGCAAGCGCAATATGACTGACCTCAGGCCCTTGCTCCTCTAGGTCATCTCCTTCCTGCTCTTGGGCCTGATGTCCATGATGATTCCTCTGTGCCGGGGTTTTGGGGGCCTCATCGTTGTCTGCCTATTCCTGGGGTTGTGCGATGGCTTCTTCATCACTATCATGGCTCCCATTGCATTTGAACTGGTGGGCCCAATGCAAGCCTCGCAGGCCATTGGCTACCTCCTGGGCATGATGGCCCTGCCGATGATTGCTGGGCCCCCCATTGCAGGTGAGTGTGATAGTACAGGAAAGACATGAGGGGGCGAGTCCTGGACACCTGTACTTGAAGTCCCTTTTCCTCTTACTCTGTTTAAGCACAGTATATGTGCTTGGATTCATTTTGGGGAACGTGCTTTTCATGGTTATACATCTGTTTCAATGGAGTTTTACTATACACAGCATGGCTGATTCCACCAGGTTAGAGAGAGAAATGGGTTTGGCCGTCTTGACCATGTGGTATTCATCCACTATCCTCTCTCTTCCGTTGCGCAGGGAGAGAAGAGAAAGTGGGCCCTGGTTTTATCAAGACTTAGAGACAGCCTCCTCCTCCTGTACTGGCTTCTGAACTGAGCTGTAGAAGAGATTTCATTAAGGCCACATCCCAGAACTTGGCCACTAGGGTTCCCTAAACAACCTTCATTAGCTTCCTTCACAATTAACATTAGCCTCAAGAGCCTGCAACTCCAGTACATCAGGGAGGAGCCACCTGTGCTTGTAATCGAGCTTTTATTTCTTCCAAATAGAAGTATTTAAGTTGAGGGGGCCCCCAGAAAAGTCAGCACCTTTGGCCAATAGGACAAAGCTGAGCTTAACTTTTCTCTCCTGTTTCAGGCCTCCTCCGCAACTGTTTTGGGGACTACCATGTGGCCTTCTACTTTGCTGGTGTGCCCCCAATCATTGGAGCTGTAATCCTCTTCTTCGTGCCTCTGATGCATCAAAGGATGTTCAAGAAAGGGCAAAGGGATTCCAGCAAGGACAAGATGTTGGCACCTGACCCAGACCCCAATGGGGAGCTGCTACCAGGCTCCCCCACCCCTGAGGAAGCAATCTAATGCCTCTTCCTTGCCAATGTGTGCTCCTCCCCAACCCTTTCCCTTCACCCCACCCCGCTCAGCATTTACATTTTTGCCACCAGCACACTTGTTCCCAAACCTGTGCACACAGCATTGCAGACACCTGACTATTCCCTTGGAGCCAAAGCTCTAGGTGTTCCAACCTCATTAACCAAATTCTCTCCGTTGAATGCCTTTAAACTTGCCAGGGTCCTTCTCCCAGGATCTAGGAAAGCTTGGGATCACCCCCAGGCCTTTGGAATCTCTCCCTATAACCCCTGGGGGAGGAAGAGGATGGCACTTCTTGTCCCATCTGGGTACTGATGAGCTGCCTCCTTCCCTTCATCCTTTTTTCCCTCTACTTCCTCATTTCTCTTCGCCTTCTATTTCTTTTTGACTGTCATAGACACATGGGTGCTTAAAGAAAGGAGGGACCCAGAGGTTGGGCCAATGAGCCTTACTTTGGCCCAGCCCACCCCTAACACTCATCACCCCCACTCATCTCAGGCTGAGCCACATCTCATTTTTTGGCTCAAGCTGCTGTAATCATAGACTGGAAGAATAGAGTATCACATAGGGAAGGGACCTTAAACACCACTCACAGATTTTTACAGATTTCCCAGGTGGAAACATTAACCCGCAAGCCCTCCCAGTTCCCCATCCTTGTATCACCTGTCAAAATGTGAAGAAATCCCTTTCATCTCAGCAGGCAGAGGGGGTGGCATGGTAGGGAGAGGGGCAATAGTTATTGTCCTGGTGAAATACTAACTCCTCACTTTCTCATTAGTCATGATATTTCCACCGAGGCTAGGCCAGGAAAGGGACTGTTTAAGGAAAATCCCATTCCCAACTTGGATCCCAAAAATAGTAGAGGCATCAGCTGCACATAGGGTTGGATAGGTTTCTTCAAGAAGGGAATATCTTCTTAGCCTTTACCAATGTGTCCCCCATGCTGTGTATCCTGGGCCATTGTGCTTAATGGGCATTAAAGATACCAGGAAAGGTAGACTCTGGACCATCTTCACCCTTCTAAACTAGGTGCCAGATGTTTCAGTCTTACTGAAGAGTATACCCAGCCAGACTGTGTGCAGCTAGCTAGCACAGCTCACCTCATTAGGGGCTCAACCTCTCCCCTCACTCGACCTCTTTGTATCTCTTTCTCCTTGTTCTGGGCCTTTGTCTCTTGTATTCCTATTACCCACACTTTTCCTCATCTTCTTGCCAGGCATCCTTGGCTGTCACTTGGAGCTAACAGTGACTTTCCATCCCAAGCCAAGGCTATCCGAGGGCCAGGAGAATGAGGTTGCCCCTGAGGGGCTCCAAAGACAGCGATCCCATTAGTGTTTCCCTTACAAGCAGGCAGCTGGTTGGTCTCTTTCAAGTCCTGAGCCTCCTCCACGAGTCCCAGTCCAGCTCTTACCAACTCTCCAAAGGAAAACACATTGCTTCTTGCCTCTGAATAGTAATGGGCCTAATTACTATCCTGTCAGCTCAAACAGCAGTGGCAAAGGAGAAGCTTGGCCCCAGGAGACCATTGAAAATGTTGGAGCAACAAAGCCCCTGCTTCCATTCCTCCCTGCCCCACCCCCAGCAAGTCACTGGAAGGCAGATGCAGGGCCTTCTTTGTTGTTCCTGGTGTGAGTAGCCTTAAGAATCAGGCTACCACCCACTTCTCTCCAGATGGACGAAAGTCATTCACAGGTCCCAAATCTGCCCTATCAAGTGTCGCATAACACAAGGCGGGGGGGAAGTGTCAGTTTACTTCTTCCACATATGTACATCTGCATGTGTGGGCTTGTGTGCTTTTGCAGAGAATGTTGGTTGGTCAAAGCAGCACAGTATTAATATTTAAGATAGGATGCAGCCTCTCATGCATGCACAGTCAAATCTAGGACAACGAACAAAACTTGGGAGCTTGAGACCTGGTACATTTAAATCCTCAAAAGGTTTGGAACAAAATAAACAGATCGAAAAATCTAGCTTTGGTATGTGTGTTGCCTGCAAGGGTGAAATAGTCTTAACCTGGTTAACAGCAAGAAGTTTGGCTTCAGAACTGAAATCTTATTTCAAATCATATTTCTCGCAGGGGCTATACTGTCTGTAAGAGCAGAAATTTGAAAAGGAGCTGTGTAGGGGTTTGGAGTTGGGTGGACCATTCAGGATTGGATTTGTAAGGGAGCTCCGAAGTGGGAAAGTGGTTACTTCACAAAATGAGAACATACTTATTGGCTGAGTTGCAGTGGAGGCTCCGCCAAAGCCATCACCTTGCTACAAACGTGCCATGTTGCAAACTCAAGCCCCCTAT
This sequence comes from Rhinolophus ferrumequinum, assembly GCF_004115265.2. NCBI lineage: Eukaryota > Metazoa > Chordata > Mammalia > Chiroptera > Rhinolophidae > Rhinolophus > Rhinolophus ferrumequinum. The sequence continues at coordinate 501,320 of NC_046284.1, forward strand.
CGTCTCCTTTGTTATTGATGGGGCAATGTGAAGGACTGGTATAGCTGGGTTCCACAGCAAGAAGCAAGAGGCATTAATGGTGATGCAAAAGGCACCTAGAGGGGCGGCCAGATGGCTCAGTTGGTTAGAATGTGAGCTCTGAACAACAGGGTTGCTGGTTCAATTCCTGCATGGGATGGTGAGCTGCTCCCTCCACTAGAATGAAGGACAACTACTTGGAGCTGATGGGCTCTGGAGACACACACTGTTCCCCGATATTCCCCAATAAAATTTTTAAAAAATTTGTTTAAAAACAAATTTGAAAAAAAAAAAAGGCACCTACAATGATGACAAAGCTAGGAGTCACCTTACGGGCTCCGTGGTCTATACTGTCCATGAAATTTTACTTGGGAAACTGAGGCCTAGGGATAGGAAGGGGCTACAGCAGGTTCACACACTTCATCAGTGACAGCAGGTGGAGACCTGAACTCAGGTAACTGACTTCCAGTCCAGTCCAAAGCCCTCCTTTTACAGCTGAGGACAACTGACCCAAGGAGGGGAAAATGACTTGCCCACTTCATTCAACAACAGTGTGCTGAGACCATTTCCAAAAGGTTGTCAGCAGAACTGGTTTCAAGCAAAATTGAAACCTAAGTGTAACTTTTTGCATACCCCATCTTTTCATGATTACCCTCACTCCTAACTGACACATACCTTTGAGATTCTCTTCACAAGCACTGCAGACCTTCATGTAGCCTTGGCCTTGGAGAGCTGGTTCCACCTACTGCCCTTCCACCTCTAGCAATCCAAGAGACACACACAGTCTGTCTCCCTATGGCCACACACTAGGCAGGGGAGAGGCGATGAGCGAGGACTGGTTTCTTTCCTTTGAGAGGGTCGTTGTCCACCCAGCTGCTGGCTATTGCAGTTTCTCTCCTGACTCAGTGCAGACATCCTCAGGATGCCAGCCTCATCATCTCCTCCCACTGACTCTCTCACCCGAGGTCTGCTGTCCCCTGGCTCCCTGCCCCAGAAGCCCTAGGACCCCAGTCTGTTTTTGATCATTCAGGATCATTTCATTTCAAAGTTGGGGAATCCCATAATTTTTATGAGCATATGTACTCCTGCAGGGTCTTTTCATGTCTGAGGAGGCTCCCAGCAGCAAGCTCTCTGCCACTTCCCAGGTGTGAGACAGCTGGTACCTAGATAGGGTGGGTGCCGGTTTGAAACAGAGCCGGGAAGCAAGTACTGAAATTCTAATAAGCTGAAATGGAGGGGAAACTACACAGACACAAGGAAGGCACTTCAGCTGGCTTGGCTTTAGGTTTTTGGATTCCTGCCTTTCAGCTCTCTCTAGTGGCCACCAAAGGCAGAGTTGCGTGCTTGGTTTTCAAGTCGTTTTCAGCAACATTTTCTATGGACCTGCTTTGTGTCGTTCACTCAGCTAGAACCCAGGGATTTCAGGAATGAAAGGAGCAGAGGCGGAACAAAGAGAAGAAACAAAAGAAGGAATTTCTACTATCTTCTTTCCAAGATACCTTTTCCTCTTCGGACCGTTGCGGCCTAAAGAATACAGACCGCAGCACCTTTGGGGCAGGAAGGGGGCACGGCGCCGCTTCCGCCCCGAGGCCGCAGCACCCGGGTCCCGCCGCCCCGGCAGGGCCCTCCGCGGGGCCAGCGCCGCCCGGAAGAAGTCAGCGCTCCGCCGTCGGTTTCCTGCGCAGCCGGACGCGGCGCCATCAAATCAGCTCAGCGCTCACATCTCCCGCGTGTCGGAGCCCGAACCCGGGGAGGGGGCGGCGAGGCCGGAGGGGCGCGCGGTGATGGGGGGCTGCCCCCCAGCCAACTGTCTGTCCCGGGAGCCAGACGGACAGACGGCAGCTGCCGCGTGTCCCGGCCCCGCTCCTGCTCCATCCCCGCGCCCGCGCCCCCGCCTCCGCCCGCGCCACCGCACCGGGACCGCGGCGACGTCGCCTCAGCGGCCACCCCACGCACGGCCCAGCGCTGCGCCCGGTGTCCTCGAGGGGCCCGGCCTGCGCGGGCAGGCGGCCCCCCAACGCCACCTCTCTTCCCCGCCAGATGGGGCCCGAGGCCCCGAGGCCCCAAGGCGGGGGCGGGCCGCAGCTGGCGGGCGACCTCGGGGACTGCAGGCGGGAGGCCCGCGGGCACGAGGGGGCTGTGGGCGGGAACCGGCTCCAGGACAGGCCGGCTCGGGCCGGAGCAGCCATCTTCCGGCGCGCGGCTCTGCAACCTCCCACCCCGGGCCGCGCCTGCTTGCGGGGCCGCCGCCTCCACGCAGCAGCAGCTCAGCGCCGTGGGCCGCTTCTGCGCAAGACGGCCAGTCCCCACGCGAGCTGTCCCCGCACTCGGAGGGCGACCCCGCTGGTGGGAGCTCCCCCAGCAGCCGTCCCCAGGTCCCACCCGGGGAGAACGGGCCCCCAACGGCCGCCCCAGCTTCACGCAGGTGAGCTAGCAGCATTTCCTGGGCGTGCCGAGCCTGCTGCAAAGCGGCACGGAGCCCTAGGAATGCTGGGAAGGACCAGGTGGGCTCCAAGACCCGCCCTCCTCAGTGCCCCCCCCCCCCCCCCCCGCAACACTCGTCCAGTCTGCTCTGCAGCCTGCTTCCTTCAGCCGCCTGCCTAAGTGAGACTCAGGAAGGAGGGAGCCGGGTGGGTGATCACCCCCACTCCCCGCCCACACCCCCCCACATACACCCTCCCTCTTCCAAGGTGGAGGCTGGCTGTGCTGTGGGGGGTGAGGGGGGCAGCCTTGCAGATCCTGAGGCCCTAAAGTCTTGCAAAGGTCACTTTCCTCGTATCAGTCCCAGATCTTGCAGCTACTTGCCTCCTCATTCATTCGCCTCCGGCTCCCCCAACACACCTGGAGGAAGGGTGCACAGACACACGCCCTTCACCCTCCAGCTCCATGAACACAAGCCCCCCCCCCACACACACACACACCATGAACACAAGGGCTTACACAGACACACACACACACACACACACACACACACACACACGGGGAGGCAGCTGCTCTTATACCTGTTTTGCAGATCGGGAAAGTGAGGCCCAGGGGGGGAACTGAATGCCAGGTTGCAAACCTCTTCTCCAGCCCACCTCACAGAAAGTAGGGAAGTTAGTGAACCTGTCTTTTGCCATGACTGACTTCTCAGACAGCCTGCGTGCTGCTCCTGGAGTCAGCTCCTGCTTCCCCCAGGCCCACTCTGTCGTCCCCCCCCCCCCTCAAGGAAGGCTCTGGGCAGTGAGGGGATCAGAGTCCCGAGATGGAGGCATGGAGGCGTGGAAGGCGGCAGGAGCTGGGTGGACCCCTTGCGCACCGCCCACCCGCGTCTGCCTCTCCTGTGGAAGGGGAGGGGAATGTGGAAGAGGAATTAGGAGTCTCTGATCTGCCTGTCCCTGGGAGTCCAGGACATTGTCTTCTGGGTTCCTCTCTGCCTCAAATGGAGGTACAACTCCAAAATCAGCTGTCCTGTGCCTTACTCCCCGCCTCCCCTCATTATTCAATAACATTATCATCAGTAAGGACCAATTTCCAGGGCCTTGCCTGATGCCTATGGATCCCCAAAGGGTCCTTTGTCAGGGCTGGCTATTTGAGGGGAGGTCATAAGGTCATTTTTAAAGTAATTGTTATCACTTACCCTCTCCCTGGTGTCTGATCCTTTGACCTCTGGCTTATTACTAGGACTTACATGACTTGCCTGGTTTTAAAATCACGCTAACTCAGATGGCCCCAGAAGGCTAGTCCAACTCCCCAGGACATTTGCCTGACTTTCTACTTACGCGCCTATCTCCACAAAGATGGCCACTATCTATACCCACCAATGAGGGCTTCCTGTTTGCTAACAGGAACATGTGGAACAGACCTTGGACTTCCTAGCTTTATATCCCTCCTCTGTCATTCTTTTGTTCATAAGTTTAGATAGTTACTTTTGGGGCTTCATTTTCTTCATCTGTACAATTGGGTTATAATAATTATTTCCCAGGGATAATATAAGAGCAGAAAAATGAGTGAATAAATATAAAGTGGTTGGTTCCAAGTAGATGTACGATGCATGTCCCTGTAAGGGAGCCCCATAACAACCTTTCTACTGTTTGGGTCTGAGGCCTTTTCTCAGGTTTAATTGGTCCCTCATATTAGTTTTCATTGTTGTAGGCACCAGTGTCTCAGCCATTTTCTTTCCTCCCACTTTATGTCATATTCCATTGTCTTCTGCTCTTGAAGACTTCTATAATTCTCCTTCGCATATATGTTAGTTAAGGTGCAAGCTTTACCCATACACTATTGTAAGTGAAATGGCCCTGTGCACAGCTGGTGCTGCCTAAGTAGTCACTTTTTCTACCATATGACTCTGCTTGTCCTCCCTGTCCTGGCCACAGCTAAATTTTTGTGATGGGAAAGAAGACCTTTCTCAAGGACATGGGCTGGTTTGAAAAAAATTAGCTGGGCTAATCAGTTACTTTCTTTCTTAAATCTAAAATATCAAACAAAACAACAATAACAAAAAACAAACAGTGACTTGTTACAGCTGAAAGGTCACGAGGTATACTTGGAACTGGAGAAGCCATGACAAGCCATGCACAAGGAGATTTACCAGTAATAATGAATAGTTAGAGGCAGCCAAGTGTTAGTGGGATGCAAAGAAGCAGTCATTTAGTCACTAGAATAAAGACTCTAACCTGTTACTGAAATTCTCTAGGGCTACCTTGAAGCCAAAACTATGCCCCCTCTCTGATCTTGGTGAGGTCCATTCTTGTTACAATATTTATTGTTGTATTTCTGTACTCTTCTTTCCATCCTATTACTCTACTCATAGCCTTAGAATAAACTTCACTTTATATAAGCTAACTTGAGTGGGTTTCTTGCAACTAATTATGCCTGAATAGACACTCTGTTCTTTCTTGAATTTTTCATGAATTATAATGGAACACTTTACCCTGGATAAAATGACCAAATATAAAGATCTGGATTTCATTTACACTAAAACTTGCGCCAAGTAATGATAGATATTAGTTGCAAGCTCAATTGTGACGTCTCTATCAATATTCTGCCTGGAAACAGGGATAGAGAGAAACGGAGACCTCTGATACAATGCTGGATCATTTGATATAGGTTGAAGGCCTACAGTGGCGATTAGAAAGGAGCTCACCCAAATCATGTTGATATAAGTATGGGAGGTGGGAGTGTGGTCTTGCCGAAATAATCAGGAAAGACCAAATCAGTGTCTTCAAAGCTCTTGGCTCTACTAGCTATATCAACACAACATGGGGCTACCCTGTCTGGTTTGGCTGGCGTCCAGATGAGTCAACTGGTTCCTGACTTGGTGCTTTTAGAATGCTTTGCTTTGTCTCTGTGGCTTTCTACTTCATTTTTCTTCCATCCTGTCACCTTTTTCCTTCACCTTCTCCCCTCCCATTTCCCTGCCTTGGAGTTCCTGTCTTGTCTGGTTGCTAACTCTTTAGTTCTTTGTTATATTTCTGCTCTCCCTGTCTCAAAAGCAAAGCTATGCACCACAAAGCAGTTAGCCTGACATGGCAACTTGATTTTTAGAGAATTACCTCAGTCATCTGCTCTGTCTCCTCTGAGATCCCTGGCTGAGCTCCTACAGATTATCTAACAAATGTGTTTCATTCCTCTACTGATTTGGTATCTATGTTCACTTTGGAACTGTCTATCCTTCCACTTTCTCCACAACTTCCAACAGACTCTAAATACGTATATAAATTATCTACTACTACAGACTGGAAATAAATGCAGCTACTTTGTTGGCAGTGACTTGTGGCTTGGCCCTGGCTCAACCCCCTGGGCACTGGCAAGAGTAACTAATTGAACTGCAGCATGTCAGCCAGTGGAAAGAAAGGGGCTGGAGCAGGGACTAAAGCCAGGAAAGTAGAGGGCGTTCTTGGACATTGTTCTGGACAAGGTGGTAAAAGACAAATGAAATGAAATTGGTCCAGGGATTTAGGCAGGATGATCAACCTGAGTAAGGTATCTATACTAAGATTCTTCAGCTACAAGTAACCAAAACCAATGTAAGCTGCTTCAGGCAAAATAGGGAAATTGATTTTAAAGAGTTAGAGGTGTCTTGTAAAACCCAAAGTCAAGAGTGTTATGGGATCTCAGGAATGGACTAGAACAGGCAACTGCAAAGTCTGCAGAAACTCAGACAACAGACAATATCATTTTTCCTTTTTATAATGTTTTGTTTTGTTTTGCATCACACTCTGATAAGCAGCTTCCTCTGCTGCTCAGAAAGCATGGGAAATACAGCTTCCCCAGAGATCCATGACACTATTGCCATGTTTCCCTAAAAATAAGCCCTAGCCGGACAATCAGCTCTAAGGCATTTTTTGGAGCAAAAATTAATATAAGACCCGGTCTTATTTTACTATAAGACCGGGTCTTATATAATATCATATCATATAATATCAGGTATAATTATATTAATATATTAATATAATATATTAATTTTATATTAACATATTATTTAATTATATTAATTTTTGCTTATATTAATTTTTGCTCCAAAAAATGCCTTAGAGCTGTTTGTCCGGTTAGGTCTTATTTTCAGGGAAACACGGTGTTTATTTTCTAAGGTTTGGCCATGGAGGGAATCTCTCTCTCACACACACACACACACACACACACAGACACACAGACACAGAGTTTCAGTTTCCCGGGAAGAGCTTCTAAATAGTCAGATACTCAGCCTTAGAGCAACCAATTTCGGCCTTAGTAACTTCTCTTAGCTTTCAGTCCCCTAAGAGGGAATAACACAGACTTAAACACAAGAGGAAGTTAGAGTAGTGAAATGAAGCCACTAGTATCCTGCTTAGTATGTTGAGTCAAGCCAAAATGTGACTAGGCCTGCCATATAGTAAGCGCTCAAAAAATGTTAGCTACCATTATGGTAATCAGAAGAGGCTGTGTGTAGTTGCACCTGAGCAAAAGGGTTTGGCTCATAGTTGGATATACCTCCACAGGAACCAAATCTTATGTCTGCCACGTACCACGCTCTCCTCTTTGCACAAAGCTGATTAACGCAATCAAATTCTTGAGTTTGGGCCCTACTTTTTCAATATTCTGTGCAAACTTCCGTTTTGTTATGACAACACAATTACCTCATCCTTGTTACAATTGAACCTGTGAAAACTCCCCCCAGTACTCAATGAATTCCATTCTAGTCATTTCTACTTCAGAATCAGCCCAATTGAATTTGGAAGGCTCTTGATATTTCTGTTTAGAAGACATGCAATATGATTTATAGAAATGTGGGAAACATGAAAGTAATAATATTATAAGCACACACTATCTCTCCAGTTTGGCCACTTTTTGCTAATCTCCCTTTCCTGTTGATTCTTAATAATTTCAGTTTGAGAGGCATTTTCTGACTTTGTCTCCAAATGTACCCTTTTGGGGGGGTGTGACTTCCTGTAGATTGTGGAGTCACATCATGCACACATGTGGGAGATAGGAATATAAATAATGGGGGTGAATCCACCTACCATTCCACTCACAGTGAGTGAGGGTTGGGAGACTTGAATCTGCTCTTCACCTAGGAGATCTCAGTTCCTGTGTGCTTCTCATAGTGTAAGTATGTGTCATGTAGGGCGTCATGTGGCGTCTCTGGTCAAGCTCCATAAGAACGCAGGATATGGTGAGGCCAAAAAGGAACACCCACGGAGCCATAGATAGGGCAGTCATACCATTATATTCTTGCTGGCCGCTGGTTTGGTGTGGGGACAGAGTCCCAGAGAGCAATTTCCAGGCTCTCAGCCTCATGTGGAAAGGTGCTGGCTCGGGTAGTAGATGGCCATCAGCTGTAACCAGTGAGCCATTGGCCACTGATATAACTGCTATGGCTACACTAGCAGCGAAAATGGAACCTAGCAAGAAGATGGTGGCTGAGCTAGCAAGAGCGCATTGCAGACAGGCGGATGCCGCCAGGGAGAATATAGTTGTATGACTCCCCTACCTATGGCTCCGTGGGTGTTCCTTTTTGGCCTCACCATATCTTGCGTTCTTATGTGGGGAGCGGGACCAGAGGCCCTGCAGGCTGCCCCACATGACAGTTGAAGACACAGGAAGCAGGAGCCACACTATCGTCAACCTGAAGTCCACTTCTCTCTGCCAACCAACCCCACTTGCTAGCAGCAATCCACCCTGCTAGTTGCAATCCGCTGCTCTTGCTAGCTCAGCCACCATCTTCTTGCTAGCCCCCATTTTCTGCTAGCGTAGCCACGGCAGTTATATTAGTGGCCAATGGCTCACTGGTTACAGCTGACGGCCAACTAGCCACAGCTGATGGCCATTTACTACCTGAGCCAGCACCTTTCCACATGAGGCCGAGAGCCTGGAAACCGCACTCTTAGCTCTGTCCCCACACTATGTCACCACCTTGACTGTGTTTCTAGTGTTTAAACATGTATTTTTCATGCAACATGGACTCTAAACCCACGCCAGCTACTTAATCTGGTGCTCAATTGGAGAAACAGGGATCTAGGGAATATTTGAGAACTTGCTCCCCAGCATATGTTGTCAGTTTGTCTCAAATAAACCCTTATACAAATCCTTATACAGAGATCTTTTCGAATGCTAGCCTTATTGATAGACATTATGTAGGTCTTTCACACTGAGCTTTCACAAATGACTTTCAAGGATAATTTTGACTATATGTGATTTTTCCTTAAATATTTAATCCCTTTTAGAATCTAGCCTCTGCATAAAATGCAATTTCACTGTACTAACTACAGTCTACTGGTTGAAGAAAAATGATTTTTGTCCCCCACCAGCTTCCTGAGAGTGTGTGTTTTAGACAAGCTACTAAAAAAGAAGTACATCATAGAGAGGACATTTTGTTTTTCACAATTCCTGTGGTAGCGCCTAACAGTGTATCTAGTACATATAATTAATCACAACTCTCCGCATTTTTCAGTAAGTTTAGATTAAATTCAGTTTCCCACAAAACATGATTTTTTAAAAAAGTTTTTCTTGAGGAATATTGGGGAACCGTGTGTTTCTCCAGGACCCATCAGTCGTTGTCTTCAATCTAGTTGTGGAGGGCACAGCCCACTGGCCCATGTGGGAATTGAATCGGCAACCCTGTTGTTCAGAGCTCACGCTCTAACCACTGTACCACCCGGTCGCGCCCAAAACATGATTTTTTTAAATGTCTGCATGATATCCTCTCACATAGCCATGTCATAATTTATTTTAATACCATTTTCCCCTTATTAGACATTTATATGATTTCAAATATTTTCTCATTACATAAACATCATAATGATAAATATCCTTATGCATGAAACATGATGCACATTTCTGATATTTTCTTTAGGCTATGTAGAAATGGATGCTCATGAGGATGAGTACTTTTAAGTTTTAGTACGTATTGCTCCACCACCTTTGGGAAAAATCATACTAATTTATGCTGCCAATGGCAGTGGATGAGAGAGAGGGCTTATCTCACTAAATATATGCATGTTTCCATGTTGCAGAAAGGGAAAAGACTGGTAAGCTTTTCATAGGAGAGAATGAGACAATGAGGTCGGCTGAAAATGTTTGGCATACAATATGAACTTGTCTGTTTCAACATAACAACTTGACATGGGCAAATTATCAGTTATTACTTACAATTAAATATAGACTGGCAGTTAGGGGATCACATGACATAGGCTGGTATGACTAGGGTCTGGCAAGCTGACAGACAAACAGTGGAGCCTAAGGTTGGAGATGAGTCACTTGAGTTGGCTTTTATTTGAGAGGTTTTAAAACTCTTTCTAAGCTTTAAAATTTTAATAAAACATTTAAGTAATAAATGCTAATGGTACAAAATTCAGAAGGCACAAAAAGGTACAACATGAAAAATATATATCCTATGCCTGTCCTTTCAGCTACCCAACTCTCCTGCCCTGAATCAACCATGGTTACCAGTTTCTTGTTTATCCTCCCAATGACATTTGTTGAGCACCTACTAGGTGTCAGGCCTATTGTACACACTGAGATACACAAATAAACAAAACCCAGAAAAATGTCAACCCTCATGGAACTTAGATCATAGTGGGGAGAAAGAAAAACAAAATTCTGTGGAAAACATATGTTACATGATGGAAAGGGGTATAGAGAAAAAGAAAATGTTTATTTAGCCCAGCTGAATGTGCCCTTGATTACTGAATGCCACCTGCATGAGGAAGATGGTCTGTAGGTCAGGCTGAGCCAAGCACAGGGAGCAGGAGCTAAGGCATCAAGAAATTCATGGTCAGGGCAGACACACAGCAGGGAGAGGGCCATTGCCCTCCTCCTCCAACCCCAGCCAGCTTTTCCTAAAACAGAAACCTCACTGGAGTGAGAAATGCCCGCCCACTGACTAGGTACTGAGCCAGGAGGTCTCTGCATGGGCCAGGAAGTGGCAGAAGTCTGGACTCTGGGGCAGAAAGAAGCAGCCTCAGGGCGTCGGGCTTGGGCTGTGTTGGACAAAGCACTTTCCAAGGGTGAGGTAGAGAAAGGGCTGTCACAGGAGGAAGTGAGCTCACTGTCATCCTGGGGTTATTATCTAAGCAGACAGCAGAGGGCCACTTGTCAAGGGGCCTGTCAGTCAGCAAGCAGTTGGGCCCCAGGACCCTTGGGGGCCCATGCACCCTAAAATGCTCGGATCCTTCCGTGCTTGGAGGGCAAACCCTGCCCAGTCCTGTCTGGCCCGGACAGTGGCTCAGAAATACCCCCCAGGGACTGCAGGCCTTTCCTGGGGCTTCCAAAAGGAGCAGCGTTCACATCCATTAGGACTCTAATTGGCATCTTAATTGCTAGTCTCACTCCACTCTTGGACTTGTGTGCTGTATAATGAGTACCAGCTGTGGAACCCTCCCCACCCCTCCCCCCTTCTCCCTAGGGATCAGCTCCCAGCTGTGCCTCCACCTTCCCTGCACCCACTACCCACATCCCCCAACAAAGGTTGGAGGCAAGGGTGAGCGTCCCCACACTGTCTGCGTTGCACCTTCTCTCCCCCCACCCCCCCACCCCTTTCCAGTGAGCTCAGGAAATCGGTTTTAATCCCCCAGGCTCCAGTTGCTTAGCAACGGAAGAGCCTGCTCCTAGCAACCAGGAGCCACAGAGATGCTGCAGAAAGGGGGCTGTCTGGGCCCTGCTCCTGCTCAGCTCCTGAGTGCTGGCCTCCCTGATGTTTTTCTCACTGGGTACACACACCCTTCCTCTCTCACGTGCTGGGTCTCCAAAGGTTGATCTCTGAGGCAGCTGCTGGACCTCATCCACATCCTGCCAGCTGGCAGCCCCTCTGAATCCCACTTCCCAGGCCAGCAGAGCGGGGCTCATGATCACAGCAGGGTGGCTCTGGGGTGTGCCCTCACCGGAGACAGACTGAGGTCACTGTCTGTGTCGGTGCCTCCAGCGTGGCCTGGTAGATGGCAGTAGGGTGGGCGCTTTCACCCTGGGCGAGAGCAATTCCTGCCCAGGGCTGGGGGTGGGGGCGCATTGTCATCCCAGCCCATGGGAGCCTGCAGAAAGGCCACGGACCACACATGAGAACCGCCCCTACCCGCCCCCCAGCCCCAAGATCAGCAAACTGACCGTCAGAGAAGGGCTCAGGCCCACAGCCTCTCTGTGACACTTGTGACAGTCGAGTGTGAACCAATGGCAGAGCACGGGGCTCCCCAACGCAGGCAGCATCCATGAGGCTGCCAGGCCATTTGGCAGCCCCGGAGGCGTCCCCTCGCCAACAGCGAGGGCAGGTGTCCCCACCCAGAGAAGAAGCCTGGTGCCCTCCTACCTCCTGGCATGGCCCCAGCTCAGGGTTATCAGCAGTGCAGGTTTCGCACTTGACTGGCAGCTTTCCTAGGACTTTTGAACTTCACCATACTCAGGAGTGCGTCCCAGGAGAGGCCTGTCGGGAATTCTGAGTCTGTCCTAATCACAGACCTCACTGGTCTACACAGGAAGGTCTCATTCGTGCATTCCCCCAACCCTCCCGAGGGGACTCACGCTCTGACAATGGGGCTGCCCCCCAGGAATGAACCACGAAAGGGAGGCTGTGGGAAGCGGGTCTCCAATGTGGGGTGCAAGCCAGCCTCCAATGCGGGGTGCACAGCACCCCTCATCTCTCCCCCTGGGCCGGGCCCCCAGGCTGGGACAAGCTTTCCCCCACCCCCAGCAACTTCTTCCCCCCCCCCGCCCCCTCCTTGCTCTCTCCCTCCCTTTCCCTGTTTCTCCCTCCCAAGAAAAGGGCTTCTGGCTTCTGGCTTCCATTGCCTGGCAACCAAACGGGCTGTCACAGGCTGGGAGGAACAGCACAGATGCTGCCTAATGAGGGGGCTGAAATGAGGGGGCGACATCTCTGTCTCCAGTCATAAGCCGCCGCCAGCAACACCGCCAGTGTGCACAAATCACACACGCTCTTAAATTTAAGATCCTTGCTGTCTGTAAGGAAAGCGTTCCAAAGTTGAAAAGATAAGCTGCATTTGGGTAAACAGCTCCTGATCCACCCTTCTCTATTTCATATTTAAAACGTTTTGTTATGGAAAATTTCAAGTTTACACACAAGTAGAATAGCCAAAGGCGTCCATCCCCCACCCCCACATGACCTATAGCTTAGTCATAGATCATCCCCCTGCGGCTTGAGCTCACAATGTCCCGTGTCCCAGTTCCCTGCTTTAGAAACTTACCCTGAAACTTATAATCAATACCCGTAGATTGATCACAATCTCTATGGTCTAGCATTCTTTCTAAGCTACTCCTATCATTGTTCCTGGGCTGCTGATGCCACCAGAGAACCACATTGCCAGAGGGAAGACTCCATGCATATCCCTGGAACTGTTATGTAGCCTTTAGAGGAACGACTAAATTTTCCCTTAAATACCCCAACCTGGTCTGAGAACAAGAAGGCAGTTTTTGGAGGTGTTAACCCACTGTCTTCTCAGACCACCGGTGCTCTAATAATAAACGCTTAGTCTATGGCCCAACTCCTGTGTCGGTCTATTGGCTGAGTGGCACAGACAGCACCAGCCCTGTACTCGGTTGCCCTGCAGTTTCAATATCACATCATTGTATCTACAAGTATTCAGTGTATAGGCTCGAAACACAAGAATTCTCCTCTTAACACAACTACAGTGTCATCATAACACCTCAAGTAATGAACAACAATTTCATAATATCAAATACGCTGTGAGCATTCAAACTTTAAATGTCTCATCAATGTTATGAAGGGTTTTTTGTTTTTCGTTTTTTCAGTTTATTTGAGTCAGGATCTAAATAAAATCTAGACATCAATCTATAGATTCCTTTTTACGAATATCATCGGGGAGGAATCCCTTTTTGTCTACTCCTTTAAGTTCTGCAAGTGGGGTATGTTAATTAAACTGATAAAAGACAGACTGACAGGAGGAAAAATCAGTTTATTTTACACGTGCAACCTCCATGGACTGTTTGTAGGCCAGCACAGAAGCAACAAGACCACTGAATATGTTATTGCCTTGAGTCCTCTGCCATTAGTGCTAAACTGGGCAACTTCCTTTTCTGAATAATTCAAGCCTCTTCATTCATGTTGGCATGTAAGGCAGTACTGGAACATGAATTAGGCTCCAAGTCCTGTGCTCTTTCTGTTACCATACATATACCCCCCTTTCATTGTCAATGCCAATAAGGAGAGAAAAAAATGACAGAACAAGGGAATATTGGCAGACTGGCTCTGGGGTATGTGGGAATACTACTAAAAAAAAGAGAGAGAGGAGTAAATGCCAAAAAAAAAAAAAAAAGGCGGTAAAAATAGTGGTAAAATTTTTTACTCTTTGCTGAGAAATACTGGGCTTGCTGATCAGTAACCATTTCTAGAGACCTATTGTGAATAAATGATAGCCGTAATAGATCTTAAGAATGCATCTTTAGGGATTCAGAAGTCCTGGTCAGGAACCCACAGGATTCCCTGGTGCCTCGCTTCCTGCAGTTTAAAGTTGGAAATTGGGAAGAGCTAAGAATAAAAGTTACAATAGATTTTGATCCAATGCTGGGGGTTAGTGCTTATTCTTTGCTTAACAAAAGAAAGCAAAATTCCTCCATTATTAGTGACAAAGGCACTCTCCCTGACCAAACTAGGCAGGCTACTCTGAAACCTTTTCTCAACTAGTCCTGGATCTTCGGACTTCCGTGTCCATCTTTGCATTGCCCAATTTTAGCAAAAATCCTGCTAAATTAGTTTAGCAAGAATCCCCACCCTCACGATATGATCAGCCTTGATTAAATTCTTCATCCCTCACCCCACGCTATCTGATCACCCTGGCCTGCCTTCAGTAGTAATGCTATATGAAAAAATTAGTAAGCAGAAACCTCATTTAAAATAAATTGGGAGGGCCTGTAGGGGGAGCCCTCACGCCCTACGTCTATCACAAAGCATGCCATGCAGAACTCTTTGTTTGTTAGAGCCTCCCCACCCCCACCAACTTCCTCTTCCCTTAGATAAAAGTTTCCTTTCCTTTGTTTTAGTAGACTCACAAGTTGCCCGCCATGGTTGCATGTTCCAGATTGCAATTCTTTATTGTTCCCGAATAAACCCATTTTGCTAGAGAGATATCTGGCTGACATTTTGTTTAAGGTCAACACCTGTCAAGTCAGAATCCCGTCTTTCCCCTGATATTTTAGTAATTTTCTACCCACTAACCCCTACTCTTCTGCTTGGTTTAAATCCCGACTCACCCTGCATATATTTGGATTTCAGCCTGATCTCTCCCTCCTACTGCAAACCGTCATTGCGGTAGTCCCTTGAATGAAGTCTTCCTTACTGTTCCTTAACAAGTGTCAGCATAATCTTTATTTGACATTAATGTGAGAGTTAAAATGCAGTGGGCAATTAAGGAGATGCTTTTATTCAGGCTATTGAAATAGAGAGGATGTTCATTTCTGTGGAAGAATGTCTCAAAGTAAAGGAAGGGGGCCTGGGTTTTATAGAGGCAGATAAACAAGGGAGCCATAAGAAAAGGTGGACAACAACTCGCATCTAAATGATGAGCAGGAGTGGCGGGGAGTATATGAGGACAGGTTGGCCCTTTGTGGTTAGGCAAAAGGGTGGGGGGATTTCTCAACCATCTCTGCTCTCCAAGAGCACAATTCTCAGAGTTACACATTTTCACTAGTTTTCTTCTATCATTTTGATTTAGGAAAACTGGGAAGCAGGATGGTGAAGGGAAACTTTTTTTTATACCCTTCTATTTTGTTTAAATTTTCTGGCCATATTCATGTATTTAGTTTATTATTTAAAATGCTGTCATTGGGCTTTTATCTGGACATTGAGTTATAGGTCATTAGTTTCTTCTATTTTTCTTCATTTCAAAACCTTATAAATAATTTTTTAAACATTGATATGAGGCAAATTTTTTCTGCAAACTTGGTCTCTTAAAAGTAGCCCCATGGAATTAAGACAGCCAGGTGCATTTTGATTGCCCTAGGAGCTTGTCTCTGGATGCTGTTTTTCCTTTTGCCTAAACTAAGTGAAGGGGCAAAAAAATGTTAAGGTGTCAAGGTTCTCAATTTCTTCTCTCTCCCCCAAGGAAGCAAAGATATGCAGTCTTTCCAGTTTAGCAGCCCCAACCAGAAGACCAATTCCCCCACCAGGTGATTTCTTGGATCTTTTGTGATGAAGAAATGGAAAAATGAACTGTGAAGGACATTATATCAAAGGTGGACAAATAAGAAGAAGTATGCAAAGAGAGAGAAACTAGACTAATCTACGTAATAAAGAACCAAAAGATACTGGGGAGAAATGAGGGGGAGATGAGAGTATTTGAAAGCATTTTTGCAAGTAAGAGGCTCCAGAGATATTAGGATGAGGGTGTGTAAGAAAATTGAAAAGATACGAGAGGACATAAAAAGTATTGCTGGTTGTATAAATTGGACTCTATTTTATATTTTTAAAGGGACATAAGATAAAAATGGAAAATATTTTTAAATTATTTAAGCCTTTTTGAATATGCTTCTTTGAATACAACTCCTTGCAACAATCAGACCACTTGGGTCCAATATTCATAATGGTTACCATTGAGGAGCTTTTCCATGATGATGGAACTATGGAGTCATGTTTAACTCTACCTAAATCTAAACATACCTTAGATCTGAGCCAAGAAATGTTCATTTCTGGCATCCAGATTGTTAGAAAAATCATGCAAAGAAATTGAGGTAAACTCAGCATGAACAGTAATGGCATTTGAAATATTCCCTTAAAGGGGAGAGGGATATGAGAGAGAGCTGAATTGATTCCCTTAGAGTCAATGGGTGCAGTGACCTTCAAGAGACAGTGTTTCAAATGGAAAATTGGAACTGTGCCAGCTGAGCAGTTTCTAAATAAGATTTCCTGCGAGAAATCCCAAGGGAAAGTGGCCCACATAGGGCTATGTGTACACATGTGTTGTCTAACACAATATTTTTGACCTTGTGTTTTTTAAAAATGTAAAACTTGGGGCGGACGGGTGGCTCAGTTGGTTAGAGCGCGGGCTCTCAATCACAAGGTTGCTGGTTGGACTCCACAAGGAATGATGGGCTGTGCCCCCTGCAACTAACAATGGCAACTGGACCTGGAGCTGAGCTGCGCCCTCCACAACTGAGATTGAAAGGACAACAATTTGACTTGGAAAAGTCCCGGAAGTACACACTGTTCCCCAATAAAGTCTTGTTCCCCTTCCCCAATAAAATCTTTAAAAGAAAAAGTAAAATTTGTAAGTTTTCTGTAGAAAAGTTGCAATAATAGTACAGGGAGTTCCCATATACCTTATGCTATTGTTGTTGTTGTTGTTGTTGTTGTTATAATTATTATTACTAAACCACTTGAGAGCAAATTATAAATGCCATGGCCTTTTATTCCTAAATATTTAATTATGATGCAAAAATTTTAAGGAAAATTCAATTGCTTCTAGAGAGGTAAGGCACATAATAACATACATGAGCAGTTTAGTAGAGGTAGGAACACCCTAGAACACATCAGATCTGGAGGTGGCTCAGGATTTTGCTGAGGCAATAGGGTGGGTCCCAAAGGAAGAAGAGTTAATTATGGAATAAATATGCTAAGGAAATATTAGAGAAATGGAATGTTTAGATTTCTTTGTTTCCCTTTCCATGAATGGCTTGTTTCCTCCAAAATACTTCCTCTATTTGTTGATCTTGGTCTCTGTCTTTCATATTATTTATATTCATATTTCCTCAAATGCATGGTGATCCTCGATTGTCTACTTGTATTTAAGATTTGAATACTAGAAAGCTGTTTGGCATCTCTGCATGTGGATGGGACTTAAAGACAAATTTTCTCTGCAGGGTGTTCTGATTGCTCCATTTCTTTGGGCAATTCCCCATGTCATTATCTTTTAGTCTTTTCTGTTGGGGTGGTCAGTTTCCTCACAAGAGTCTTCCAATCTTTCCCCTGTAGCAAATCTAAATGGCAGTAATCTTAGGAACTGGGATGTGGTGGGTGTCAATATTGAATGTGTAAATATTCATATAAATGAATTATGCTGTTTTAATTTGATATGGTCCAATTTATTAATTTTTCCTTTTATGGGTTGTGTTTTTGTTTTCATGTCTAAGAGCTCATTACCTACTCATAGATCCCAAAGATTTTCTCCTGTTTTTTTCTCTAAAAGATTTACAGTTTTCATTTACAATTAAGTCTGTGATTGATTTTTCAGTTAATTTTTGTGTAAGATGTGAGACTTAGATTGAAGTTCAGTTTTTTCACTTATTGATGTTCAATTGTTCCAGTATCATTTGTTAAAAAGTCTTTCTTACTTTCACTGAATTGATTTCACACCTTTATCACAATTCAGTTGGGCATATTTGTATGGATTTACGTCTGTGTTTTCTATTCTGTTACATTGATCTACATGTCCATATATCTGCCTATAGCACTCAGTCTTGACTACTATGGCTAATTAATGTCTTGAAATTGGATAGATCAATTCCTCTTACTTTATTCTTTTTAAAAATTGCTTTACCTATTCTACTTCCTTTGCCTTTGTCTATCAATGTTTGAATAATCTATATGTACAAAAAAATCTTGCTGAGATTTTGATAGGAATTGCCTTAAACCTGTATATCAATTTGGGGACAATTGACATCACTTCTATGTTCAGTATTCTAATCTACATATATGGTATGGCTCTCATTTATTTGGATCTTTGATTTCTTTCCTCAACATTTTGTACCTTTCAGCATACAATTACTGTACATGTTTCATTAAATTTACACCTAGGTATTTCTTTTTATGAGTGATTTTAACTGGTACAGCATTTTTAATTTCAGTGTTCATGTACTCATTGCTAGTATATGGGAATACAATAGATTTTTGCATGTTTTTCTTGTATCCTACAATCTTGTTAAAATCATTTATTAGTTCTAGGAAGTTCTTTTTTGGTGACAACTTGGGGTTTCCTATGTGTATAATCATGTCACCTGCAAATAGAAACAGTTTTAGTTCTTCCTCTCCAACCTGTATGCCTTTCATTTCCCATTATTACCTTATTGCAACACCTTGAATTTCCCTCACTATGTTGAATAAGAGTGGTAAGAGCTGCCATCTTTTCCTTTTTCCTGATCCCCAGAGAAAAGCATTCTGTCTTTCACTATTAAATATAATGTTAACTGTAGGTTTTTTGTAGATTTTTAAAATCATGTTTGGGAAGTTCCTCTCTACTCCTAGTTTTTATCATGCATGGGTGTTGGTTTTTGTCAAATGCTTTTTCCTGCATCAATTTATATGACCATATGATTTTTCTTCTTTAGCATATTAATATGTTGGCTTACATTTATTGATTTTTGAGTATTGAACCAGCTTTACATCCTTGGAAAAAAATCTCACTTGCTTATGATGTATAATTCTTTTAATATATTGCTGAACTTTATTTGCTAATATTTTGTTAAGGATTTTTCCATCTATATTGATAAGATATATTGGCATGTAGTTTTCTTTTCTGTACTGTCATTGTCTAATGCCACTACCAAGATAATTCTAGTTTCATAAAATGTACTGAGAAATGTTCCTTCCTCTTACGTTTTTGGGAAGAGATTGTGTAAAAGTGGTGTGAATTCTTTCTTAAAAGTTTGGTAGAATTTTCCAGTGAAACCATATGGGCCTGGAGATTTTTTTGAGAGGGAATATTGAATCACTAATTTAATTTCCTTAATAGTTATAAGGCTATTCACATTATCCACTTTATATTGGGTGAATATTGGTAGTTTACATTTTAAAAATTGGTTCATTTCATCTAAGTTGTCCAGTTTATGTGTGTAGAGTTGTTCATCATAACCTTTATTATTATTCCTTTTACATCTTCAGGGTCTGTAGTGATAGCCCCTATTTAATTCCTAATACTAGTAATTTATCTGTCCTCTTTTTTTTTTTCCTTTGTTAGTCTTGCTGGAGGTTTGTCAATTTTTAAAATCTTTTCAAAGAGCTGCTTTGTCACTGTTGGGCCTTCTCTGGAAAGTACTCTGAATGGGGTGCTGGGGCATCTCATTGTGGCTTTGTGATGGCGTAAGTAAGTCTAAGCTCCCGACTAGGCCTTTGCTGGCGGGGGTGGGGCCATACATAGTTTTACATGTGACGTCTGGCTGAAGTAGACCAGTTATTGTCTAAAAGTTTTCTGTCTTTTTAGACTGTGTCTCTTCTGCCTTGTGAGAGCAGACTTTTGTTGGGGCTTTCTATGTATGTGCTTGTTGAAATTTCTGGGTTGCTGACTTCTTCAGTTTCAAGTCAGGGATATATGAAGCAAAGAGAAAACCCAGGGAACTCACTACCATGTAGTTCCTTCGATCCAGAGACCACTTGCCTGTCTTTTTCTCTCTACCTCTCAGAGTCTTTTTATGTTTGCTTTATAGATAATGTACAGGATTTTTAGTTGCACTGAATAGGAAGAATAGGCAAAAGTACATCTTATACCTTCTTGGAAGCAGAAGCCCTATTAGCCTTATTTTATTTTCTAAGATATCTTTTGTTATTTTTTTTTAAATCAGAAAGAAGGCTTGAATTTTATAGAATGCCTTTTAGCCTCTATTGATATAATGTGCTTTCTTGTTTGTATCTATTACTATGAGGATTTCACAGTTTTAACTAATTTTATATAGTTGTCTACCCAGTCCCCACACATACAGCAGAGGTTTGTTATAGACTCAAGTGGCTAGAGGGCTCTTGCAGGTAAAATAAATGAGGAAGGAATGCAGGCTCGGACTCACTAATTTAATTTCCTTACACAGGAGAGACCTACTATGGGGAATATAGTAGGTGCTGGAACTACTATAACTAGGCCCAAGATTGCCCCATTTAGGGGCTGGGAGTGTACCTGAGTTAATTTTGTTGAGACAGCACAGAGAGTGACAGAATCAATATCTAGAAGCCTAAGAGTGTCATAGAAGTTGAAACTCAGCTGAATTGAAGGGATCTCCCAGATGGAAATGAAGGGTTACACATCAACTGTTATAAAAGTTCATAAAAGAATGCAACTTCAGTTATATTCCTTGGATCATTTCAGTTTATGGACTAAAAGTTGTACCTTCTACACTATTCTTTCTGCTATAAATTCTGTCCAATCCTAGGTTTGACCTGTAGTATTGTCATCATTGTTATTTTCTAAATCATTTTTTATTACCACTGCAATTCTCGCTTGACGTCTCCCCCATCCCAGGTTTTATTTACAGTTTAAAAGTGCCTTATCTATTTTTTAGAACTTCAGTTGTTTCTCTGATCTGATTTTTAAAAACACATCCCAGCAGGGAGATCGGATGGGTCAGTTGGTTAGCGCACAAGCTCTGAACAATAGGGTTGCCGGTTCAATTCCCACATGGGACGGTGAGCTGTGCCCTCCATAACTAGATTGAAGACAACGAGCTGCTGCTGAGCTGCCAGAGGGGTGGCTGGCTGGCTCAGTTGGTTAGAGCATGAACTCTCAACAACAAGGTTGCCAGTTCAATCCCCTCCATGGGATGGTGGGCTGTGACCCCCCCACAACTACATTGAAAACAGCAAGTGCACTTGGAGCTGAGCTGCGCTCTCCACAACTAGATCAAAGGACAACAACTTGGAGCTGATGGGTCCTGAAGGAACACAATATTCCCCAATAAATTTTTTTTAAATGGCTAAAATGGTAAATTAAAAAAAAAATTGATTCCAGCATATGAAACTGAACTTTTTCAGATCTGTGAAAACATGTTTCAGAAACTCCTAAATATATTTTTTGTATCTGTGAAAATGTGTATTTTTGAAATTACTGAAGACCCAATCTATGTTAATCTTAATGTTTAGACTTGTTCTCTTAGATTTTTAAAAGTATGTAAGTCCAAACTTTGCCATCAATATCTTTATGTCCACAATTTGCTGCTAAAATTTTTTATTTGGTCATTTTTTTTTCTCATTGATCTCTCTGTAAGCTATTTAAACACATTATACATATTTTTCTGGTTTATTTTCATTAAACTATACACTCCATGTAGGGCCAGAGAGAGATGTCTTTCAATGTTATTTAAAAGCTAATGAAGTCAGAAAATTCAAGCAATCAATGCATAATAAAGTTAAAGTTACTTTGACAAGGTCATAGTCATTTCTAGAATCAGCTTTATTTGTGCAATGTATCTCTGAGGAAATGTCACTACTTAAGTGTGTCTTGTGTATGTAAGACAGAAGCATCTGTGGCTTCCCACCCCAGTCTCTATCGTTTCATCTGGTGTTCTTTTTTTCTATATCTATTTATCTTCATTTGACAACTATGTATTTTACTTGTTAACAGATTCCAGGCCTGTGTTCACAAACTTGGTCTGATTTGTTTACTGATATATCCCCAAGTTCTCCAATAGTAGCTGGTAGGTCTTAATTAAAGGTTAAATGAAAGTACATCCAAAGAATCTAGAAATTACCTAAGGTTCAGAATGACCGATAAGTGGATTCACCTGTGATGCACAAACACATTAATTATAAGACATCTAAAAGTGAATTCCTTTTTTTGAGATATTTTCCCCCCAGCTCTTTCCTTCTTTAACATGGTAATTAAAGCTAACTGGCCTGGCCTCCATCTATCAATCTTCGGTTATTCAAGCAGTTTCAGAGAAAATAATACAATTATCAATCAGTAAAAGGGGCGGGGGCAGAAAGGAAACAACTTAAGCAGTAGCTTCAACGGGGCATTCCCGGGCTAAATGGCCGGCCTTGCCACAGCGGTAACAGTTGATCTCGGTGGTCCTGCTGCAGTTGATGGCCATATGGCCCATCTCACCACACCGGTAGCACTTGATTTGGTTGCACTCTTTCTGAATGTGGCCGTATTTGCCACAACAGTAGCACTTGTGCTCTTCCTGATGGTCGCAATCACGAGCCAGATGTCCTGGTCTGCCACACGTGTAACAGCACAGCTCTTTCTCTTGCTTACGCTCGACACAGTCTTTGGCGATGTGGCCACTTCTCCCACAGTTGTAACAGATGTCCTTGAGAAGGTCACAGTTCCTAGCGTGATGCCCTGACTCACCACAGCGGTAACAGGTATCAGGTAGAGTGGTGGGACTGCACTCAGAACCTCTGCCATGGCTTCTGGCCCCGCGGCCTCGAGCCCCTCCTCCTCTAGGGCATTCCCGGGCCCAGTGTCCTAAGCGTCCACACCGGAAGCATTCCTTACTGCTCATGGCTGCAGTGACATGTGAGATCTTGCAGTGAGGGGGGCCACCACCGCCCCAGAGGCCCTGACGCGACTCCCCTTAGGGCGGCTTAGAAATCAGTGGCTGTTTTTCTATAGGGGCCTCCACGACGTCACACAAGGTTTGTACACGGCCCCATTCATATGTCACAGGCGTTCCAGCGGCCATTCCCTCCTATCCTTGAAGCCAAAAGCGCCTCTCAATGTTTTCCGTTTTTTAAAAATAAAAGCTTGGGTCGCTGAATTTGAGTTTGAATCCCTCCCTTTTCAGAAAATGTGCCCTGTGGGATTTCTTACAATTAAGACCTACACGTTCTTTGTGGTCTAGTAGATGACCAATTTTTACATATGCACTATGGACATAGGAAAAATACATGTGAGATGTGTCTAATCCAGTAAATGAAAGACACAAATGATAACATATTAGACTAACCCATTTTTTTGTTTTAAAAAATAAAACACAAATGTCCATAAAGATATGACATACATAAGATAGAAAAAAAATCTCTAAAATGCCGGAAAGATTTACTCACAATTTAGCCTATTTTATTGTACTAATCTTAGTTTTCAACATAGTCACCACCATTTACGTTATAAAACATAACACAGTTGAAGCATTCAGTATAAATAATTCATTATTACTTGGGAAATAAATTACAAAACCATAATTTACATATTGGACAGATTTCCTCTCTGTTTTCCAAATTGTTTATGTCTTATATAAACCTCATAAAGACCTATGCACATGTTGTTCATTTATATAGATACAGAAATAAGTATGGAAAACTACATACTGAAATATCAACAGAAGCTATTTTGGGGTTATATGATTGAATGTGACCTTTTTCTCCTTATTTTCCTTCTCTGTAATTTACAATTTTTGAAAATATTTTGGGTTGTTTAATTTTAAAAATTCACAATAAACATTTTTCTTTAAGTTACAAGTTAGCTATATGATTTGCTTATGATTTTTTTCAGGCAGCCAATACAAATGTATTTGGTAAAACACGGATATAAGAATAGTGAATGTAGGGTATTATGCTAAGTGAAACGTCAGAAAAACAAAGACAAATACCACGATTTCACTTATATGTGGACTAAAGCGTACACAAACACACACACACACATACAAACACACACACAAATAGACTCATAGATACAGAGAACAAACTCATGGTTGCCAGATGGGAGGGGGTTTTGGAAGCTGGGTGAAAAAGGTGAAGGGATTAAGAGGCACAAACTGGTAGTTACAAACTAGTTCCAGGGATGTAAATTAGAGCATAGGGAATATCGTTGATAATATTGTAATAACTATGTATGGCCCAGGTGGGTACTAGACTAATTGGGGGATCACTTCATAAATTATATAAATGTCTAACCACTATGCTGTACACCTGTAACTAATATATTGAATGTCAACTGTAATTGAAAAATAAATAAATAAATTTTAAAAAAGAATACTGAACATAGCTGTTGCTCTTTATTTTGAATTTGACTTAATAGGCATGTGCAACTGGTTCCATAAATGTAATGACAAAGAAAAATGTTTTCAAAAATGAATAAACGTTTAGAGCCAAAGAGCATGGGTAGTTGCTACATACAGAGTGATGAAATAAATTTTCTTCCTAATCAATTAAATGGTGCTGTATAAATGGTTTCAAAAGCAAAAATTCTCTCTTTAGTTCAAAACTTGATATATGCTTATTAAATTAACCTTATCAATTATCATATTTAAATCTTCCTTTAGGTTTATATTTTTATTAAAGTAATGAATGCCCATAGTTTAAAGTATTGATTTTTCAATGGATCAATATCCAACATTTACATAACTATAACTATGTAAATGATACTCATGGCTGAGCCATGAATACTCTGATCACTTTTCATTACCTACACAGCATTTTGTCTCCTGGAGTTACTGTCATTCTTCATGTATTAATTTCTCATATACTTTTCTCCATTCTATTTCATAGATCTATATGGCTATCGTTATGAGTACCATACAGTCTTCACTACTGTGACTTTACATTTTGTTTTGAAATTAGGAAGAGTGAGGATTCCAACTTTGTTCTACTTTTCCAAGATTGTTGTAACTATTCTGAGTCCCTTGCATTTCCACATGAATTTTAGTGGCAATTTGTCACTTTCTGCAAAAAAGGCAACTAAGATTTGATATACGAGGTCTGTCGATTAAGTTCGCGAACTCACCCTAGAAAAAGTGCTACATACCTCATTGTTGAATATCACTACAGTCACCGTTGAAGTACTCCCCTGGGGAAGCTATGCACCGACACCAGCACCTAGTCCACCCTTCAAAGCAATTATGGAACTTTTTTTCTGGAATGGTCATCAGAGCTGTCATCGTATTACCCTTGATGTCCTGAATGTCATCAAAATGTCTTCCTTTCAATATTTCCTTTATCTTCGGGTAAAGAAAGAAGTCATTGGGGGGGCTAGATCAGGTGAGTAGAGAGGGTGTTCCAATACAGTTATTTGTTTACTGGCTAAAAACTCCCTTACAGACAGTGCTGTGTGAGCTGGTACATTATCGTGATGCAAGAGCCATGAATTGTTGGCGAAAAGTTCAGGTTGTCTAACTTTTTCACGTAGCCTTTTCAGAACTTCCAAATAGTAAACTTGATTAACTGTTTGTCCAGTTGGTACAAATTCATAATGAATAATCCCTCAGATATAAAAAAAAGTTAGGAACATCTTTGCAACAAGTTCGCAAACTTAATTGTCTGACCTTGTATAGTGTGGAATCCGTAGACCAATGTAGGGAGTATTACCTTAACAATATTAAGTCATCCAACACACGAGCACAGGATGGTGTCCCATATTTTAGGTTTTCATTTTCATTTCAATGTTTTGTAGTGTTTAGTGTATAAGTCTCACAGTCTTTTGCTAAATTTTCCCCTAAATATTGCATTCTTTTGGATTGTTCATTGTTAGTATATAAAAACATAATTATTTTTGTATATTGATCATCTATCCTGCAACCTTGCTAAACTGAACTGATTTAATAGTCTCAACAGTTTTATAGTGGATAATTTAGGTTTAGGATTTTCTATAGACAAGATTATATCAATTGCAAGTAGGGATAGTATTGAATTCTTCCTTTCCATTCCAATTTACTTTACTCAAAGTCCACCAATCTAAGTGTTAATCTTATCCAAAAAAACACCCCACAGAAACATCCAGAATAATAGTTGACCACACATGTGGGTACCATGACCCAGCCAACTTGGCACATAAAATTAACCATCATAACCTCTAAAAGATGGTCATTTTCCTAAGAAATGTTATAGGGTGGGGGAAAACACGGAAATAGAACCTCGGAATGTAAGCCTAAGGTGGATGGATACAATAGGGGCCTCCAAATTTCTCTTTTATCACTCCTGAGGAACTGCTTATGAACTGGGAAGGTCAGACAAATAGGTAGGCCCAAGACCATAAGTATTTTATAGAGTTCAAGATTTACAAGCTGTGCCTCCTTCTTCAACTTCTCTTCAGATGGGACCATAGTATATTAGGGAAGTTTTGTCAAAAGGAAGAGAAGTGGGAAAAGCAACTAACTCTATCTGCAAAAATTATTATATGCTAACCTCAATTTTATAATATTTAAAAAATAGAATGCTGTCCATTTATTAAAAATGATAAAGATGATAATTGGGAACATGAAAAAAAGTTAAAACAACACATTACATCTATAGAAACGTTGATGTTAAACCATTACATATTTAAACACAAATTGAAAAAACAAAGATAAGCTAATGGGCTGGAAGATTTTTTTTTTCGGGTGATGAAAAATTCTAAAATTGTGGTGATGGCTGTACAACTCTGTGAATATACTAAAATCCATTGCATTGTACACTTTAAGTTGGTGAATTGTATGACATGTGAATTATATCTCAATAAAACCTTTGTAAGAAAAAAGGGAACACAAATAAAAGCAATTGTTATAATAGTGTTGTAGAACTCTGGGCAAAATTTCCTTTCCTTTCCTTTTATTTTATTTTTTTTAAAGATTTTTTATTGGGGAAGGGGAACAGGACTTTATTGGGGAACAGTGTGTACTTCCAGGCCTTTTTTCCAAGGCCAGTTGTTTCAATCTTAGTTGTGGAGGGCGCCCTTCAGCTTCAAGTTGTTGTCCTTTCAGTCTTAGTTGTGGAGGGCGCAACTCAGCTCCAGGTCCAGCCGCCCGTTGCTAGTTGCAGGGGGCGGAGCCCACCGTCCCTTGCGGGAGTCCAACCGGCAACCCTGTGGTTGAGAGCCCACTGGCCCATGTGGGAATCCAACCGGCAGCCTTCGGAGTTAGGCGCACGGAGCTTTAACCGCCTGAGCCACCTGGCCAGCCCCAATTTCCTTTTATTTTAACTCTTAAGAAATAACAAATGATTCTTTTAATTTAGGAGAGAGGTTCTTTGTACCACTATCACTTCAGGGGATCTCTTTTTTCTTTCTGAATATTGTACATTGTTCTATAACTTTTGTGCATGTTATGTAAAAAACAAACTTCCATTATTTCTCTGAATAATGTTAATGTAACATTCTTAATTAATTAGAAAAGATGATAATGTACACATTTTATGGGTCTCAGGATTTATGGATTTGTGGGTCTCAGTTTTTGACATTTCCAAAGTGGCTTTCTTAGAAAGCAAGAAGAACCAGATATTAAAGTAAAACATCGTGAAGAGAACCAAATATTATTTTGTATTCTCTTCTGCTCACATCCAAAGAGGAATCCATTTTCACAACCTCTTAAAACGAATATGTGAATTTCTCACAGAAGACAGGAACAAGCCTGCTATTTAGCAGTGAAGGGCACTGAAGAGTAGCTTTAATGTCCAGACAATACCAGGGTTGTGAAGAGAAAGAAAAAGGCATTGTATATTGCTACCTGCCCCCAAACTGAATGAACACCTTTGCCCTTTTGGCTTCGTGCAAGGGGTCTTTTGGTTCCCTGTCTCTGGGTCTCCTCCTTGGGTTTATCATCCATCATCACGCGTCCTGTTTGCTTGACACTAGCTGGTTGGGCCTAGCTTGAGAGCTGCTTTGGAGAAAATTGTGTGGATATAATACCTTTTTAACAACACTTTTTGCAATTTTTTTTTAATACTGTTTGCAATGTCAGGCACTCAGGGAGAAGAGTAAGACGCCGAGTAGAGCTGCGGGCGGGTAGGGAAGGCCACTAAGGATAGCAGAACCAATAGGCAGGCAACAGGGAGACTTAGCAACGAAGGTAGTAGCCTGAGAAGAATGGGAACGGGATTGACTAAGGAAGGATGGGCTGAGGAAGGGATGGTGGTGGAAGCCGCTTTGACCAAGGGAAGGCCAGGTGAAAGAAGCTAGGGATCCGCGCCAAGACCGCCTGAGGTTAGCCTTCCAGAAGTGGTTGGAGGTGGGGGTGGGGAGGAGAGGGAGTGCTCAGCGCATGCGCTGGAAGCATTGCGGTGATCCTGCAGAGGCAGTCCTTAGCTGGCGTCAGACTTGCGGCTGGAGGCACGGCTGGTGTGCCTGGTGTCCAGTGCCACCTTGTCCTGCTGCTGCCACCCTGGCGCCGCGAGCTCTGTGCCGATGCTCCCTTCACCCTGTCTTGGGACGGCCGGCACTAAAAATTCATGCTGCGACACTCGATTCAGCCAGGAGGTAAAAAAGGAACGACATAAGGGAAGAATGTGGAGGGCGGCGGAGAGAACTCGGGCCAGGGAGATCCTTAATTTGTTTGTGTGTTCTCCCTGTTCATGAGCGGGAAGAAATTGGGGGGCTGTGCGGCCACAGATCTACAAAAGGGCGTTGAGCGTGTACTTCCCACTGTGAAAGGAATAGATTCCTTTCCTCTAACCAAGGCTGAGGTACCTGGGCGTCGGTATTTTCCCTAACGTCCACTGTTAAACAATTTTGGAGTGCCTCATGTGTAGCAGGTGTATTTGAAGGGCGGGGCCCTGGGACTAGGCTCATCTGATCCTGAGAGCTTTCTCTGCCTTTGTTCAGGGTGCTGGGTCTTAGTATGGAGTCCGAAGGTATTCTAGCCCCTCCCTGGGGGTCGAGGGGAATTCAATCCCAATTTGGCATCTGTTTGGATCACCTGCAACGCAGCCTTTTCCGTACTCCACTTCCCTAGTTTATCACACTTACCACCGTTAGGGAATGCTGGTCGTGGCTCTCCTTGAGCACTGGGGCACAACTGTAGCAAGAAACACGTCCAGATAGCCATCAGGCGCGAATATATAAAAAATGGATGTGGGAGGGCAGAGAACAGGGGAGGACCGGCGCGGTGCCGGGGTATATTTGGTAGGCTGGGGAGGTGCAGGAGCACGCAGGTATGTTTCAGAAGGCCGGCGGTGAGAGGGGCGCTTGTGGGGGAGAGCGGGAGGTACGCATGCGCAAGCCTTAGGGCGAGGGTCTAAAGTGTATTTAAGAAAGGAAAATTGGTGGTAGACGGTACCCGCTGTTGGGGGGGGAGAGTGAACGTGCGCATGCGTATTTGAGACGGCGTTGCCGGCTTTAACGGTAGGGAAGAGGCGCGCATGTGTATGTTAGCCGGAATGACGGGGAGGGGAGGCGAGCCGCGTACGCGTAATTCAGATTGCAAAATGGCGAGGGGGGAGGTAAGTTGTCCTTGCTTGGCCATCTTGGGCTAGGAGGACCTGCAGCGAAGCAGATCTACCGTTCTAGTTCAGTGAAGGGATCAGCCTGAGTTGGAGTTGCCCTTGGCTGCGGCCAAATCCACCGGAAATTAACCCAGACTCTTAGCCTCTCGCTGGACTTTGGATACTGTGGGTTTAAAAATGCGGAGGCGATGGTGGCTCTATAGGTTTCGGCAGCTGGCTGTGGATAGGAAATGCGGAAAATCGGAGCACTTGGAGACCGGCCACATTCGGAGGACTCTCTGTCGGACTTGCAGATATTGCTTCGCTGAACTTGGCTCTGGACACATTCTCTTATTCCATCAGAATAGCAGAACACAGTATAGTCCCAGTATTGTGAGAATCTACTGATATGTTTGTCAGAAGTCCTTGATTTTCTCCCCTTGAAAATATTGGGGTGAAGATTTGGCTGTGCTTCCAAATCCTTTGTTACTCTTTGCTTCAAACCTAGGATTTGGGCAAATGGTAATTGGTGGTATGAAGGTGACCTGGGCTCACACCCTTTCCTCTAAAATTATTTTTTTCTGTAAAACTTTGAGCACGGTTTCGTCTAGGGAGATGACTTTTCTTTTTAGGCAGCCTTACTGTCATGTCTCTCAGAGGGCTGTCAGTGAGGATCAATTGTTAATCGCGAAAACTAATGATTTACCACTTAGATGTGTAATAGAAAGGGCTCAGGATTCAAAGTTAAGACAAGTCTTTTCTAGTAATCCTAGCTGTAATCTCATGCTGGTCCTTTACTTTCTCTGGGCCTATTTCCCTATCTAATAATAATTATGCACAAACGTCTACAGCACCTAAACTATGTATTTTTACACGTCTTCACTCATTTACTACTCTGGACAATCTTAGGAAGTAACAACACCATTGTTCACCATTTGAGGAACACAGATTGAGTAATTTGTCCAAGGCTTTACCTCTAGTTGAATGGCTGAAAATGCATTTTTATCCAGGTACTATGGCTCCAGAATCCTGTACTATTAAACATCATGCTTTACTGCCCTAAAATGAAGGTGCAAATTTAAAGGACCCTTCCTTTATTATTTCAAATTTTGTTTGTAACTTGCCTGTGCTTTTTAAGAAAGGACACCTGTTTGGTGCTTTTTACTCAGTGCATTTGTCTTCTACACACATAGAAGACAAAAAGGAAAGAATTGTTGATTTGGATCCTAGTGGGGTGGCCATCCTTATCTACCCTTGTCTTCTGTGCTTTTTGTTCTGCAGAGGGTTTAAGATGGCCGACTGTGGCAGGCTGGACACACCCTTCTTGTTTTGCCAGATTTGAGATCTAGTCTATTGCTTTGAGACAACCCGTCATTTGCTGCAGTAGAGATTTTCTTTTTACCCATTAGTAATATTTTGGTGTATTAATACAAATCTCTAATACTAAAGGAAAGGTTATTGCTTTTTTCCCCTTATACTACAAGACTGAAATACCTGCATTTCTTTTATTTTTTGGTTAGGATAGATATTGGAGTAGAATTACTACATCAAACGGTATGAACATTTTTAACACTCAACATGTGTTGCTACATTTCTTCCACAAAAGGCTGTACCAATTTTTACTCACTCAAGCATTGAGTAGTATTTGTTTTAAAAAATTATTTTATGGATAAAAACCAGTATTATTTAAATTTTGCATTTCTTTGGTTATTAGTGAGTTTGAATTCCTTTTTCCTCCGTATATTTCTTAGCAGTTTTATTTTCCTTGACATGATGATAGCTCATGTATTAGATTGATTTATCTGCTTGAGTTTCAGTTTAGCGTTTCTTATTGTTATCTATTTTAATGTGTTCTGTAAATAAAGGCTATTACTCAGATTTCTGTAAGGTTTTAAATATATACTACAAGTTATTGTTTGCCTTTTAATTTTTGTTTTTAAATTTTTGGTTAGCGGAGACTTGAAATCATGTGGTCAAATCTTTTGTGACTTTTCTTCCAGTGTTTACATTCCATAGTTCCCTCAATCTAGAAATTTGGTAAATATTCATTGCATCTTTGAGAGTAACCATTAAGTATGGGGAAAAATCCACAATTTCACCACCCAGAGATAATAAATGTGTTAACTTCTTTTCATTCTTTCTTCATTTTCTACAGTTGCTCATATATTTGTACTATTTATATCGTGTTTTGTGTTTAACATTATAAAATGAATTTCTCCATGTTAAATATTCTTTGTAATTGTCATTTAATGGTTTCATAATATTTTGTTGTATGGAGGTATTTTAAGATTTTCAGTATTTAAAATTATGGAATGAATGTCTTGTCATTTAGTTTTTGTTTATCTGTTTTGAGTTATTTTGTAAAATAGAGTTGCAGAATTAGAATTATTCATCAAAAAGTTTGAACATTATAAAGACTTGCCATAGTAGTGTTCCAAAAAATTATGTCAGTTTTTATACCCAGTCATTAAGGTACTTAATTTTTTTTGTTTTTTTGCTAACTTTGCATAGTTAGCAAATAGTAAAATAGTAAAATAGTAAGAGGACGGCATCTTTGTTTTACAGTACGTTTCTCTTATTATTGGCGAGGCTGGACTCTCAAATGGTAATTATTAGCTCATTTCCTTTTGTGGACTATGCAATTTGAGTCTGAATGTTATCTCTGTAAGAGCTCTGCATTATGTGCTCTGTATAAGGATCTATTATCACCCGTCATTTGTTGCAAATGACAAATGTCATTTGTTGTACATCTACTCCTGGTTTATGTTTGTTGCCATTGAGTCTGAAGATATTTTTGTGATGCCAAAGTCAGCTGCTGAGTGGGGTACATGTCAGATTCTTGGTAGCCAATTTGAGATAACATTTGTCTGTCCTCTAAATAGATAGCCATTTCTTTTTATCTAAAAGGAAAGCATTCTTGAGTTCTGCACAGCAGTGGTGTTCCCTGGCTGTGGGTGTGGGGAGAAGACATGGCAACATTTTGTCCCTAATAAGACACCAACTTAGACAAGACACAAAACTGTAGTCTGCTCTCCCCCTGCTCATTCAGGGACCGATCTTATTTTGAATATTTATGAGTGATCTGGGAGAGGATATGAATGTAGTGTAGTGTCCATAGTTGTAGATAACACTAAGATCTTTGGGGATATAAAACCCTAACAGGAACAAACTGCAACACCTGAGAAGACTGACAGTTGGCAGAATGAACAGTATAGGCAAGAGCAGTGTATGACTTTAAGGGAAAGTAGTATGTTAAGCATAGAAAATAGTAGCCTCAGAGACATTGGGTCCCAAGACAGGGATCTGGCTGTAAATGGCAACAATTGATTGATGTCATCAGCTCAGTTTACTGGTGCACAGACAAAAGCCGTTAAAAACCGAGGCCTTAATTAAGAACAGTATGGGACACAGAAAAATTCCATCTTGTCCTGGTATAAAACCATTTGAACCAATTGACTAGTTAACAGTGGATGTCTCCTCAAGGAGTCTCTTGCTATCTATCACTCACTGAATTTTGAAAAGAGTACAGGAAGAGTGTGTTACCTCTTTGTTTCCTTTTTCTTATTTATAATGTATAGGTGATTTAGATTAAATATTCTGAAACCTCTTTGGGGAGGGTGTAGGGTAGGGTGGGTGTCTTATTCTGGTTTCCTGAAACTGGGTCTGTTATTTGTGGTTCAGAGAATCAGTTTAATTAATTTATTAAGTAAACCTTTATAAATGATTCCCACTCCATGAGCTGTATACTCTCTCTTTTATACTTAATAACATTGTAATTCTTTTATGTTTTCAATGAAGAGATTATTGGATTTAGAGGTGCCAAGCAGAGCTGTAACTGCTTTTTGCTATCCAGTTACACTGGGTTAATCCAGTTAGTTATAAACTCCTATTTTTTTCAGGATTTTGCTAATTACAATTACAGATGTTAAAACAGGTTTATGTGTGTGGTGGGGAGGTTGACAGATACATAATAAGCAAAACAAAATGAAACAACAGCAAGAAAGCTTGTGTCGTAAAGAAGGTGGTTAACAAGGTCTTTTACTGAAGGTCTATACCTGTCTTGTGCATGGGAGTCCCATTTTACACCATGCCGTTGTCTAGTTTCCAAATTCATCTATCATCAGGAGTTGGGGAGAGCTTGGGTTTTTGAAATAGCCTAAAAGCATATAACCTCTCATTTCTACAGTTTATTACTCCCCTCTCTTGATGTTACAGCAGCCTGGAGCAGCGCCCCCTGGAAAGAAATTTTACATCGGCCATTATAATACAACCTGATAAGTGTCACAGCACTTATCAGGTTGTATTGTAATTGTCTGTGTATTTGCCTCTCTCCCCTCCTATGTTATCAGTTATACTGTGAGCTCCTTGAGGGCAGGGACAGTGTCTTCATCTCCAGAGCCCAGCCTGGCACATTAGTAGGCCTCAGTAAATGTTTATTGGATGAATAAATGAATGACTCATCAACAAACCTTTATTGTGTGCCTGCTAACGTGATCTCCACAGGCTCTGGACTGTCAGCTTCTTCTTCAAAATGTGTGTGGTCAGAGACTAGCTGTTTCTTTCCAATTATGTATATATATTCTCAAGAGTTTCTCCTGAGATAAGGCTCTTTTTGTGTTTGGAGTTTGGTCCTTGGTATTTACAGATGTTGCTAGCTACTGTTCTTACTGTTGCCAGTCTCTTCTTGGTGGGACTTGCGTGATAGCTGCTGGATTGGGCGCCTCATCCTCACTACCCAGTGGTTGCTAAATGGTTCCAATTTGTAGATTCATCCCCTTTTCACTCCTCTTCAGGTCATCCTCTGAATGGTATTCCTAGGTAGGGCTGTGCATTCTAAATCAGGGGTGGGCAAACTACAACACGTGGGCTGCCTAGTTTTGCAAATAAAGTTCAATAGGAACACAACTGTGCTCATTTGTTGATGTTTTGTCTGTGGTCTCGTTGGCCTCCACCAGCAGAGTTGAGTAGCTGCATCAGACATGTTGGCCCACGAAGCCTGGCCCTTTCCAGAAAAGGATTGCCTACTCCGTTTTTGGATCATCATTCAATAGTGATGGTTCCATTCCCCTCTCCATTCACCAGAAATACTTTTAGCATCTCAGAAACTCATTTATTTACCTCATTCATTATTACTTATGATACGTCTTTTTCCTATTTTACAGAGGGGTCAGCTAGGATACACTTCAAACTAGGAGAGTATAAGCCCTCCCCTAGGGTCTACAGTCAGCCAGTTATACTGTCTTTCAACTTCAAGTTTTGAGCTTCCACTCTAGAAATTCCTTTTGTTATATCCTAACTTCAAACATGTGGACATTTCATTGCCTTGGTGCCTTATTCCTTGCCACCCTCCTTTCTACACAGCTCTTTGAAATGACAATATGGAAAATGAGGTACTAATGTGAGATGAGGCAGAAAGGTAGGCTGAGGCAAATGTTTAGACAGTCTGAATGCTAATTTTTAAACAAAGAAATGGAGTTTGTGAAATAGTCACTTATTCAGACTTAAATAGGAGTGAGCTTGGACTATCAAGAGCTGAGGGCCCTCCCCTCTACCTTTCCTAACCTACCACACCTTGTCTTGGTAACCTGCCTGTGAGTATATTGTGATTCATTTCATTTCATTAAAAAGAGTTCCAAGTCCAATGCAAGAAAGCTAGATCTAAAAATCCAATATGGAGAGACTATCAGATAGTGTCATTCTTGGGGTAAAATAGACGGAAGGAAAGGTCTTGCAGTATTATTTTTGAAGTTCTTATTAGATTTTTCCCAGCATTCTATTATGCAAAATTTCAAACACGCATACAGAAGACAGAAGATTTGAATGGATTGTACAGTTAAAACCCACGTACCCATCACATCTATGTTGCTGTATTTGCTTTATTGCATATTTATCTAATAAAATACTTGTCATCCATTTTGATCTCATTTGTATCTGACCCATCATGGTGCTGAAAAATAGTTTCTTTTGATTCTTTTTTTTTTTTAATTTTATTTTTTAAATTTATTGGGGTGACAATTGTTAGTAAAATTACATAGAATTTCAGGTGTGCAATTCTGTATCACATCATCTATAAATTACATTGTGTGTTCACCACCCAGAGTCAGTTCCCCTTCCATCACCATATATTTGATCCCCCTTACCCTCATCTCCCACCCCCCAACCCCCTTACCCTCTGGTAACCACTAAATCTTTTGATTCTTATCTGTACGTATTTTCCAAGTTGGCATGGATACCATTGCAGCATAACTATGTAAAAGTAGATCTGCTTGGAAATGAGAGTCCCGGGGAGGAGCCATTTTGTTTCCAAAAGAAAATGGCTGCAGCTCACTGTTGTTTACTGGAAATAGTAGGAGAAGGAAAGATGGAAGTCCAGGTCCAGTGTTAACCACTCTTTCCAATAATAGACTGGCCTGCCCTTCATTCATTTCACTGTCTTGGGGGGCAGGTGGTTTTCTGAAGAGGCTTTCTCTTGGTTCTTTACAACAAAGTCACATCAAAATGCCACTGAGATGATACTTGGCATTAACACAATTCCTTGGAATTTTTGCAAGTGGATTTTTAATTTGGACTACTGTCTAGTATTCTTTTCGACCTTTTCTGTTAACAATAGCCATAGAGTTAATGAGGAACCACTACAAACTCAAATCTTATCATTATCATGAACATAATAATGGTAAATGTTACCTGTTTGTGTCTGTCTCCCTTCATTTAAGCCTAAGGGCAGAGGCCGTATCTTACTCATCTTTGTAAGTCTCTTAGTAATAAATGTTTACATTAATAAAAAATGCATTATTGCATGTAACAACATAGGCAAAGATTTAAAAATGCTATGCTCGTGTTGGTGGGGTATGTCCAATTTTAGTGTAACCATTTGTTAGGGGCAGTTTGGCAGTATGTATTAGTGGGCAGAATAAATATTGTATGTCTTTTGCCCTAGCAATTTCATTTCTAGGAATATACCCCCAAATATTCTAAATGAATTTAAATATTCTAAAGAAAATCTAGAGAAATATCCTAAGGTATTGTAAAAGACTTAGGTATGGGAATGTTCACAATGTTGGTAGCAGTAGAAAATGGAAAAACTTAACCTTTTCACGAGTAGGAATTTGGATAAATAAATTTTAGTGTATTTGTGTAATAATACAACATAGACATTAAACATAAAAATAGTCTGATAGTTTGGTATTTGACAAATAGTCTGGTATTTGACTTTGAAAAATCTACCCAGTGTATTAATTGAAAGAAAAGATAACAGAGCAGTTCTATGATTTCATCTCATTTTTGTGAAATAAAAATTCATGTTTGTACATGCACATAAAAGTAGTTGGAAGAAGATTCCCCCAAAAGTGTTAAACTTTTTGGGATTCTGTGAATTTTAGTTTTTATCCTTAACATATTTCTGGAATTAAAAAAAAAAAGTGCCTTTATGACTTTCAAAGTTAGACAAACATTGAAACTATTTCCATTTTGAAATGTGTTGACCTGAACAGAAGTGGAATAAATGGGGTGGTGAGGCAGCAGGAAACTGGAGCAGTTTCGTTTGGAAAAGAGCTGGGTGAGGTGGGAGAAGGCAGTGGTGGAAATAAGATTGCTGTCTCCAGAGGAAGGCAGTAAGTACCAACTACTCTGTTCTTGGTTCCTTAGCAGAGGCATTTCACACATCACAGCTTACACTTACCATTTATTGCCCACATCCCTGTACACATTCCTTTCCCACCCTTGTCTCTCTGGGCTTTAATAAGCTAAATAATTACTAGTGGCAACAGCTGCTTGTGGGTATTCTTGCCCTAGTAATGGCTACTTTACTTTTTCCAGTAAAGAGATGGCTCAAACTCATCAAGGCTCCTGACCCTGCCCCTCCCTCCCTCTACCCCCCATCTACAGTGGGAGAGCTTTCTGCTTAGGCCTCCTGATCACTAGTAGGTTATAAGACATAACTTTCTGCTGCTGATGATGAAATAGTTTAGAATGAGCCCTGAGAAACTGCTCCTTGGGTCTGCCTGGGGTTTGAGGGTTGCCTGCATCTCACTGAGTAACAGGAAACCTAGTTGCAATAGATGGTGCTGCCAGCATTGAATGATAAAAATTTATTGCCTGGGCTTTGGGCCATCGCTGAATTGCAGAGTTCTGGGTTGCTTTTCCTGCTAAGCAGCTAGGACCTGAGAAACTTGGAAGTAGTAGTCTGCTTCCTTAGAAAGAAAGGACCCTTGGGGATCTTTGGCTTGTCCTTTGTGTCTCAGCTCTGAGTACCATTCTTCCTAGTGGTTGAGTCTTGGAGGTAGGGGACTAGCCATAGACCTACCTAGCTCCTTGCAGATATGTTCAGTTCCTTTTCATACATGGGTAAGGTGAGTCCTGGTGGCAGTTGAGATTATAAATGAAAATAAATCACAAGTCTTGGTCCAAAGAACAGAGTTTTGTTACCTTCCTCTTCAGTGTGAATCAAATGCAATGTGATGACTACATGGAGGTTTGATTCCATTTTACAGGGCTGTTTTAGTCAGGAGTATGGAATGGAGGGTCATAACTGCCA
The DNA here is from genome assembly GCF_004115265.2 of Rhinolophus ferrumequinum. Taxonomy (NCBI): domain Eukaryota; kingdom Metazoa; phylum Chordata; class Mammalia; order Chiroptera; family Rhinolophidae; genus Rhinolophus; species Rhinolophus ferrumequinum. Next base: position 539,101 of record NC_046284.1, read on the forward strand.
GACATAGAAGGTCCCCTAACAGATCAAGTTTACCACCATTCAAAGATAAGGATGTTGAGGTTGAAAGAGGGGAAGGACTTACAGGCAGGCCAGCATAGGACTTTACATCTGAGTTCTAACGCTTTGGTAGAGTTACTCAGTGACTCTCTACCCAACTTATCTCATTTAAAATGGAGGCAAGAATCCATAGTAAATAGTAATTGCAGGCGGTACAACAGCTTTTGCCAGATAAAGAACATGATTGTGACAGTAATAATAATGCTTAGCAAGAGTGAAATGTGACTTGACTAATGTGGTAATGAGGTAAAAGTCAAACCTTGACTGTTCTGTCTCACATTGTTTCTCCTTCTTTCTCCCAATCCTACAGGTGATAAAAATTGCGATTCGAAGCCATGCCACTGGTGAAGAGGTATCTTGAGCCCTGCCTGCCCCAGTGAGGTTACTAGACAATTAGGAGAGGCTCAAATCAGCATTTTGCACGTGGTTGTGAAACCATTGTGAACTCTTGGTAAGTGGTCAGTGGCTTTTGCTCACTGAACCCCAGTTCTCTTCCATCCTCCTTTCCTTTTGGGACAGCAGACCTGTTGTTTTTTCTTTTTCTTTAGGCTAGTCATCTAACACCCACACACAACTTTTGAAAATTTCGTTTAAGGTCATATTATGTTAATAGTAGTGCTTATCACTTGTAAGTACCTTTTCTGTTCCAGACAAGTGCTTTTTTGTACAAATTTGTTACCTCATCTTAACAGTAACTCTGGGAAGTAGGATTTGTTCCTACTTTACTGGTAATAAAAGTGAAGATCAGACAGGTGATATCGCCAACGCAACACAGTGTGTGTCACATTGCAGAGATCTTAACTACCTCACTATATGCGAAGTCTTAGTCATTGGGACTTCCTGCCTCCTCGTGGGGTCGTGGGGTCGTTGTCACTGTCTTCTTCTAGAACATAGGGTCACATGTGAAGAGTTCATTGTCAAAGGGAGACAGGTGGCAAGAGCCATGTGTAGGTCCCTCTAACTTATAGAGATGACCACTTAGAATGGACTACAATTTCTTTCTCTCCTATTTGTTTATCTTTGTCTTCTCACCTTTTATTATTACCCTCATTCTCCTGCATGATGTTTATGTTGCACAATTTCTATAGGTTATGCTTTCTTCTACACCAAACAAAAACATTGCTCTTAGTAATACTTTATCTGATGTGTTTCCTTGGCAAGGGAAACAAAAGAAAAGTAAGCAAATGGGACTACCTGCAAACTAAAAAGTTTTTGCACACCAAAGGAAACTATCAACAAAACGAAAAGGCAACCTATTGAATGGGAGAAAATATTTGCCAATGATACATCCAGTAAGTGGTTAATATCCAAAATGTATAAGGAAATTGTGTAACTTAACACCAAAAAGTAAACAATCCAATTATAAAATGGGTAGAGGACCCAAATAGATATTTTTCCAAATAGGACACCCAGATGGCCAATAGACTTATGAAAAGATGCTCAATATCACTAATCATCATGGAAATGCAAATTAAAACCACAATGAGATATCACCTCACTCCTGTCAGAATGGCCATCATCAATAAATCAACAAACAAGTGCTGGCGAGGATGTGAAGAAAAGGGAACCCTTGTGCACTGTTGGTGGGATTGCAAATTGGTGCAGCCACTATGGAAAACAGCATGGAGGTTCCTCAAAAAATTAAAAATAGAACTACCTTATGACCCAGCAATTCCACTCCTGGGTATTGAGCCAAACAAATCCAAACACTAATTCGAAAAAAAAATATATGCACTCCTGGGTTTACTGCAGCACTATTTACAATAGTCAAGATAATGGAAACAACCAAAATGCCCATCAATAGATGACTGGATAAGAAGAGGTGGTACATACATACAATGGAATATTATTACTCGGCTGTAAAAAGAGTGGAATCTTACCATCTGTGACCACCAGGATGGACCTAGAGGGTATTATGCTAAGTGAAATAAGTCAGACAGAGAAAGACAAATACCATGTGATCTCACTTATGTGTGGAATCTAAAAAACAAACAAAAATAAAATAAAAGGCAAGGTACCTTGATAGTCACAATAAAAATAGCTGCTGTGTGGGACCTACACTCAGCACTCCACAGGAATCATCTCATTTAATTCCCACGACAACCTAATTTATTCAAGGTCACAAAGTTAGGAAGTGGCAGAGGTAAATCTGAATTCTTGCTGTGTCATGCCAAGGTCCATTCACATTAAGTCTTAATCATACTAGACTACAACCTTCAAAATAGGCTTTGATTTTTTTTTTTTTTTAATGTGGTACACAGATGAAGCTATGTGAGCAATGGCTGTCAGAATTCAGAGAAAGGATTCAATATGGGTTGATAGAATGATATAGTAAACAGAGAGGATTTGGGGACAAGGAACAGCTGGATTTTATAGCCCTGGAAAATGGGTAGGGGATATGATAGATGGTGGAAAGGTCAAGTGCCCAGAGGTGTATGGAGGGCTTGTTACGAAGTACGTAGCTGACATTGATAGCTTTGGCAGGTTCTAGGGACACAGGAATCCAGGCAGATAGTTGGGACTTTGTTCATTGTTAATAGGTTGAATTGTGTCCCCCAAAAGATATGTTGAGGTTCTAATCCCCAGTATTTGTGAATATATTTGGAAATAAGGTCTTTGCAGATGTAATCAAGATGAGGTCATACTTGATTAGGGTGGGTCCTAATCCAACATGACTTGTGTCCTTATATGAGAGGGAAATTTGGACACAGAAATATAGGAAGAAGACCATGTGAAGATGGAGGCAGAGACCATAGTTTTAAGCCGCCTAGTTTGCGAACATTTGTTATGTCAACCTGTGAAACAATAGAAATACATATACATATCTGCCTCCAGTTCCTGTCAAAGCTCTCCTAAACCCCTTGTAATTTCCTAAGTGATAAGAGTGCTAGGCGCCTCTTTTGTTCTATTATTTAGTCTTTGACCCCTGGTTGCTGACACAGGACTCCTAAATCCTTTGGAATTTCCTGGGTGATGGGAGCATCTTTTGTTCTAATGAGGCAACTCTTCGTGGGCTCCTGGATTGCTTCTCCATGGGGGCTGAGCACCAGAGAGACCAAGCCATGAGTAGAACTACGAACTTTCAGCCTGATCCCCCATCCTTCGGGAAGGGGAGAGGGACTTGAGACTGAGTTAATGATCAATCTTACCTACACGTTGAAGACTCCATAAACATCCCAAAAAGATGGGGTTCAGAGAGCTTCTGGGTTGCTGAAAACAGAGGTGCTGCACCCAGAATACATGCAAGTTTCATGCACTCTGCCTCATACCTCACTTTATGTATCTTTCCACTTGGCTGTTCATCTGTATCCTTTATTATATCTTTTATAATAAACTGCTAAACGTAAGCAAACAAACAAAGCATGGTGGCTGGAATTGGCCCGTGGGCTGGAGTTGTGACATTTTACTCTTACAACTTCTGCTTAGTCACTGCTTTTCTCCCCTCCTCCCCTAATGTCTTAGAGCACTTTTTCATCTCCAGTCTCTGCTACTGATGACTTGTTTTTGTCCATATTTCAGAGTTATAAGTGTTGTGCCTACTTGCTCGCGGACCGTGAAAGAATTCATAAGTCAGGTAGAAATATAGAAGAAAGATTTATTAAAGTAAGAGAAGGGTCAGCTGGGCAGAGTCTGCTGGAAACTACTGCAAACTACTGCATCGAGTTTTTGTTTGGTCTCAAGTTTTATATTTTCTAACCAGGATGTAAATTGCTTCGGCCTGTAGTGGAATTTTCTGTTGAGTTTAGCTTTGTCCGTTGGGGTGGGGGAAGGTGCAGTTAAGCTGGTTATTGCAACCTTTGCTTATGTTATGTAGATTTAAGTTGGAGCCTGGAGTGGATCTCATACAGATGCAAAACGTCTCCCAAGTCACAGGGCCAGCACTGAGCGGAAGTAAATAGAAACAATGAAACTAGTCTGCATAGTAAATGTATAGGAAGCAGAACCATTAAGGCCTGGCGGAAAGGAGACAATGAAAGAGAGAAAAAAACTTTAAAAAGTCCAAGGCTAAATTGCACTTGTTAAATCAAATTACACCAGAGATCCAAATCTCAAAATAGAAGACTTATAGGGCCACCATTACAATCCCCTGTCTTAACATTCCCCCATCTCTGATCGGCAATGAAAAATCTTTGGAAATTGGGATGAGGGTCTGTCTTCTGTAACTGCTTCAGAGCTGGTCGGGGGCGTAGAGCTGTCCTTACCTACAAGAATAAACTTCTGAGAGCACTGGTGACAATAGCCAGATGGGATGGTCTCTGGTTTTCTGCCTGATATCTTGCTTCTACTACGAGCTGCTTTCCCTATACTCCGTCTTCCTGCCTTCCTCTACCTCCTAGCGACTGAATACTTGTTTTTTTCTTATTCATAACTTGAGCATTATGCCCTTAGGTTGGTTTCTTCTAGCTTCTAATGCATCCATTAACAACAGGCTTCTTCATACTTTATGTGAGGGGTTGCAATTGCAAATGCCTGCAGAGTCCCGATCGGGTAAATGTGTAAGATGCTTATATTTTCTTTCTTTCTCTTGAAATGCTTCTTTGGGTTTTCTCTTTTTTTTGTTTTGATTTTGGCTTTTCTTTCGTTTATCTACTTCTGATAGAGACATTGGAAAAGAGATTTCTCTGCTCTTCAAATAAAAACAAGAGTGTTTGGAATTGCAGTCACCTGGAATGTGCACCAAAGGCTGAAATATTGACAGGATTTCCATCTCTACAAGGAACCAGATTTTTTTTTTAATTAAAGTTTATTGGGGTGACAATCGTTAGTAAATTTGCATAGATTTCAGGTGTACAATTCTGTAATACTTCATCTGTATATCACATTGTATAGGAACCTGATTTTTTATTCTTTTAATGCTACAGGCCCACACAGTGTGTTTATAAATGCTTTTACAATCTCATAGTTTCTACTTCATGATTTTGGCATATTTGTAGTGTTAAGTTTTTTCCACGTGGTATGGGAGTTTGCAGTTTCCCCTGGACAGTATTTAAAACTAGGTCACAATTTTTTAAAAAAATTAATTTCAGGTGTACAAAACAATGTAATAGTTAGACATTTACACCCCTCACAAAGTGATAACCCCCATCCCCAATCTACTGCCCCCTGACATCATATAAATCTATTACAATTCCATTGTCTCTATTCCCTATGCTGTACTCCACATCCCGTGACTGTATGTGTGTGTGTGTGTGTGTGTGTATATATATATATATATATATATATAGTCATAGTTGACATACAATATTATTCGGCTTCAGGTGTACAGTGCAGTGGTCAAGCATCTACACCGTCCATGAAGTGGTCTCCCTAATAAGACACGTGCCCATCTGACACCCTACAAAATCTTTACATTATTGATTACATTCCCCAAACTGTCTTTCATATCCCTGTGGCAGTATTGTAGTTACCACTTTATGCTGTGTAATCCCTTCTCCTTCTCCCTCATCTCCACCCAAAACTAGGTCATAGTTTTGAATAGAGTTGTGTAGATTAGAATAGACTACATTAGGAACAAATAAATTAAGATAGAATGTAAATAATAACATATTGGTCTCCATCCGGCTTTGTGAGGTTTTTGTTTCAGCTCTGATTGTGTATATGCGTATCTTTGGTCCAATGTAATTGCATTTCTTACTAGGATGTCCTAAGAGTCCAAATAAATTCTATATTTGAATAAAGAAAATTTAAAAGTAAAGAAAACAAAGTTCTGTTTCCTCTCTGAGGAAAATGGTTTGAGGATTGGAAATGGTTCTAAGACATCTGGGAATGTTGGCAGTGGGTTTGTATCATCCGTTAACTTTAACTTCATTAAAAAAATTTGTATATAAGGTATACAATATGATGATTTGATATACATAGTGAAATGATTACTAATGTGGGGAGGAAGAAACTTTCCTCTACCCTCCAGGTTCTTCTGGCTGCTCTAATAATCAAATAGATGTGAGACAGATTAACACGCGAAAATAAGCTGATTTAATACGTACACATGGGACACTGCACACAGGAGAGTCAGAGACTCCACAGGCAGGAGAGGTAAGGAGATAGAAAGGGACCTGGGTAGAGAAGACATCCTGAGCTAGGGTTGAGGTAAGATGCCCTGGGGGCTTCAAAGGGTCACTACAGGATGAAAAGAGCAGAGCAGATGGTTAGTGACTATCAGGTTGCCCTGCCCTATAGGTGGGTCAAACACAGATGGTGGCTGATCGCTGATTGTGGCTCAGGCCCCTAATTGAAATTCTTCTAGGCAGTTAAAGGGACTCTGGAGCCTGAAGGTAAAATTGCCTTTAGTTCAAAGTAATTTGCATACCACTGATATGTCAGTTATCTTCTCACCTAGTTACTTTTTTTTTTTTTTTGATGAGAGCACCTGAAATGTACTGTCAGCAAAATTTCATAGTCAATCCAGTATTAACTGTACACATGCCTTCCTCACTCATCTTCCTCATAGTATTTGCATCCTCATGACTGGCTTTGCCATTACCCTGTCTTTGGTGAGGCTTTTAGCTTCAGCTTTTACTGCTAATTACGAAGTTCTCATTGTTTCTATTCAAATTCCAACGAGTGAGAATCTAATTAGCTTAGTTTATCTTTTTTTTGTGCAGTGCTTTTTAGACTTGTCATAGACTGCTGGCAATATATGCATTGATCCCAGCAACTGCTCAGTGGAGAAGATGTGAAACAAAACCTGGTCACCAAGAGCTGCTCTATCGCTGGGACAATGGACAAGGTGGTGGTCTTTAGAAAGCAGTGGGTGTACTTTTGGTAGGAACCTGACCTGATAGGTTTCCTCCAATGGTTCTCAAACCTGTGGTCTAATTCATGTTATTCTATGACTGTTGAAATGGTAATTGAGCTTTCCAGGGTCAGCAGCTCATTGTGAGAAGAGAAACAACTGTCAAATCCTGCTTTCCTCATTTCTTTGAAGTTGCTGTAATACAGCCACAGTTGCCTCAGGGTTTCACCCTAAATGGATACATGTATGAGTCACAAAGGCAATTGTGTAATTAGTGGCTTTGCCACAGCATAAGCTGCACTTCCAAAAAAAAAAAAGTTTCATCCTGTTGTGTGGAGGGGATTGTGTGTGATTTTCACTCCACAGTCACCCTCTAACAATTCCAGATGTTTCATATTTCTGCTGAGGGTCTGTTTCCTGCAACTATATACCTGTTACAAAGTTCTGAACTAATTCGGCTCTTTGATCTCAAGAAATGAATCACTTATCCTTCCTCATTGATAGGGTTTGTCATATGTAAACATGTAGAACAATGTGGAAGATAGGGGTTTATTGTTCCTGGCCATCCTTAACCACTGTTCATGCTTCTTTTGCTATTAACTGTGGCTTCCCCAACCTTGATTTCTCTCTCTACCTTCTAGGTTCTGCTCACTTGTCCTCATAGATTGGAGTTCCTTATAAATTTGCCTTCATGAACTCCTTTAGAGAAGAGACTTAAAGTGTCTGTTGCAAGGCTTGGCAAACATTTTCTCTAAAATCCTTTAGCCTTGTTGGCCACACAATCCCTGTTGGAACTATTCATTCCGAGAATCAGCCATAGCTAATGAAAGCAAAATCTGTCCGCAGCCAGATTTACCCTTTGGCTGTAGTTGCTGACCCCTTGTCTGTTCCCTACTTGTTTATAGGAAAGTTTCTTGTTTATTCTTTCTCAATATTTACTTAGCTACTGTTCTCCAATTCATCATTAACTTGAATTTAAGAATTACTTTGTAAAATTTTGCTTTGCCAGAAAAATTCACTTGGGGATATTATAATAGCATTTGATTTGTAAATTCATTTGCTCAGAATTAACATGTTTACAACATTTCTCCCCTCGTAGAGGCATTTATTCAAGTCTTTTTATATCCTGATAATCATAATTTTCATTATGTGGATCCCAATATTTCTTATGGTATTTTATGCCATATGTAGCCACAGTTAATTATATGTTTTTTTTCTATTTTAATGACTGGTTATTTTTCCTACTTTATTTCAAAATGGAAGTGCTATTTTTCCTGGTTATAAAGAAGTACTTTTTATAACCAATTGAAGTAACACAAGAATATAAAGAATACAGTCAAGATAAACTATAATCCCATCATTCAACTAAAACCACTGTTAAACTTTTGGTGTATAGACTTCTTCAGTGTCATAGTCTCTTTGATGTTACTGAGCATCATTTTATCTACTTATACCACCTGTTCAGAATCTGTGCCAATTAAGCAATTTTATGATTGATTATAACTTGGTTCAGAAAATGAATATGGTCTGCATGTAGAAAGAAGTGTTCTGGTTACATTGATGGTACATTTTTTGTAGTAAATTAAGAAATTGGCGTGTTAAAGATTATTTACCTCTCATTATATGTCAGCTATGATGAATGCCCATATAATTTATCTTTGTACAGTCAACTCATCATTTCCTTACCAACCATAATTTTTAGTCACAGAAGCTGCAGTGAATTCTCTCAGGGCCCTGAGCATGATTTGTTCCCATGAAAAAGAACCTAACAAAAGATTAATAGTGTGGACATGTTCTTGGCAACAGGCATGAGCGGAAGTATGCATTTGGAAGTATTAGAGAAGAGAATGTGATAGTAAAAATCAGTGGTTATAGTAAGGAGAAAATCCCCTGTTTTCTAATTGTACGTACAGAATTACTTTAGTCAATTTAGAGATAGCAACATGTGTATGCTTTGTCCTGGTCCTGGGGCATTCAAGTAAAGAGAATTGCATGAAGTATTTGTAACTAAAAAATATGAGTGCCTACTGGAACTTGATAGTAACGCCATTAACTGAAAGTAAGATATCAGATATTTGAACTTAGAATAACAGCTTAATATCTAAAAAGAGGTTTTGTATCACTGGGAACAAGTTTAGGAAACAAATGTAATTTTTCTTTTTTTCGAGAAGCATACTCTCTCCCCTTACCTCCCCCCCAGCCCCCCACCCCAAAGACTTGCCTGGTGGGGAAAATGCAGTGTTTTGCCTAAAAATCAGCTTGCCATTTGGTTCTGAGTCAGAAGTAATTACTAAGCTGTGAGTTTATGTTCTATAGATGTAACCTCATTTATTGACAGTTCCAATTCAGTGATTTAAAATGTGACAGTAAGGAGAATTATAACCCAAAACATCTAATAGTTATAATGTAAATATGTATTATGTTTAATTGCGGTTGTTAAAATGCAATTTGAAACTTGGGGGGAAATAAAGGTTGCCTATATAATTTGGCAGCTCAATATAAAAAAAACCAGATGGTGTGTTGGGCTGCTCACATAGGCGCGTACCAAATTCCAGACTTCCAGAAGGAAATAGTCTCAGGCCTGCTATGTTAACTCTTTCCTGTGTACATTGGTTGCATGTATAATAATAGATAAAAATTAGAGCATTCTATAATTGATCACGTTCAGACCCTGGTTTTAAGGAAAGAGGCAGGCCACTTTGATAAGAGTGATTTTAAATATGTGACTTGTTATGTTTGGGGCATGTAAAACATTTTGGGAGCCTTTTAGGTTATGTCAAAGTGTGACCTAAGTTTTTTGTGAAGTATTTTTAACAAAATCTTTTGATACATGGCTTTTTTTTTTTTTTGCTTCATTTTTTTTCTCCTCCTAGTGTTGCAAATAGTTAACTGAGAGAAGTGTGTTAATTTTAAATGTTGGGTGTCATTCCTTCCCCACATATTAAGTTGGAAATTGACATTCAAGGAACCATTCTTTCAAAAAACAGTCAAAGGGTATATTAAATTTTTGTTCTACAGTTTCACATAAATTTAATTAGAAAACTGAAAGTTAATTTAAAATAACAGGCCTCTCCATTTGACAAGATTTAAAAGCAGATTTTCCTATCTGGACATAATTCGATTCTGCTAATACTGTTTTCCCCCTTTATCAGAAATTGGAGGAATTGCTGTAACCTCTTTGATGCATTTTCCTGGTAAAGTTAAAAATGTTGAAGTCTGTACACCAAAATGTTCACACTGGTTATCTTCTGAGACAGATTTATGTGTTTTGGGTGCTTTGGTTTCTCTTTGTTTTTTTTTAATGAAAATATATCGGAAAAAAGTTAATAATTTAGTTGGTGGATTAACGAAAGATTAAAGGTGTTCTGACACCAGTTCTCTGACAGCACCTGGCACTCCTGCAGTTTAATTCAATCCTGTTCCCAGAAGTTAAGGGCAAAGTCTTCTGAAGACTGTCCCCCTGCTTCAGCTAACCTTAAGGCTGCCTGGTAAATTCAGGGGTTCCCATTACTGTCTCAGGTTAATTTGCTAGAACGATTTCCAGAACTTTCTGAAAGGGCTATATTTAGAATTATAGTTTTATTACAAAGGACACAACTCAGGAGCAGCCAAATGAAAGAGATGCGTAGGACAAGTTCTGGGAGGGTTCTGAATAAGGAGCTTCCATGCTGACCCATTGGTCTTAGGACATGACACCTTCCTGGCACATCAAAACGTTCATCCACCAAGAATTCCTTGAGCTCTGGGTGTCCAGAGCTTGATTTTATTGGGGTCTTATGTCATTGGCCACTCAATTAAGTTCAGTCTCCAACTCTTCTCCTCTCCCTGGAGGTCTTGGAGTGGGGCTGAAAGTCTGAACCTTCTAATCATATTCTTGGATTTTCATCCCTTCTCTGGAAACTCTCTAAAGGGCCTACTTTGAATCATCTAGTTAGCATAAAGTCCGGTGTGGTCACAAGGGGCTTCCTATGAATTACAGAAGAACACTCCCATTTCAGGCTTTTAGGAGTTCTGTGCTACCAAAGGGGACAAAGACCAGATTTATTATACATTTTTACATTTGCCTATGGGTTTCTAAGGTTTTTGTTCTAGTTCTTATTTGTTATTTAAAACTTGAGTGCTTCTGAACCGTCACCTCCAGCCAAGGCAGCCGAGGGTATTTCCTCTTGTGATGGCTCCATCCTAATAACCTTATATGTACATATTTATGCAAATTAGCCTGACTTCATGGAAGAAGCCTTTGGAATGAGAATTGTTCCAAAGTGCTCCATTGGCTTCCCAAGTAGATAACTGCGTTTTAGACAAAAAGATTCCTGGGAGTCAACCTGCCATCAAGTCACCTGTTTTGCCCCAGACGTTTCTTTCCAGGTTCAGCTTTGGACATCCAGGCCCCTCTGCGTTCAGCTCTTCAGCCTCCATTTGACTTCGCATTTCATGCACTGCAGAGTTAAGTCAGGTGAGGCGTCATCATGTCCCGTGGTCTGTAATGTTGCTGGGAATAGGGCCGTCTTTCCACAAGAGGGAGAATAAGTTATAAACCAGAATGCTTTGTTCAATGGGTTGAATTTTAGAGAAAAGCCATTAATAACATAGATTTCATGGTCTTTTACATTCCAAGAAAGCTTTGAAATTGTTTGGGATTCAGGTAACCCACATATATCAAAGGAAGTTAAGTATTAGATTCCACTGAAGTGCAGCTAGCCTCCCACATCAGGGCAGTGCTTTCCTAAACACGTTTGTTTGTTTGTTTGTTTGTTTAATAGGAAAGAAAACGGCTGTGCACAGAGGGAGAGCCGAGCATTGTCTATCCTTCAGAGACACCCCTGTGGCAGGGTAGGAGGAGGGTGGGCTTTGGGTATCAGACCTGCGACTCCAGTGTTCACTGTGGCCTTTTGGAAAGTCAGGCTTTACTCCTTTTTCAGTAAAAAAGAAAAGAAATCCCTTTGGGATTGAGAATCTTTTCTATTTATTGGCTCTCAGCCTTGATGTGGTCTTGAAGTTTTGAAATTTCTAGCTCTTAAGTTTTTTCAGGTTTAAGTTAAATGCACTTAAATTGACATACGCATGAACCATTTTAGTTGCAGTGTGCACAAGTCCTTACCCCAAGCATGGTACCGGGGTCAATTTGTTACCTGGCAACATGGTCCCAGTTTGTTACCTGGGAACATGGTCGTTGCAACATGGTCTTAAGAATGAATCATGTGGCCCTTGGTCTCATTTTACCTCTTCAAAGGTGGTTGTGTGTGCTGGGCTGACTGTCAAAGGCTTCTTGTATTGGGCTCTGGCTTCTGCTCCATGCCTTGCCTCCCTGCCTGTGTCTGTAAGCTCAGGTGACTCAGCAGAGGGTGAGCAGGGTGAGCCGGAGCCCTTTGTAGGTTCCCCCATTATCTTCAGCCTGTGACTTAGGTTAGTCTGTCCGGTAAGTCGCTTTGTTTCACCCTGGCCCCTGAAGGATGCCAAATATCAGAAACTATAATCACTTACATGTGTCCCCTTACAGCACACCCTAAGGTAGCTTTCCTCAGAATCTGGAGGTGCCTTCAGATCCAAGGAGCACGGTGCTAGGACGAGGCCTCATTTGGCATTATTACACTTTCCATGGTCAACAACCTGTTGCTGCTTTGGCATAGTGCTTTGAAGAAATCAAGCATCAGTCCAAGAAGAAATGTGATCAAAGCAGCTGTCTTCACATCACCGCATCTCCCTGGCAAGGCCCAACCATACCTCTGCCCTCTTAATGCTGGTCCTGGTTGTGTGTATTATGGGGATCAGTGATGGCGTATGCTCTGGGTGAATTCAAGCACTGGGAGAGGGACTACTTCTGGCTGTCATTTAGAGAAGTAGAAAAGGGGTGGTTTTCTGTAATGTCACGCTGATAGGGAGCAGCATGGAGGGGAGGTATATACCCTGTAGGAATCGGAAAACAGGTTTTTGTCACCGCTCAATGCTCAGTATGTTGCAAATAGAGTTTTGGGACCATCATCTTCATATACAAGTCCCAACTTGAGATGCCTCCATTATGGTATCCAAGAGCCCTCTCCTCCCCTCCCCTGGCTTTTCATGCCCTAGGGGACTCATGGGCCAGCCTGTGTCCTGCCAGTGTGTCCTGAGTATCTATGATTGTGCTCAATTTGGGAGAAGGGTGGGGAATCAGCAGTATTAAGATCTTAAAAGACTTTGTGTATTTCAAATGCCTCAAAGAATCTTACAGTCTGGTACATGCAGGACATTGAAGCAACAAATACACATAACTAGAGACATACTAACTTCACTCGAAGCACGTAGTTCCCATGCTTTCCACTTGAACTTAAGAGAGGTTAAGTAAACGCAGTAGTGCTGCGTGCATGCTAGAGTTGGGCGGTCTTAAGGAATACCATAGTTGTGTTAGGGCCACAGCACGTGGTAAATAATGTAGTGACAGGGTTTTCAGTCAGTAGGATGGTTGCAGACACTGACCTGCAGAATAACTTGGAACAAGTTTATGATGAAAAGAAAGACTGCTTTCATCGGGAGGAGGACTGAGCCTGATGCAGTTTGTCTGTGGTGCCCTCAGAAATTGATGAAGGTAATCTTGGTTCATGTCCACCACAGTGGCCAGTGCCCCTTGTCTTATTTGTCCTTTGCATGAGGTGTGCTTACTGTACTTAGTTTTTAAAGGGGCCCTAAAGTTTCCTTTGCACTTTGATTCACATCTCACCATCAACCACATATTAAAATCACTCAACAAAGGAGAGGTTTGCAAGCTTTAAAAATGACATACTGGAAGAGGTGGGAATAAAACTGGCTTCTGAATCATCTGTTTTAGACTAACTCCACCAAAAAGAAAACCAAGTGGCATTTTAAAGTGAAAAGCATTGCTGTTTTGTATGGGCAGCTCACCACAAAATTGTGGGGAAATAAATTCTTTTCGCGGTGACCTTGGAGTGTGGGTGGGATTCATGAATACACTTCCCTGCTGGGCTGTTTCAATAATTGGAAGGAGCACAGAAGATTTGTCATCGTTGGAAGGTAAGGTCGGTTCACCATTGCTTCCTCCCTACCTTGCATGTCAACTACAAACAGGTCTCCCCAGAGTCCATCCTATACCCCATCCACACAAAGGCCCTTCCTAGGGCCTCAGCATATTGTGCAGTGCTCCCCATCACAAACCCCAGTACAAAGAAGAAATTACAATGGCAACAATGTTGTAATGTTGTAGGCAGTGAAATTCCTTGATGCCTACTTAGTATCAGTGCCTATCTTCCATGTCTTTACAATCTGAAAAGGCTCTGAGACAATTTTATCACCTGTAGTGCCCTTTGGGAACCATATGTTGGCAATACAATCTCCAGGCACTGGCTTTAAGGACATTTTTCCTGCTAGTGGACAGGAAGGTCTAGTCCCACTAGCACTTTCTGTCTTAGTCTAATGGGGCTCCTCTGAATGCTGCACTTCTCAACTCTCCCCAGACGGGCTTGGTTGAATTTTCAGAGTGAATTTCTACTAATACTATCATTAGCCGTTACTATTCCTTTCAAGCATTCTGCCTAGGCTATATTACTTACATTTTCATAAAGTCAAGGTTATGCTGACAATTCCCTACATTAATAGTGTGGCTAAGCTTTCTTAGCAGTTTTTGGTAAATGTCTTTGGAATGTTGCTTTCTTGAAAGCGTGTTGATGCCATACCCCCTTTTTTTTTTAACATTTTTTTTTTTATCATACCCCTTTTTTCATTGTCCATTTGCTGCTCCTAAGTAAGCTCCTGTAGACACTGCCTTATTGTTGCATCAGCGACAGTCAGTGCTGGAGAACTGCTGTCCTAAAGTACATCTTACACATGGTGGTCCGTTATTTTTCTAGCTTAAATGAGTTTTCAGACAGGATTTAACACCCAGTTAATTGGCAGCTAAATTCAGCAAATAGATTCTCTGCCGTGCATTCAGTTATGAATTCCAATTTCAGTTTCTCTATGGACACATGAGAAGTAAGGACATCTTTCATATGTAGCTGCATAACCCTGTCCCTTGGTAATCTGGTGCAGAGTCTTCTGTTACAAAGTTTAGACCTAGTAAAATTTTAGAATTTTGCCATTCATTAACAAACACATTGCATCTTAAGGGCCTTTGATTCTAGGAACTAAATATTCATACTAACATATATACTTACACAGTGATATACCAGTCATTCTTTTTAGGTGCAATGTTTAATTTTACATAGAAATCCATTAGCTACCGTTGTTTCCCCGAAAATAAGACCTAGCCAGACATCAGCTCTTAAGAGCTGGTCTTACTTTACTATAATATAAGACCGGGTCTTAATGTAATGTAATATAATATAATATAAATATAATACTGGGTCTTATATTAATTTTTGCTCCAAAAGACGCATTAGAGCTGATGGTCCGGCTAGGTCTTATTTTCAGGGAAACACAGTAGTTGGGTTATTTCCATCCAGTGCAAATAGGTAATGCAATCAAGTTGCCCAATTGGCACCCACTTTATCCATTAATTGCAATTTGTAGTGAAATAATGCTATTGGATGTCAGTTTTCTGTGGGAAATTTGACCTTGTAAAATGGACACAGATGGTACTGCAAGCCTGGGTAGCTAATACTTCATCATATTTGTGTTAATTCGTGTTGCTGTTATATAGCAGCCACCTATCATATTTGTTGGCACTGCCTACCAGCTTGCAAATAAGAGTACAAATTTATGGAGTTCCCTGTCTACTTTGTTGTCCCTTCAGGGGTGTCGTTACCTGCCAATGTTTCGGGGTGTTTTCCAGTTTCATTTCATTAGCATCCCTCAATTCTCTGCCAGCACAATAGGCTTTAGAAAGAAAATTTGCCACAACTGATTTCCATATCTTCAGGAACCTATCTGCTTTTTGGGGGAGTGATTTTCGTCTCAACTTATCCCATTGCCCATCGTATCTTTCACAAAACTTATCAAATTTGGTGCTTGTGTTGGACAAAAAGACCCATTACCATAGGTCTTCTGTAATACTTCATTTGTCTGTCTTCACAGTGTCATCCTTTAAAATTATTAGCTTGATTTGAAGAAAATTCCTCCCACTGCACTACATGCAGCTTTGGGAACCAGCAATTCAGTAATGAAGGCATTTGGTGGAGTAACATTTTAACACTGTTTGGGGATCTATATTCCATTGACCGTTAGCTCTTCATGCTGAATGTGCCGTGCATGCATTGGATTTATTCCCATTGTCATTTGCAAGTAATTTTACAACACTTATCTATCTCCCATATTGATAGCGAGTATTTATCCTGGCATATTTCTAACTTTCAGATTCGACACTGTTTCAGAGTTAGGCAATTATTGGGTGTTTTTCTACTAAATTTGTCCACACGGCCTCACTTTTTAGCAGGTGCCAAGTTTCCACTCGAATTTTTGTTCTGAACGACCTTTGACAGGCAAAAGTATGTATGGGTAAATTTAGTCATAAGCATATGCCGGATTCTGTTAGCCTCAATACTGTCTTATGGCCATTATTTTATTATTAGTTCCACTGCTTATTAAATCTATGGTAATTGCGTGGACTTTTCATAGGTTGTAATGTATCAGGCCTTTCCAGACTTGTCTCTAAACTGCGGACAAATTGGAGCTAATCCACAATGGTATGCTAGCCAATTGGCATATTCACCGTTGCCCTTTGGGAATTTAGATGCTTTGAAGTTCATGTGAATGTCTGAAACTGGTGCCATCAGCGGTGCTACATAATCAGAAATATTGAGATTAGTAGGAATCTGGCGCCATCTTGTGGACACAAGGTAACCGTTATGCAGTACCTAATTTGTCCACATGATGGCGCCCTTTGCCAAATACTGAGATACCACAACTTACTCCCCTATTTTCCAGTAGTAGTATTACCATCTGATTCCTCTATGTTGAGTCACTAATATATTGTAAGATTGTTGAGCTTCTTTTATTATTAGACATTTAAATTTTAACGAGTACTCGTAGGTTTAGGTATCTATTGGTAGTGTGATTTTCTTGTTTATAGCTCACTTTGGTTGTGTGATATGTAGTCTTGCCAATTACTTAGTTCCAACATAACATGATAAGAATGGGGTTTTCACTTGTAAAACTTCAAGAAAACTTCATTCAGTTTTTGCAGTGTAGTGGACAAAAAGGAAACAGTGGAAACCCAATGTTACTCAATTTACCCCAAAACACAATGCCTTTTCAATATGTTAAGTTTACCACTCCCATCAGAAACAGGGTCATAATATTACAATCTGATAGTACTAAAGAGCCAAAAATATTTCAGTCTTCATAAAAACTGTTTATTCGATTCTAATATTGTTAATTTTATCTCCAATTCACTGAGGTAAGCAGCATTTTTAAAGTAGGTCAGTGTAATTATTATGTATGTTACAGTGGCTATTTTCCTATAAGTTTGGGCGTCTGCCACCAAATTTCTGCAGCTTTTTGTGTCCTTCATTGTCAAAAAGTATTTCAAGGTTCGCCATCTTGTGGACACAATAGTTTTCTTTCTATATCCTGTAGTACTGTATTAGTCCACAACACGTCGCTCTTCTCAAACGACGTGCCATAGCCTGCATCACAAATTTGGTTCTGACAGAGTATTAAAATAGTAACCTGAAGACTCTGCTAATGAGCCAAAAATACATTTGAGGAATTTCAAGGGCACTTATTTCATTTCTTGATTTTGTGCAATGACAGGTTCTAGCTCAAAGTTTGTCATTGGTGTTTGAGTGCAGTATAGTTTGTGTACAATTTGTTTAATTCAGTATCCCTCCTTCTTAGCTTAATCATTCTGATTTATCACTACCAGTTTTTAAATTTCACTAGCAAACTGAAAACTATATGGATGATTTCTTTACATCACATACCAAAGATCATGTGTTTCTCCTCAAACCAGTCACTCTCACAGGAAAACATTACTCCATATATGAAAAATGTCTGAGGGAGTAAATTGTTAAAGGCTTAATGTACTATT
This sequence comes from Rhinolophus ferrumequinum, assembly GCF_004115265.2. Lineage (NCBI taxonomy): Eukaryota > Metazoa > Chordata > Mammalia > Chiroptera > Rhinolophidae > Rhinolophus > Rhinolophus ferrumequinum. The sequence goes on from NC_046284.1 coordinate 556,851, forward strand.
CCAAAATTTCCAATATTGTTATTTCATATATTTTATTGTACTTTTGTTGCAGTAACATTAGCTGACTTTGGTTAAATGTAAGCACATGCCCTATAAGCTGATATGACATGGTTTTTAGTTATATCCTCTTGGCTTGATCCGTTTATCATTATGGAACATTCTTCTTTGTCTCCTGTTATAGCCTTTGTTTTAAAGTCTATTTTGTCTGCTATAAGTATTGCTAATCCAAATTTTTTTTTTTAAGTTTCCATTTTCATGAAATGTCTTTTTCTATCCCTTAGTGTGTGTATTTTGATCTGAAGTGTGTCTCTTGTAGGCAGATATATAAGGGTCTTGTTTTCTTATTCAGCCACCCTATGTCTTTTGATTGGAACATTTAATCCATTTACATTGAAAGTAATTGTTGATAGATATGTAGTTATTGCCATTTTATTTATATTTTTGATCTTTTCCTTTTAAAGAAGTCTCTTTAACGTTTCTTCTACTGGTTTGGTGGTGAGGAACTCCTTTAGCTTTTTCTTGTCTGTCCTTTGATTCTAAACGTTAGCCTTCCTGGGTAGAGTAGTTTTGGTTGTAGGTCCTTGCTTTTCATCACTTTGAGTTATTTCGCGCCACTCTTGGCCTGGAAAATTTCTGTTGAAAAAATAGCTGATAGTATTATGGGAGCTCCCTTGTAGGTAACTAACTGCTTTTCTCTTCTTGCTTTTAAGATTCTCTCTTTGTCTTTAACCTTTGCCATTTTAATTATGTGTCTTGGTGTGGGCGTCTGTGGTTTCATCTTGTTTGGGACTCTACGCTATCTGGGCTTGAATATCCATTTTCTTCACCAGGTTAGGGAAGTTTGCTGTCATTATTTCCTCAAATAGGTTTTTAATCTCTTGCTCTCTCTCTTCTGGTACCCCTGTGATGTGAATATTGTTATGCTTGATGTTGTCCCAGAGGCCCCTTCAACTCTCCTCATTTTTAAAATTCTTTTTTCTTTTTACTATTCCAATGGCTACTTTATCTTCCAAATTGCTGATTTGATCCCCTGCTTCATGTAATCTGCTATTGATTCCTTCCAGTGTATCCTTCATATCTGACTGTTTCTTTTTTTATGGTTTCTATGTCTTCTTATCCTTATTATCTCTTTGTTGAAGTTCTCCCTGAGATTACTGAGCATCTTTATAACCAGTGTTTTGAACTCTATCTGGTAGATTGCTTGCCTCTGTTTCATTTAGCTCTTTTCCTGGAGTTCTGTCCTGTTTTTTTATTTGGGACACGTTTCTTTGTCTTCTCATTTTGGCTGCCTACCTGTGTGTATTTCTATGTATTAGGTAGATCTGCTGTGTCTCCCAGTCTTGGCAGTTTTGCCTTACGTAGTAGGTGCCCTAACGGGCCCAATGATGCAGTCTCCCTGGTCACCTGAGCTAGATGCTCCAGGTGTGTCTGTTTTGTGGGTTGTGTGTGCCTTCTTGTTGTTGACCCTTGATTGCTATTGGCACGTCAGTGGTGGTCACCAGATTAATGCAGACTCAGATTTGGTGCTGGTGATAAGCCTGGGGCTACTCAGAAAAAGGGACAGAGCATGCTGAGGCCAGCTGCCACCTGCCTGGGGCCCAGGGACCCCCGAGAGTTGTCCAAGAAAGACCACAACAAGGGCCAACACACTCACTGCCAAAAGCTCAGATTTTTCTTCTTGAGTCATGTTTGATTGGTTGTCTTTCTAAGAATGTGTCCATTTCATCTAAGATATCTAATTGGCATACACTGTTTGATAATATTCCCTTGTGATTCTTTTTGTTCCTGTAAGATTGATAATAATGTCCCGTCTTATTCCTGATCATATTTTGAGTTTTCTCTTTTTTAATGGTCAGTCTAGCTACAGGTTTATCTTTTTTTTTTCATTGTTTCAAAGAACCAAATTTATTTTCCTTGATTTTCTCTATTTCTTTCATTTATTTTCATTCCAACTTGTATTATTTCCTTCTTCCTGATTTATTTGGGTTTAGTTTGCACCTTTTTCTAATTTCTTAAGGTAGTTTGCTCATTTGAGATCTTAATTATTAATGTTGGTAATTATAGCTACAATTTTCCCTCTAGGGTCTGTTTTTATTGTATCTCCTAAGTTTTCTATGTTCTGTTTACATTTGCTTTCAAAGTATTTTCTAATTCTCTTTGTGATTTCTTCCTTGACCCATTGGTTATTTAAAAATTTGGTGCTCTATTGTTAGATGAATGTTTACAATTCTTATATTTTCCTGATGGATCCTCTGATTAAAATAAATTTTTTTTTTTTTTGTCTCTAGTAACAATCTTTTCTTAATTCTACTTTTTATTGGTATAGCTACTCTAGCTGTCTTTGATTACTGTTTTGACTGGTATATCTTTTTCCAAACTTTCACTTGCAACCTGTTTGTGTCTTTGAATCTAAAATGTGTGTCTTATCTTATAGATAGCCTATAGATGGATTGTATTTTTTAAATGTTTTGTCAACTCTTCCTTTTGATTCGATTTAAAAATTGTTTTGTTTAATGTAATTACTGGTAAGGTAGGACTGATGTTTTCCTATTTGTTTTCCATGTGTTTTATGTCTTTTTGTTTCTCTGTTCCTCTATTACTGCCTTCCTTTGTGGTAAATATTTTTGTTCTATTTTAATTCCATTGTTTCTTTTATTATATTTTTTGAACTATTTTTTTCATGTTTGCTTCTATTTCAGTAACATCTTACCTTAAAATAATTGACTTCACATTAATGCCAACTTAATTTCAGTTGTGTTCAAAATTTGCTTCATTATAGCATTGTTCCCTTTTTGTGCTATTATTATGCAAATTACATCTGCATACAATATAAACATCAACACAGTTTTCTAGTTATTCCTTTATGCTCTTGTATTTAAGTCAGAAATAAGAAGAAAGTGTTACAAATAAAAGTAGAATTTTTTTTTTTAATTTATTGGGGTGACAATTGTTAGTAAAATTACATAGATTTCAGGTGTACAATTCTGTATCACATCATCTATAAATTACATTGTGTGTTCACCACCCAGAGTCAGTTCTCCTTCCATCACCATATATTTGATCCCCCTTACCCTCATCTCCCACCCCCCACCCCCCAAAAGTAGAATTTTTGACTTTTATATTTATACAGTTACTTTTAGTTTCATGTACATGTGAGTTTCTGTTTGGCGTCCTTTCATTTCTGCCTAAAGAACTCCGTTTTTTATCTCTTGTAGGACATGTCTGCTAGTACTGAATTCTTTTGATTTTTGTTTATCTGGGAATGTCACAATTTGTCCTTCATTTATCAAGGATATTTTTGCTGGATACAGAATTCTCAGTTAACATTTTTTTCTTCAGTAGTTTAAATATGTTATATCGCTATTTTTTGGTCTCAATGGTTTATGACGAGAAGTCAGTTTTAACTTATTGAGGATCCATTGAACATGGTAAGTTGTTTTTCTCTTGCTGCATTCAAGATTCTGAAGTCAACTGAACAATTAGACTATCATGAGTATAGATTTGAATTTCTTTGAGTTTATCCTTTTTGGCATATATTGATCTTGCAGGTATAGATTAATATTTTTTTTCATCAAATTTGGCAAGTTTTTGGCCATTATTCACGTATTTTTGCTATCCCCTTCTCTCCTTTGTTACCTTTACTAAGAGTAATTCTTTTTCATTATCTTATACTAAGAGAACTTAAGGCTATATATAGTATTGGCTGAATCTCATAAGTAGTGTTCTTATTTTGTTGTGCACTAAAAATGTTTACTATATAATTTACATTTTATTATATAAATTAGTATATGTTACATTTTATTATAATTTATATTATTTTATTGACCCAATAGTTATTTACTGTGAGGACCTCTGGTTTGAACTACTTTTTCTTTTAAAAAATATGGTTTTACTGCATTATGATTAGACAATGTGGCTGCTGTCATTTCCCACATGCCTAGTTTTTAGTAACAACTTTATCTAGTAAGGCAAGTCCCTCATTCTTATTTTTTTTTAAATATCTCTATCTTCATGTACTTATTCTTCCAGGAGACCTTTAGAAACTTGTGAAGTTTTCAGTACAAATACCACTGGAATTGCAATTGGAATGGCATTGAATATATAGGTTAACTTTTGGAGAGCTATCGTCTTTGTACTCTTCTCACACATGGTATGTTTCTCCTTTTATTCAGGTCTTCAGTATTGTTTGTGTGTATCTATTCCACTGATTATCTTTAATATTTATTTCCTAGTTTCTGAAAGAATCAGGCAAATGTCTTAGGAACTGAGATTCTGGTGGGAAAAGTACAGATGTTATCTACATAGACTAGACTCTTCAGTATAGAATGTGACAAAATGTATTTGTGGATATGATGTTACCATTTCTCCCACATGGCCCTAGGAGCCTGCACTATTTAGAATGTTCTAGATCCCTGTTTTTTGTAACTACAGAGGTGATAGCTAATATTAGGGAAGTTATGTAGTAAGCCATTTGTTTTTACTGCTGTCAGCATCCCTTTGACCTTCCCCTTTCCCATTTAGAAGTGCTTCCTCCATATTGCAAGCTTCTAGGGACTCAGTGCTGACTGTTTACAAGATATGTATCCATTGAAGACCTTCAAACCGTCTAATATAGAGCTAACTGGTTGTGTTCTTACTACAAATGTTTAGAATCAGAGAGGTAAGAATCCTGTTCCACCTGTTGGTTTTGTTTCAATTTTAAGATCAGCTCTCTGAAAGGGGGCTAGAGGAGAACATCCAGGATACAGAGAGTGATTTGGACTTAAGAGTCTATGAGAAGGGCCGGCCCGGTGGCTCAGGCGGTTGGAGCTCCATGCTCCTAACTCCGAAGGCTGCCGGTTGAATTCTCACATGGGCCAGTGGGCTCTCAACTACAAGGTTGCCAGTTCAATTCCTCGAGTCCCGCAAAGGATGGTGGGCAGCGCCCCCTGCAACTAAGATTGAACACGGCACCTTGAGCTGAGCTGCCGCTGAGCTCCCGGATGGCTCGGTTGGAGCGCATCCTCTCAACCACAAGGTTGCCGGTTCGACTCCTGCAAGGGATGGTAGGCTGCGTTCCCTGCAACTAGCAACGGGCAACTGGACCTGGAGCTGAGTTGCACCCTCCACAACTAAGACTGAAAGGACAACAACTTGAAGCTGAACGGCACCCTCCACAACTAAGATTGAAAGGACAACAACTTGACTTGGAAAAAAGTCCTGGAAGTACACACTGTTCCCCAATAAAGTCCTGTTCCCCTTCCCCAATAAAATCTAAAAAAAAAAAAGAGTCTATGCGAAGCATCATAGGAGCTGTTTTGAGGACAACTCCTCAAAAATAGAGGGTTTGATGGTCTTTTCAGATTGATTATGGAGTCAGGAATGGTTGGTTTTTGCTTTTGAAAGCAGTTGTAGTTAATGGAGAAACAAATTTAAGAACTGCCCAAAGATAAAAATACTCTTGGAAGTGATACCTAGTGGCATGTGTGACCACTTGGGATGGAATTTGAGAATCTCCCTGCATAGAGTGAGAGGTTGGATTACAGGCACTTGAAAGTCACATTTATTCTTGAGATTTTGAGTGTCTGAGTCAGGGAAAATGATTCAATACACCCTCCATGTTTTACTGATGAGGAAACTGAGTACCAGAAGTAAAACTCAGAATATTTTGTAGGCATTCTTTGATTTGTATTGGGAGGAGGTGAAGACCAGACTAGATGATTTCATGGGTATAGAAGGGTTGTGTTGCTTTTATCCATCCTTTAGTATACTCTTGGTTGCAGCTCACCACATTAGATTAAGTGGCATTTTAACAAACATTGATCAAAAACACTAAAGGTTTAAGGAGGAAATTGAAAGCTTTAGTAGCAGGTTGTAGAAGATATTTTGGGTCATGAGGTCCTTCTGGGTTGCCTTGAAACCATTTATTTTCTGCTCCACGTTCAAGGGTTATCGGGGAAGCAGACCACCAGAACATGAGTTATATTGTAAGCTTGCAATCAGTCTAGTGTGGATGGAAATGAGGTCTCCATCCTTGCCCACAACTCTGGGAGCCACTATTCACTCATGGTTCTGTGACATAGGCTCAGAGTGATGGCTCTCTTTGTTATGTTGTAGATGTAGAACCTCAAGGAAAGAAGGACCTTAAAAAGTCTTATATTCAAAACAGCTTATTTTAATTTGACCCTAATTCCTTTTATAATATACCCAACAGATGGTCTTTTAGCCTCTGAGTAACTGCTCTTACTGATGGGGGAACTCTTTTATGAGTCAACTTGTCTCTTCTTTCAAGACCTCTTTATAGTATTGAGCTGAAGTATATTTTTCTTCAGCTTCAGGTCACTCAGCATTATTTGTATTGTGCCCCAACTCAAGAATATTGCTTTATTGTTCTCTCTCCTGAATCTTCAGCTTCTTCTCTCTGCTGCCTTTTGAGCTGCCAGGCAGTGTGCTGGGTGATGGGGATATGGAGACGAACTAGATACAGTCCCTGCCCTCAAGGACTTCTCAGTTTAATGAGAGAGTTCGATATGTACAACAGTATGGTATGCTCCACAATGGAGGTATGTATAAGGTACTAATGGGGTTCAGAAGAGAAATCATTTGACTGAGTCTGGAGATGCTAGAGGTTGGAGGAATTAGTGCTTAAGTTCATTCTTAAAAGAAGTAAAGATTGACTGGGCAGAAAACAGATGGAAGGACATTCTAACCAAAGGCATGGACACTGGAAATAGAATAATGAATTGGGAACTACAAGTGGTTCATGAAATTAGGTTGGAAATGTAGGCTGAGAATAGATTCTTAGATAGTATGCCATGAAATTTAGATTTCATTTTGAGTGTTTTAAGAAGGGGGAGCTTTCGGTAGTCACTCTGCCAGTAGTATGGAGTATGTTCTGGAAGATTTTCAAATCTGGACAGGGAGATCAGTTAGGAGGAAACTATAGTAAAGGTGATAAATGATCTAAGGCCACAAGAAATGGGAGTGGAGAAGGGATAACCTCTTAAGTAAGATTATAAAAACACAGACATAATAGAACATGGGAAAATTAAGGTGGTGAAGAGTGGGAAGAAAATCAAGGCTTTCAGACTTTGGCAAACGTGCACCCTCCTACTGCCAGCCCTGGTCTTGATGGAAGATCCTCTGATGTTCTTTAAATGAGTGTTGCTGTGACCAGGGCTTGGCTGTACAGATTTTGTAAGTTTCATTCTCAGGAAAACATCTGAACAGCTGCAGGGCTCTTATAGTATTACTAAGTTCTATCTAAAACCCACTCAGGGAAGAAATGGCCTTATTATTGTGTCGATAGCTTTATTTTGCTTAGGGATTTAAAAATGTTCATGGCTACAACTCCAAGTAAAAAATACATTCAATAATTGAAAACCTAAACATGTCCAGTGTTTTTCTCTTTTGTCAAAGCAATATAAACACAGTTTTCTTTGGGAAAGTCTGCACTTAAGGCTCAGAGCAGTGACCCTGGGGATTCAGAGAATGACTTTCTGTGACTAGAATGATTAATAATAGATTATATTTAAGTAGGCCTTATGCATTTTCAGTGGACCTTATGTAACTAGCCATCCTGAAGGGGAATAGTAAGAAGACGGGCTGGGAGACGAAGTCCTGAGCAGGATGGCAAAGCAGCACAGTGAGAATTTGGGCCTTGGGACTAGATAGCCTGGGCTCCAATCTGCTGTGACATGTTTTCACCTCAAATGCAAAATAGGGATTATAATATCTTTTTGCAGTGATTTCAGTGAAGGGGGGGACGGTAAAGATTTAATGAGACTATTTATGTAAATTGCTTAGAACAGGTCTGGAATATGCTGCTGATAATGATGGTAACCATGACAAGGATAAAAGCAGACAGTTAACGAGAGGGTGCTTGTACTTGACATTGTCAAATAGGTTGGGAAACCAGATGAATTTTGTCCATGCCCTGATCGCTAATGTATTGCCTTTGTTCTTATTTCCAAGTAGAAAGCTGTTGAAAAGTTGTGTAACATCTGAATAGGGGTTATCTTAAAAACATAGACAAATGCTTTGGAAATGGTCAAAACTGGATTTGAAACGTGACTCAACTGCTTACTAGCCGTGTGATCTAAGGCGTTACTTAACCTCATTGAACTTCAGTTTCTACATTTAATACAATAACTAATCTGCAGGGTTTCCATGAGTATATTTGTAAAGTGTATGCCAAAAGCACTCTATACATTATAGCTATTATTGTTAGTTCTTGGACACTCACCGCGTGACAGAAACAACAGCAGGCCCTGGTGGCTGGGAGGACTTCATGGATCCAACAGCAGCCTGGAGTTGTGCTCTTCTGAAGAAATCCTACTCGGATGGATATAATACAACCTGCTAAGTGTCCTAGCACTTAGCAGGTTGTATTATCATTGTCCGTGTCTATGGCTCTCGTCTACCAGACTCCAAATTCCTTACGTGCAAGGACAATGCCTTATTCATCTTTGTATTCGCAGTGCCTAATCCAGTGCACATTGTAGGTCTCATTAAATGTTTGTTGAATGAAAAAATGAATCATCAACAGACATTAATTGGGCGCCTGCTCTGTGATCTCCATGGGCTGAACTTCTCCCCGCCAGTTGCCTACAACGTCCAAGCTGTCTTCAATGTGCTTTCTCCTGAAGCTTACTCCTGTCTTCTAATTCTTTTGTGGAGGATTTTTCTGTGTAGTGCAAAGATAGCAAATATACTTCATCTCAAGGACCATCTCCAATTGATTGATAGTGTTTTCTAAAAAGGTTCTGAAGCCAGGTCTCAGCTCAGTGTGAACAGGGTTTATAACTAATTAGTGATGCTTGCTGAGGGTGGGGGAAGAGGGAGCAGTAATACATGTGCCACATACATGTCATTTAATATTGTGTTTTCCGTAAAATACTCTTGTTTCTATGCCTGCGTTTTCGTCATGGCTATTTGCAAGGTGTTCCTTGTGTAGGACCAGAGTGATCGCTGATCAGCAACTTCATCCTCAGTCTGGAATTTGCTCCTGTGGCTGGTATTCACAATTTCCCCCTTGCAGCTTTACCTCAGCCATCCCCTTACCTACACTGACAGGTAGGCCTCCACTTTCTGTTCAGCACTCAACAGGTTCATATTTCCGTTTTCTTCCTTAGTGTGATAAGTCATTATTGCTCCATGAGAAGCCTGCTTTCTGTGAGAAGATAGGACAACTAGAATACAAGTTAAACCATTCTTCCAGGGCCCTACAGTGAGTCATCTAAGCTGTGTTAATAAGGGAGAAAATTGAATGTGGTTGCAGGCAAGGGCAGGAAGAACCGAGAAGGTAGTCATTGTAGATGTGAGACAGAGAGGTGATAACAGATGGAATAAGATACTGAAAGATGATGCAGGTAGGTGGGAGGGTGAAAGACCTATGGCTCTAGAATGTGGCTGGAGGGTTAGCCTCAGGTGAAAGGAACTACCTGTTCACTGGAGCATAGGGATAGGGATAGGAAGGACACCTAACAAGGGTGTTGAAGATTTCTAATTGTAGAGGTAAATGATGGAGAGCAAGATGAGCAGCGACAGGATTGTGTAGGCAAACTAGAGTTTCTAAGGAATATCCAAAATGTCTGGCCTAAAGTCTGAGTGAGGCCATTAACAGGAGAGCTTCTATTATATCAAAGTGAAGAACTAGTTTCAAACTTGCATAGAAACTCAGGAAAATAGAAAGTGTTCTTGGGCCATGGTCACAGGCAACATTTGGTTGCCTGGGACTGACCTTGACTGATTGAAGAGTACACAGTTAGCAAGAGGACTTACACAGAAATGGATCTGAGAATCCAGACTACATGGAAGGACATTAGATCAGAAGTGAGCTCAGAGTCTGTGAACAAAGAGGGGACTAGTGTGATCAAAATAGTTGACTAGTTGGAAAACTGGAATGATAGGACCTGGAATCACAAAGTAGATTTTGTAATGTTAAGATTTCACAACTGGAGTAGTCTCGATACCTGTGAAGCAGCTAGGACATCAAATGGTCATTTATATGGATATTTAAGTGACCCATGGTTACAGTAAAAGCTTGGCTGGGGTGAACACTGTGGGCCCGATACAAGAGGCTTCAGTGAGTGAGAAATGATGTGGAGGTTGGCATTGGGGTGGAGTATGAGCCTCGGAAGAGTGGCGGGGATTACTAGAAGATACAGACCAGTTTGCACATTGCACTAAGGTTTTGGCCAGCAGAATGAATGCCAGAGAAAATGATCCATAGTGAGTACCTTTTGCCGGCACCTTGCTATATGCTATCCATTTACCCATTTTGGGTCTGTCACCTTTTAGATGTGACGGTGAGCAGCAATCCCAGGGGAGGACAGCTAGGGGAGCCGCTGGCCGTAGCACTGATGGAGTCCTGTGGATATCTCCTCTAACTCTTTGAAAGAGCAGCAGACTGGTCAACTTGAAGTGGCATAAAGATTTAGGATTAATTTTTTTCCTTGACCTTGACCTAACTTCATTGAATGGTACAAGCTTTTGTTGGCTGTGCTCCGTAATGTACTTTAGCCTCTGAGTGTCTAAGTTGAGGTATGAGCTAATACTGTCTTTCAAAAAATCCAGGCACGGAACTTTAAAAACACATATTGAGTAACTAGAACAAGACACACAGTCCTATTATCTAATTGAGCTTTAAAGATGAAGGGATCCATCCTGTTTAAACCCTACTGTAGCTGTTTCTGTTCTGTTGGGAAGGAGGCCTAGAAATTGATGCAGAGGGATGACCCTTAGGACTTGGAAGGTAAAGATTAGAAGAGTGTCTGTGAACCCTCTGACATTGCATGCAGTCAATTTTCTTGTTATGATCTTCAAATGAACCAATATTCCAGGAAAGGTTTGGAGGCACTGTGTTTGAGTGGCCAGGACTTCAGACAGCCCACCCCCTCCTGTGGGGGCTGCTTTATATTTATTCCTTAGGAGGAGCTGCTGGAAGACTTCATGTGAGAGAAGAAAAGGAAAGAAGCAGAGGATAATTACAGCCTCTTTTCATCTGAGCTTCACAAAGCATGATTCAACAGAGGGATCACTCTCCTGAGACTCTCCAGACCACAGGTTGCTCTTTTCAACTGCATGCTTAGCTCTCTTGAATGCTTTTCTTTTCAGAAGTTGTACTGTATGTGTCCATGAACTGTTATTTCTCATAATGAGCAACCTATGTTTACAGCAAACAAAAACAAAAACCCTAAATTCTGGCATAATACTTGTCCTATTAGGCCTCCAGTAGTTAAAAATTGCTGGGTCCCCAGTGCTGGTAAGTAGGCTACCAGAGGAGTTTGGATTTCAGCAACAAAACACACCAGCTTCATGGAAGGAAGGCAGTCAATTGACTTGAAAGTAATCTGTCAGTCATCTGCAATTGGGGGAACATTCATGTTAATCAGCCTGTTACCCACTACCACCTGATGTCATGGCAGCCACTCCTGGAGAGGCTGTAGTCAAGGCCAGCAACTCTATGTCAACTAATTATGAAATGCCAGGAGGGCTTGCCCCTACCCATGGACCCCTTCTGACTTGGTCATCAGAGGTTAAGACCTGTCTTAGACATATGATATGTAATTACAGAAATCTTATGGGTTATTAGTAAGCAGTATTAGGAGTCCTGGTTACATTTTGTCTCTTTGGGGGATGGGCAGGATAGGGCATGGGGGAAGTGGAAAGCCTTGTGCCTTTCAGATGTTCCCAGTGATTACTTAGCTGACCCTCAGTTACACCTCATTTCTTCAGATCCCTTCTAATATACGCATTGCTCTTACTAACCACTTCTCATTCTCTGCCCCACTCTGATGGCTTTCTCCAGGTGTTATTTTCCCTTTTCCTTCCCCAGGGTATCTGTAATAGCCCCTATTTGGGAACAGCCTTATTGTGAATAAGTGTATGACGCCTCAGTGAGTGTTGGGAGTGAAACCCATGCTTCTCTCTGGAGAGATGAGTGGAGGGCAGAGAAGGAGAGGGAGGCTATGAAATCCCATAATGGAGCAACAAGTGTTTTGACTGTTTAGTGGGTATTGGACCTAGAAGCCTTCATGAAGGGAGCAGACCTGAGATCTGATGTTTGTGAGTGAAGTCCTTACTGCCCCTAGGATGGCAGGAAGCAGGGAAGAAAGTGGGGAGCGGGGGGGGGGGTCATAAAATTCTTTACTTCAGTGCAGGAGCACTGAGACTCACTCCACAAACCTGTGGTTTTTGAAGGTGGATTGAAGGTAAATTGTTGCACTTCTGTCACAACTTGTAGAATCATTGGCACCACTCTTCTCAGGTAGGGCTGCTTTTGTGGGGGTCTCTGTTGACCCTTATTGAGAATTGACCCAGAACAAGGTTTGCAATTTAGACCTCTCTGGTTCAGTCACAGGGTATTAACGGAGTGGGGTTTTTTTGTTTTTTGTTTTTGTTTTTAAACAGGATAGATGAGCCAGAAGCAGTGGGCAGAATGGCTCCAGGCAACCCCAGTCATCAGATACGGCATAAGGGAACTATATAATGAAAGGTCAATCCTTGGACCTACTGTCATTCTCCAGAGCATGATGGAATAAAGAAGAGCTGCTTTGCAGAAGGGTTGTAAAAGATCCTTTCACAGAAGAGATTTAGACGAGGTGAAATTTCCAGCTACGTAAGATGGGCTTTTAAAGACATCTGTTCCCTACATGGGTCATGGAGATGGATCCCAGTATCAGCCTGGGGCTGACTAGGCCAGTTTAACTTGGTTTCATGCTCTTGGAGTGATTGCTGCCACTCTGTCTCCCTTTGGCAGGTGTTCATCTGCAGTGAGTCCTGAAGGAGCAAGAGGACAAGCAGCCAGGGACAACACTGTGGCCTTCTGAGTGAAGACAGCAACTGAAAAGATGATGCAATGGACTAGAGTGAAGACAATGAGCTGCCGCTGAGATGCCAAGGGGCAGCCAGATGGCTCAGTTGGTTAGAGCACAAGCTCTCAACAAGGTTGCTGGTTTGACTCCCACAAGGGATGGTGGGCTGCGCCCCCAGCAACTAGATTGAAAACGGCAACTGGACTTGGAGCTGCGATGTGCCCTCCACAACTAGACTGAAAGGATAACAACTTGACTTGGAGCTCATGGGTCCTGGGAAAAAAACACACTGTTCCCCAATAAAGTCCTGTTCCCTTTCCCCAATGAAATGTTTAAAAAAATAAATAAATAAAATTACAACTAAATTATAGAACAATCAACCTGGAGATTCATCCGAAGTCTAGCTGAACAGAACTCCAGTAACTAAAGATGTAAAGAAGCACATCAAGACTGGAAGAAGGGGCAGACATGAAACAGGCCCGTTCCACACCTGCATGTGGCGGTTGAGAATCAGGAGGGATATCTCGGCTGTGGAGGTCCTACCTGAGGAGTGAGGGGTCCAGCCCCACACAAGGCTCCCCAGCCCAGGGCATCAGTGATTGAAGAAGAATCCCTATAACATCTGGCTGTGAAAACCAGTGGGGGGATTAGTCCACCTGGGTGAGACAGAGGGCTGCTGGAAATCCAGGCATCGTCTTAAAGGGCCTGCATAGACTCACTGAACAATTAGAAAATTAATAATTGATCTAAACAACACTAGAATCAACTTGTCATAACTGACATTTGTACAACACTATATCCAACAGCAGCAGAATTTATATTCCTTGCAATTGCACACGGAATGTTCACCAAGATAAACTATATTCTAATTCATGAAATAAACTAACAGGTTGGCTTCTTTCACTTAGCAATATAAATTTAAATTTTCTCCATGTCTCTTCATGGCTTGATAGCTCATTTCTCTTTTTTTAAAAATTTTTTTAATTGGGGAATATTGGGGAACAGTGTGTTTCTCCAGGGCCCATCAGCTCCAAGTCATTGTCCTTCAGTCTAGTTGTGGAGGGCACAGCTCAGCTCCAAGTCCAGTCGCCATTTTCAATCTTTGTTGCCGGGGGCGCAGCCCACCATCCCATGTGGAAATTGAACCAGCAACCCTGTTGTTAGAGCTCGCGCTCTAACCAACTGAGCCATCTGGCCTGCCCCTCATTTCTTTTTATCCCCCAATAATGTTTCATTTTATGGATGAACCCAATTTATCCATTCAACTATTAAAGGATGTCTTGGTTGCTTCAAATATGGGGCAATTATAAATAAAACTACTATAAACATTCATGTGAAGGTTTTTGTGTAATCTTAAGTTTTCACTCATTTGGATAAATACCTAGAAGTGTGATTGCTCCACATCCTTGTCAGCATCTGTATTATTAATATTTAGGATTTTAGCCATTCTAACAGTTGCGTAGTGGTATCGTTTTAATCTGCAATTTCTTAATATATGAGGTTGAGTATCTTTTCATATGCTTATTTCCCATATGTATATCTTCTACGGTGAGATGTCTGTTCGAATTTTTGCTCATTTAAAAAATCAGGTTGTTCATTTTCTTATTATTGAGTTTTAAGAGTTCTTTGTGTATTCTGGATAACAATCATTTATTGGGTATATCTTTTGGAAATATTTTCTCCCAGTCTGGCTTGTTTTCTCATTGTCTTGATAGTGTCTTTTGCAGAGCAGAAATTTTTTATTTTAAGGAAGTCCAATTTATCACTTCTTTCTCTCATGGATCATGCTTTTGGTGTTGTATCTAAAAAGCCATTGTCAAACCCAAGGTCATCTAGATTTTCTTATATGTTATATTCTAGAAGTTTTACAGTTTTGCATTTTACATGTAGGTCTATGATCTATTTTAAGTACATTTTTTTGAAGCATGTAAGGTCTGTGTACATCTCCCAATCAAAGCTGGTGAGTGGTAGCCAAGAGTACAAGGACTCCTTTTCTTTACCCAGTCCCTACTAATAAGATGGACATTCCACTTCAGGTGTGGAGGGCCTAGAATATTGGAACCCTGACTTCTCCCCCTTACCCCACTTTCTCGTGGGGCAGAAGTTCCACACCGGGAGAGAAAGAGCATAGAATTCAAGAGACTACCACTCCAGCCAGTATCCATAGTAGTTTTTCAGAGAGTTTTCCCAGGGGTCCATGCAGTCCACAAGAAAAGTTGAGCTCCAAAGCTCTACCGAAAAAAAAATGACTATTTGAAACAGAGTGTGGAAAGTTCAAGTCTAAGGGCAGTCTTTAAATCATTAGTTCCTCTCAATTAACAGCGAGAGACCAACTAGTTTGCCAGAGAGAACCAGGGAAAGATATAGCTAAGAAAAGCTCTCCTGGGAGTAGAACCAACCACAACGATTGGCTTCAAAAACTGTCATGAATTTCATTGGATCAGGACTGCTGAGCAATTTATACCTCACAGCATTGTTGAAAACACTAGAGCAGTCAGCTGGTAATTAGTAGAGCCTAACAGATAGAATATAATAATATATGAAGCAGACAGCTTAAAAGAGTTCAGATAGTGAAAGAGAATACTGCTAAAATCTCATCCCAAAGTGACTATGCACATGCTCAAGGCTTCACAGTACAAGGTAAGAGTCTTCACTAGAACATCCTAGCCATGAAACAAACAACAAAAACCAAGAGAACAACAATAAAAACAAGTCTTGTAGAGGGATAGGTTACAATCCAGGGTTTAACATATTACATAAAATGTATAAAGACAATGTCTCATCAAATAGAGAATATCAGTAATGATACAGAAGTTATTTAAAAATAACCAAATGGAAGATTAGTACTTTAAAAGTAAATAACAGATAAAAAATTCATTAGTAGGGCTCAACAGATTTCAAGTGGCAGAAGAAAGAATCCATGAACTCAAAGATAGGTCAATAGTGCTTATATAATCAAAGAACAACGAGAAAACAGAATAAAGGAAAATGAAGAGAGTCTTAGGGAAATGTGGGAAAACTTTTAACATACCAACATGTGTTAACAGAAATATCAGGAGGCAGAAAAAACGTGAAGACATATGGATGGAATGTCAAATTTGATGAAAAATATGGGGTGGCTGGATGACTCGGTTAGAGCGCAAGCTCTTAACTAGGTTGCTGGTTCAATTCCCACATGGGCCACTGTGAGATGTGCCCTCTGTAACTAACGATTGAGGGCGGCAACTGGACTTGGAGCTGGAGCTGAGTTGCACCCTCCACAGCTAGACTGGGGGAAAACGACTTGACTTGGAGCTGATGGGCCTTGGAAAAACACACTGTTCCCCAACATTCCCCAATAAATTTTTTTTTTTAATTTGATGAAAACCATTATTCCTCTCCAAGGTCACCATGTGTGTTGCCTAGTACTGCGTGTGAGGGAACCACCAAGCAAAGCTGGAAACAAGCTGCAGATGTCTTTCTATCTGTCTGTCTCTTCCCCCCGCCTCTCCTTTTCTCTCTGTTTTCCAGTCCTATGGTCGGAAAATGGGGCCTTATTTACCCCACAATGCCCCACACTTTTTTTTTTTTTACTGTACCCATGGCTGGAACCAAGCAACAGGTTGACAGAGAAAAAAAGAATGAGTGTTTACCCTCCTGTGATAAGCAGAATTTGTAAAATGTTCTCGCAAAGATGTCTCACTCTAATTCTCATTGTCTGTAACTATGATGTTACTCTACTGATTATGCTGTTACATGGTGCAGTTGACCTTAAGATAGTAAGATTATAATTGATTACCAAGGTGGGCACATTGTAATTATATGAGTCTTTAAATGCACAGTGTTCTCCAACTGATGGTAGAAAAGGAAGTCAGAGAAATGCAGCAGAGTGGGAAGGTAGAGATTTTATGCAGACTTTCATGCAGACGCTGCTGGCTTTGAAGATTCAGAAGGCTGCACGAAAAGGAGTGCCAATGGCCTTAAGGAGATGAGACCCAGCTAAGAGCTAGCAGGGGAACAGAGACCTCAGTCCTGCCCTGTTAGAAGTGAATTCTGCCAACAACCCAAATGACCCTGGAAGAAGATTATTCCGAATAAGAGCCTGGTCCAGTCAACATCTTAATTTTAGTCTTATTTTACTATAAGACCAGGTCTTATATAATAATATAATAAATATAATACCGGGTCTTATATTAATTTTTGCTCCCAAAGACACAATAGCGCTGATAGTCCGAATAGGTCTTATTTTTGGGGAAACATAGTATTTTGAAATAATCACAGAACATTCTGTTCATGACAAGGCCTATCCTAAGAGAAACTATTTTACCAGAGCATAACTGACTGGAGTTTTAGTCCGTTAAAGGGAAGGGAAACATCCAACTCCAGCCTGCTGTAGACTTCCATGTGTTGGAAAGGAAATGAACTCTCATCCCACCAAAGGGAGAAAAATCTGACAAGCACTTGTGAAAGTCATAGGTCGGGGCAGAGGTCCACTAAAATCATGAGAATTTATCACAGGACTTTAGAACATTTGCCTACTCCCCACAACACATATTTACCACCAACTCTAAAAGGCCCGTGTACAACAAGGGGAGCAAAACCAAATAAACCACAGAAATTTTAAGCCTCTGACAGCTACATTTATAGCAAACAGTAAACAGCCTAACTCCTAGCTAGATAAACATAAGACTTCACACTAAAGGCTCATTTATCTCAGTTACTTTAACTGACTACATCATTTCTGGCTTTCAACCCAAAATTACATGGTATAATAAAAGATAAAAAACAATATGAAGAGACAGAGGAAGCATCAGAACAGACACAGATATGGCAGAAATGTTGGAATTATCAGACAGGGAATTTAAAACAACTAGGATTAACATGCTAAGTAAGGGCTCTAATGGAAAAAGTGAACAACATGCAAGAATGATGTATAATGTCAGCAAAGAAATGAAAACCATAAAACAGAATAAAAAAGAAATGCTAATCAAAAATACTGTAACAGAAATAAAGAATGCCTTCGATGGGTTCACCAATTCAGTGGATATAGCCAAAGAATTAGTGAGCTTGAAGAAATTTCAATAGAAACTTCTAAAACTGAAAAGCAAACAAAAAAAGTGGAAAAGACAAACAATATACAAGAACTATGGGACCATTACAAAAGTTGTAACATACACATAATGGGAATATCAGAAGAAGAAAAAGACCAGAATAAATATTTGAAACAAAAATGACTGAGAATGTCTCAAAATTAATGACAGACACCAACCACAGATTCAGGAAGCTCAGAGAATAGGACAACCCCTCCCCACCCCACCCCATCCCCCCAAAAACCTACACAAAACAACAACGACGAACTATACTTAAACATATCATATTCAAACCGCAGAAAACCAGACAAACAGAAAATCTTAAAGAAGCCAGAGAGAGAAACACTTTACCTATAGAAGAGCAAGGATAAAAACCTATTTGGGACTTCCCTTCAGAAACCATGAAATCAAGAAGAGAGTCAAGCAAATATTTAAAATGTTAAAAGAAAAAAAAATTCCACCAATTTAGAATTCTGGATCCAGTGAAATTATGCTCTGAAAGTGCAGGAGAAATAAAGAATTTCACAGACAAGCAAAAACTGAGAGAATCTGTCACCAGTAGACCAGCGTTGCAAGAAATGTTAAAAGAAGTTATATAGGTCAGAAACTCAGATCTTCAGAAAAGGAACAAAAGAAGCCACATAAATTAAAATGTTTTCTTATTCTTAATCAATCTAACAGATAACTGTTCAAAATAAGAATAGGAACAAAGTATTCGGTGGTGATTGCTTATGAGTGATTGGAATGAATGACAGAAATATAATAGACAGGAGGGAGAACTGGAAATACTCTTTTTATAAGATTCATGCACTACCCAAGGAGGAGGATAGTTATTTAAAAGAGAACTTTTCATTAGTTATAAATGTATATGGCAAACTCAAAGGCAATCACTAAAAAGTAAAAAAGAACTAGGATATGTTTAAAAAAAAAGAAGAAAAAATGTAATCATATAAAATATTCAATTAAAACCAGAGAAGGCAGAAAGAGTAGAAAACAAAAAAATAATGAGCAAGGGCAGGAATAGAAAATAGTAACAAATATGGTAGGTATTAATCAAATTCTATCAATAATAATTTTAAATTTCAATTGTCTAAATACAAAAGTTAAAATATGGAGACTGTCAGAATAAATAAAAAACAAGACCCAACACTACTCGTATGTTGTTTACAAGAAACCCAATGTAAATATGAAGACACAAATAGATTAAAAGCAAAGGAATGGAGAAAGACATACCATGCTAACACTAATTAAATAAAGGCATCTATTCTCCAGGAAGACATGACAGTCCTTAAGGTGTATGTGTCTAACACCTGAGTACCAAAACACATGAGGTAAAAAGCTGATGGAATGGCATTGACAAAAAGATGAATCCACTACTATAGTTTGATATTTTAAAACCCCTCTATCAACAGTGGGCAGATCCTTCAGGCAGAAAATCAGTAAGGACACAGCTGAACTGAAGAGCAGCATTTCTCAGCTGGATCTAATTGACATCTGTACACTACTTCATCCACCAACAGCAGAATACACATTCTTCTGAAACGCACATGGAACATTCACCAAAATAGAGCACTTTCTGGTCCACAGAAGCCACCAAACAAATTTAAAAGAACAGAAATCATATAAAGTATGCCTTCAGACCATAATGAAATTAAACCAGAAGTCAGTAACACAAAGATAGCTGGAAACCCCTAAAGTACTTGGAGATTAAACAAAACAGTTCTAAATAACATCTTGGTCAAAAAAGAAGTCTCAAGAAAAATTTTAGGAGCGGGCCGTTTAGCTCAGTTGGTTAGAGCGCGTGCTCTTAACAAGGTTACTGGTGCTATTCCCACATGGGCCAGTGAGCTGCGCCCTCCACCACTAGATTGAAGACAACAAGCTGCAGCTGAGCTTCCGGAGGGGCGGCCGGAGGGCTCAGTTGATTAGAGCACGAGCTCTGGACAACAAGCTTGCAGGTTCAATTTCCACATGGGATGGTGGGCTGTGACCCCTACCACTAAGATTGAAAACGGCAACTGGACTTGGAGCTGTGCTGTGCCCTCCACAACTAAGATTGAAAGGAAAACAACTTGACTTGGAGCTGATGGGTCCTGGCAAAAACAAACTGTTATCCAATAAAATTTTTTAAAAAATTTTAAAAAACATTTCAAACTTAATGAAAATGAAAATATAAAAATGTGTGAGAAATAGCAAGAGCAGTGCTTAGAAGGAAATTTATAGCATCAAATGTATATATTAGAAAAGAAGATCTAAAATCAATAATCTAAGCTTCCACCTTAGAAACTAGAAAAACAAATTAAACCCAAAGTAAGTAAAAGAAAATAATAAAAATTAAGAGCATAAATCAATGAAATTGAACACAGAAAATCAATAGAGAAAATCAATGAAACAAGAAACAATTTCCTTGAGAACATCAATGAAATTGACAAATTTTTATTAAGGTTAATTAAGAAAAAAGAGAAAAGACACAAATTATTAGGATCAGAAAGGAAAGATGGGCCATCACTACTAATTCCATATACATTAAAAAGATAATTAGAGTATTATGAACAACCTGATGCCCACAAATTTGATGATCTAGACCAGCGGTGTCCAAACTGTGGCCTGCGGGCCAACTGCGGTCCGCGATCCATTGTTAATTGGCCCTCAGCAAATTCCAAAAATATATTTAGTTTACTTAAATAAACCAGGTGAAGCAATACGTACTTCACCTCGAGTGAGTGGCCCGGCTGTCTGTGTATTTTACCGCATATGGCCCTTCGTGAAAAACGTTGAAAAAAGTTTGGACACCCCGATCTAGATGAAACAGACCAATTCCTTGAGTAACACAATCTACCAAAACTCACACAATGAGAAACAATCTGAATGTGCATATATCTATTAAATAAATTGAATGTATAATTAAAAACTTTCCAAAACAGAAAGCACCAGGCTTTCAACAGTCAATTCTACCAAACATTTAAGGAAGGAATGATACCAACTCTTTACCATCCTTTCCAAAACAAAGAAGCAGAAATAATACATCCTAACTCATTTTATGAGGCTAGCATTTCTCTAATACCAAAACCAGACAAAGACATTACAAGAGAGGAAAACTACAGAAAAATATCACTCGTGGGCATTCATGTAAAAACCCTCAACAAAATATTAAATAGTAATATCGAACTCAACAACATATAATAAAATTATACACGAGCAAGCAAAATTAATTCCAAGTATGCGAGGCTGGTTCAACATTGAAAAACCAATTCATTTATTCCATCATATCAACAAGCTTCAGAAGAAAAATTATATGGTCATATCAATAGATGCAGAACTTGACCCAACTTTAACTTACAAAATTACAATAAAGAAAACACATTCGCAAAAGAATAGACAAATAGATAATAAAACAGAACAGAGAGCCCAAAAACAGACCCTCGCAAATACAATCAACTCATCTTTGATAAAGGAGCAAAGGCAATATGGTGTTGGACAATTGGGTATCTACATGCAATAAAATTAAAATAGACACAAACCTCAGACTTTTCACAAAAATTAACTGTCCCATTTTTTCTTTTTAACAAGTAAATCCATCCCAATCATATCTTGACTATACATAAAATTCTTTTCTCAATATTTCTTTTCCACAAACCTGTAACTTTCAACATTCATTCACCGTTTGTCTTATCCTCTTCTTTTTTATCCTGGAACAACCATTTACTTTAGGACAAAATGACTTTTTATTTCCTTTACAAAAACAAATAAAACATGTTCTTCATGCCTTTCCTTATCCAAAAAACATTCTATTTTCCTCACCTACTTTTCACAGAGTCATTTTCTCTCACTCTTATTATCTCTAGTAGTTTTATAAAAACCGATACCTCTTTTAAAAATCAATTTTGGAAATACCCTCCAGAGGTAGAGAAACATCACATATATACAACATATTTCCAGAGACACATGTAAACATAGACACAAACAGAAAGCCAGTAGCTTTCATTCCAAAACGTTAGCCATGAATCAGGAACCCACTCACATAGGTCAAACTTTTTACCGACATTAGCGATAGATTACGGGGCAAAAAACCTCTACAGCAGTCTGTATTTTTACAGGCCCTCTCCCCCTTACTTAGTGTCTCTGGGCAATGTTTTGGTTATCTCCTGGGATGTTTTACATTTGAAAGCCATGACAAGTTTAACAACTTCTAGGGGAAAGAGATGTGTTCTCCTAGGCGGTTTGGGGTAATTGGTATTTAAATTTTCCTTTGCATTAAGAGCTGCAGGGCTTGTTAAGTCCCCAGTTCCTTATCAATCAATCACAACTTTCTCCTCTTCATTCTCATCACTTTCCTAGATACCAGCTTTTAGCATTTTAATCAGGCTTTGTCACAAGCACGCAGATCTTAATCATCTTAATCGCTGGCATCCTGTGCCCTCCTAGCTTTGCAAAACAGCATGCTAAAGTCTCCAACTTCTTATCCTGCTCCCACATCTTGTCTGGCAGCCTCGAAGCTGGCAGAGCAGTGGACAAGCACATGTCCTTCTCTAATGTCAGCTCTTCTTCCAACTTTCTAACCTGGGTTTCCGCCTCTAGTTAGGCATCGCTGCCCACTTGAACTGCCCAATGTGCTCCGCATAGTTCCTCAAAGGAGCCCATTAAAGCAGCTAGTGTTTTTAGGGCGTCTTCATACTCACATAGTGGTTCACAAGCATCTAACACATGGCCACCCCTCCCCACACAGAGTTCCACGGCCAACACAAGATGTCCCCCTCAGATGCCTCTTTCCCAAAGCTCATCTTTTGTCTCCAGGCTGGCTCACAACTTGTTGGTTCGTAAACTGGCCCCCAGAGGAGGGCACGGAGAGACTGAAGAGAGGCGGATCACTGCAGATGAGTAGATAACAGTTCTAATGAGCATGGGAACTTACTTAGGACGCTTGTCTTGGGTACTTCCAGATAAGTTTCCTGTTCCCACTTGCCAAACCTTAAAAGTATCTATACAGGTCCTCACTGGGTCCAGTCACATACACCGTCCAGATGGTCTCAAGGCTGCATCCTTGGGGCAGCTTTGGGCACAGGGAAGGCAGGGGAGGAGAGGGAGTGGGAGCCTCCATCTGCCTGGGTTCAGCTCACCAACTGGTGGGCACGTCTTCTCAATGACCTCCCCAACATCTTGCAATATTTGATTTCAAATTTTCTTCATATTATGGAATTATTTTGAACTACAGTTTCAGCATATTCTCTTTTCTGTTGCTTTGGTTTGTTTTTCAGGGACTTGGATTATTTATGTTGGGTCATCTTTGCCTATTACCAATACTCCCCACTTCCTTTTGAATACTTTTTTTTTTTAAAAGATTTTATTGGGGGAGGGGAACAGTGTGTACTTCCAGGACTTTTTTTCCACGTCAAGTTGTTGTCCTTTCAGTCTTAGTTGTGGAGGGCGCAGCTCAGCTCCAGGTCCAGTGGCCGTTGCTAGTTGCAGGGGGCACAGCCCACCATCCTTTGCTGGAGTCTAACCGGCAATCCTGTGGTTGAGAGGACGCACTCCAGCCGACTGAGCCATCTGGGAGCTCAGCGGCAGCTCAGCTCAAGGTGCCGTGTTCAATCTTAGTTGCAGGGGGTGCTGCCCACCATCCCTTGCGGGAGTCGAGGAATCGAACTGGCAACCTTGTGGTTGAGAGTCCACTGGCCCATGTGGGAATCAAACCGGCAGCCTTCAGAGTTAGAAGCATGGAGCTCCAACCGCTTGAGCCACCGGGCTGGCCCCCCTTTTGAATACTTTTGATTTCTTTCTTCATTATATTTATCAAGGTATAATTTGGGTACAATAAAGTACATAATTTAAAGAGTGCAATTTGATGGCTTTTAATATATGTATATACCTGTGAAAATACAACCCCAATCAAGATATGTAACACTTCCATTATCTCCCCAAATTTCTTATGCCCTTTTACATTCCATTCCCATCCTCAGGTAATGGTTGATGTACTTTTAAATCACTAGAGATGTTTGCATTTTCTACAATTTTATGAGTGGAATTACACAGAATGTCCCCTTCATCTATATTGTTATACGATCAGTAGTTCCTTTCTTTACATTGGTAATAGTCCACTGTATGTATGTAATACATGTTATTCATATATTTATACTGTTTCCCAGAAATAAGACCTAGCCAGACCATCAGCTCTAAATGCATCTTTTGGAGCAAAAATTAATATAAGACCCTGTGTTATATATTATATTAAATACCCAGTCTTATAGTAAAATAAGGGTTTTATATGTAAATATTTGTCCCCCCTTCTTCCGCCTACCCCCCCCCCACTCCGGTTCAAGCCGTTGTTTCTCAGTCTAGTTGTGTAGGACAGAGCTCCCTGGCCCAGGCTGGTATTAGGAGCCTTGCGCTGCCCCCGCCCCGACCCCGCAGCGGAAGCAGTCGGTCGCCAGTCGTCAGTTGGCAACTCACAGCAGCTCATGGCAGCTCTCGCCGGCTGCCGGCCGCTCACACTGGCCACCGGCTGCTCATGGCAGCACACGGCCACTCACGGCAGCCCAGCTCCAGGGACAGCTGTTGTTCAAAATCTCAGCTGTAGAGGGCGCAGCTCACTGGCCCATATGGGAATCGAACAGGTGACCTCAGCATTAGGAGCACGGCGCTCCAATCTTACCTGAGACACT
This sequence comes from Rhinolophus ferrumequinum, assembly GCF_004115265.2. Taxonomy (NCBI): domain Eukaryota; kingdom Metazoa; phylum Chordata; class Mammalia; order Chiroptera; family Rhinolophidae; genus Rhinolophus; species Rhinolophus ferrumequinum. Next base: position 581,376 of record NC_046284.1, read on the forward strand.
GGGCCGACCCCCAGTCTTATATTAATTTTTGCTCCAAAAGATACATTAGAGCTGATGGTCGGGCTAAGTCTTATTTTCGGGGAAACATGGTATGTTTATAGCCATTTAAGTTGATTGCAATTTTCTACTATAGTGAATAAATCTATGTTGTATACATAAGTCTTTTTGTGGACATACATTTCCATTTCTCTTAGGTAAATATTAAAGAGTGGAATTACGGGTTTTATGAAAGGTGTATTTTAACTTTATATTTAAAACTACCAAACATTTTCCAATGAAGCTGTCGCATTTTGCAATCCCAACAGCAGTGTAGGAGTTCCAGTCACTCCCTATTTTTACCAAGTGTTGGTATTGTGAGTCTTTGAAATTTTTCCCATTTTAGACTGAAATAAATTAATTTTCCTCATTAAAATCAACAGCAGTATTTTCTCTACTGTTTCTATAAAAAACACAAAACATTTTTTTGCAAGTTTTCTAGATTTTGCTTGTAAATCTAGATTAGGCAGAAGACACAGTCATCGAAAAAGCCAGAAGAAAACATACGAATTCGAATTCGTTGTCATTATCTTAGGCCTTTACTGAGCCTAAAATGTAGGTAGGCTCAATAAAGGAATGTAAATATCGACAACAGGAAGTGAAACAACGGCAGGCAGTTTCATTCAAATTTAACTGTAACTTGTTCTTTTCCATTTGTTTGATAGAGACAGACTCTACAGTGAACTCCTTGCTGGGTGATCTCACAGTTTCTCTAACTTTCTGTTAATCTTCTTAACTGTCCATTACAAATTTTTAACAAAAGACTTAAAATACCTACTAGTCAATGATCAATTATGAGTTTCATTGTGCAGTTTTATAAAATGTACCTCTTGCCTTAATATACCAGAATGTTACTAGCAGAAATAACACAGAAATGCAACATGACACTCCAGTAGTGGTTTTTGGAGGAATATATTTATCTTTAAAGCAAGAAAGTAGACAGTAGCTACTGAACTGGTAGATCACTGATATGAGACCAGAGACTATACGAGACCATAAATAAACATATTCAGTGATTTACTAGCCTACATACACCTTCAACGTTTCCTTCTAATATCAAATATAAGATGAAAAAAATTTAAACATTCTCTTGGGTATTCTCAATAATTTCTGAACTGTCGTTCAGTTCAAATATTTTAGAATTTCTCTTGTGATTCATTCCTTGATCCATGGATTATTTAGAAGACTGTTGGTCATTTCCCAAGATACTTTGGTATCTTGTTATGTTATTGTTGATTTCTATTTAGTGCTTTTCTGTACAGAGAGCATACTCTGTATGAGTTTATTAGTTTAAGTGTATTAAAACATTTTGTGGCCCCAAAAATGGTCTGTCTTGGTGAGCATTCCACATACATCTGAACACAGTTTGTATTCTACAGTTGTTGGGTATAGTGTTCTATAAATATCAATTAAACGAGGGTGACTGATAGTGTTAGATTTTCTATATTTACTGACTTTTTTGGGAGCTTTTTATTCTATAAATTGCTGAGAGAAAGGTAAGTTGTAATCTATTGCATATATTTACCACCTTTTAAAAGTCAATTAACCAGTGAAAGGACACTTAGATTGTTTCCAGGTTTGGCAACAGTAAATAAAGCTGGGCATTGGGTGTTTTTTTAATTTTAAAAATTTTATTTATTTTTTTCAATTACAGTCAATATTACTTTATACTAGCTTCAGGTGTACAGTACAGTGGTCAGACATTTATATAATTTACAAAATGATCATATAAAGCTGTTCTAAAAGTTAAAGGTTTTACTCTGGGAGGAGTCAGCCAACTATGGCCCAATCTGGCCCATCATGTTTTGTGTGACTAAAGAGCTAACAATGGTGTTTACATTTCAAATGGCTGGAAAAAACTAAAGAATATTTCATGACACATGAAAGTGGTCTGATCCAAATTTTACTCTCTGTAAAAAAGTTTTGTTGGAACGTACCCATGCTCATCCACTCACATTTCCTATGACTTCTTTTGTGTTACAACAGCAGAGTTAAGTAGTTGTGATAGAGACCACATGGCCCACAAAGACTAAAATACTATTTGGTCCTTTACAGAAGATTTCTGGAGCCTTGTCTACGACGAATACTTAGGGATAGGATTAATGGATCATACAGTAAGAGTATATCTAACTTTATAACAAAACGCCAAACAGGTTTCAGAATGGCCGTATCATTTCCCCTTCACACTATTTACTCCTCCCCAGAACTTGACTGTTGGTTTGTTTTATATTGTTGTTTTGCCAAACAGGTGTGTACTGTTACCTCACTGGGATTTTAATTCATGTTGCTAAAGGCTAATGGAGCTGAGCATCTATTTATAAGCTTATTTGGCATCTGTGCATGTTCTTTGGTGAAGTGTCTTTCCAAATATTTTGCCAATTGTTGGAGGTTTCTTGTTTTCTTACTGTTGGAATGTGAGAGTTCATTATATATAGTCTGCTCGTAGGCACATTGTTTGGTATATGATGTGTGCAATATCTTCTCATTCTGTGAATCCCTGAGACTGAACCTACATCCTTACTGCAGAGAGCAGCAACTCCCCCAGCCAACACATACGGTTTACACAGCCTGGCCAGCTCCCCCAGGCTGCAGCCACCTTAACAGCTAAAGATCAGGTTACAGGTGGATTTCTCATAGAAGCAGAGCTCTCTATTTGAGTCCCTACTAAATACTTGTCTCCCCGACCTTAGACTTCTGCTGTCCCTGTGGCATCCAGTTACAGGGGGCACCTGTGCCACCATCCAAACTGATGAGTCTGCTAGTGGTCTCTTTCTTTTTAGCACTATGAAAACTCAAGTAAACTCCCAGAGTGACCTGACTCCAAGCCTAGGTGATCTGTTAAAACATGGCTCAGGTCCTGGGGAGCATGATGGGAAAAAATTGTTACTAATACTTGGACTATTTCTCTTAATTTGTCTTTTGTCTTGCATGTGTCTGTATCGTGGCTGTGGACTGTCTCTTGAATATGGGCAACTGGTGACTAAGCGAGCTACCTGCAGGCTATTGAAGCCCCTCACTGACTGTTCCATGAGACTGCTGTTGGATCCGGGCCAGAATAGAGATAACGGTCCCCTTTGAAACTGTCTGATAACGGATGTCCATTCTGACATGAAGCAGCAGCCCCCCTGCCTCCTGCTACACACTGCTTTCTAGAGCAGGCCACTGTCCTGATCAAACAGGCCATTTTCTGTACCTGGTGGCATTCACATGAATGCCACCGTGAATATCCCCACCACTTATCCTGTATCGATCTTTGGGGCCTGTCAAGTTGTGTGGAGGACATCCATTTTGTCTCGCAGCTGCTCAAGACATACTTCATCTGTACTAAACTGTTAATTGCCAGAGTGGAGTGGCCTGCTTCTTTCGTGGATCTTCCATGCCCTCTGCTTATGGATTTTCAGTCTCAGGGCTTTGTCATGGCTGTGCATGTAATAACAGCATGCATGCTAGGGGCAGATGCACATATTCACACAGACTTGCGGTGAGCCCAGGATTTTATAAACAGCACTACAGTGTCGCTTACCCAGTTTCCTTGTCTCCATGATCTCCCCAGAACTTTCTGGTTACATGGCGCTCCCAGTTTTGGTCCTTTAACCAGAAAACTGGTACTTTAGTTATACTTGTGTGCTGCATTCTTCTGTGATTAAGCTGATACCTGGAGCCAAGCAGCAGATGAGACAGTGAAAAAACAGAGAAGGTTGGCATCACAATCTTGAGACCACAGTTCCTCTGATGAGAGTGGCAATTTCTTCTATATCAGAGTTTTAGGGTCCTCTGGACACCATTGTTCTTCCTGTCCTAGTTACCTCACTGACAACTTGGGAATGCTTTGAGGGATGTGGTACAAGAAACTGAAATACAGAAAAAAAATCAGCAGACTACCCCAGTAATCTAACATAAGCAGTTCTTTCCCACTGTTCAAATTGGAACTAGATGGTTTCTCACAGCAATGCTTACTTCCATGTTCCTGGCAGATACCTCAGAAAAAAAGATAATATACTCACAACATACAATGGCACATTCTTCTCCATTCCACTTGGTATGGTTTACCTTTCACAATCTTCAAATAGCTGCTTCGTGCATTCTGTAGTTTTGTAGCTGCACTTAACGGGAGAAGAAAGGTGGAGTTTATTTACTTGCTTCATCTTACCAGGAAATGGAACACATTACTTTTCAAGTTCCTGTATTTAAAAGGGGGTTCTTGGTGACAGCATTCAGTTGGATCCTGGTTTCTTCTTTTTTATTCATCCATTTGAAAAATCTTTTAATTCATTTAATACCATTTAATGTACGCATTGAAAAGTTGCTGTGTAGACCTGTATTCTATTATTTGTATACATTTTCTCTTCTATTGAAATACATTTCAGTATTCCATTTTAATTTATCCTTAGATTTCTGGGCATTTCTTTGTAGAGCTTCTCTAGTTGCTACTCTTCAGATTAAAATGTACAGTTTCTCAGTCTTCTTAGCATAAATATTTTACAACTTCAGGGAGCATGTAAAAATCTTTCCACATATAAGTTCCTTAAACTTCCCTCTTTTTTGTTCAACTAAATGAACATATTTTTAATTGTTTTTATTGTACTTTAAAAAAACACACAAAATTCACCATCTTAATCACCTTTAAGTGGTCCAGTAGTGCTAAGCATACTCACAATGTTGTGGAACACATCTCTAGAACTTTCTCAGAGTTTGCAAAAGTGAAACTCCACACTCACTAAACATTAAATTCCAGCCACACCCTTCCCCATGGAAATCAACTTTTTGTTTCCATGATTTTCACTACCTTAGGTACTGCATATAAATGGAATCATATAGTAACTGTCATTTGTTGAGTAACTTGCTTCACTTAGCATAATGTCCTCAAGGTTCATCCACATGACAAGATTCCTTTTTTATGGCAGCATAATATGCCATATGCATATGCCGCACTTTCTTTATCCATTATCTGTCAATGAACATATGGGTTGCTTCCTTTACCCTTCCCTTTTATTTAGTTTTCTGATTCAGTACTTTTATTTAAGGCTCTAATTTCCTCAATGTGTATAATTATTCTTATAGTTCATTGATTTTTTTTTTTATAACTGCTTGTTTAATCATTCAATTTCATGAACATCTAAATGCTAAACAGACCCCAAAATAAAGACCAATTTGTAAAACTGGGCCATTTTAATGTTCTTTACAATAGAATAAATAGTTCTCTTGACTGCAGACATGGAAGCTGTTTGGTACTCAGAAACATCACAGTAAAGGTCGTTTTCTTGATTGATGTATAATCTTCAATAATGATAAGGAGTTACTTGTATGAACTGCTGTCAAACCAGTAAGACTGCATTTATGCATCCATCATTTTCAAGATTGTTGGTAACCTGAGCATATTTTCCCCAAATAACTTTGCCTCCTTGTGTCACAAAGGCCCAACTCGTTCACGTTCACCTCAATGACTGTACCTTTGGTAATAACACCCAAAGTTGTATAAAGTGGGGATGAGGGATTCTTTTTTTTTTTTCAATACTAAGCTCCATGAGGACAGAACTCTGTCTGTTTTGTTCAGTGTTGTCTAACTTTTTTTTTTTTTTTTTAAATTTTATTGGGGAAGGGGAACAGGACTTTATTGGGGAACAGTGTATACTTCCAGGCCTTTTTTCCAAGTCAAGTTGTTGTCCTTTCAATCTTAGTTGTGGAGGGTGCCGTTCACCTTCAAGTTGTTGTCCTTTCAGTCTTAGTTGTGGAGGGCGCAGCTCAGCTCCAGGTCCAGTTGCCGTTGCTAGTTGCAGGGGGCGCAGCCCACTATCCCTTGCGGGACTCGAGGAGTTGAACCGGCAACCTTGTGGTTGAGAGGACACACTCCAACCAACTGAGCCATCCAGGAGCTCAGTGGCAGCTCAGCTCAAGGTGCCGTGTTCAATCTTAGTTGCAGGGGGCGGAGCCCACCATCCCTTGCGGGACTCGAGGAATTGAACTGGCAACCTTGTGGTTGAGAGCCCACTGGCCCATGTGGGAATCGAACCGGCAGCCTTCGGAGTTAGGAGCATGGAGCTCCAACCGCCTGAACCACCGGGCCGGCCCGAGGGATTCTTTTTTACACCAAGGATTGGCAGGCAAAAGGTAGCTTTCAGTTCAGGATGTGTTACATGTGCCTTCTTGAAACGTAAGCCCATTGGCCTAATGAATCTTTCATATTTAGGTGGTTTTCGAATAAAGCCATCTCCAACAAAGCAGACTTTAGTAACCATCCTCTTCCATGCTTTCTTCTTTCTCTTCCCTGTTCGAATAACTTTTAATACTTCTGTTTCTCCCTGGGCACGAACTTTGGGCAGAGGGACTTCCCATTTTCCCGCTTTTTCTTTGCATTTTTGTTTAATCATATTGGAAAGCACTTTAGCTCGGGACTGTCCCTCTCTGTCCAGTAGATACACAGGTACTGCTCCTTGTGGAGTCTTTTCATCATTCTTTTGTTTGGTGTTTCTCTTTTCATGCACCTTGATAGTCTTTTTCATCTGTATTTTCTCAGCATGGCGCTGTTTATGGTAGAGTTTAGCTTTGAGACCAATCATCTTTTTTGCCTTCTTTGAACGTTCATGAGCCTCTCGACCTTCCTTCTTTCTCTTTTTCTCATGGTAATCCAAACGGTATCCATAGCGCTTCCGGTGTAACTCAATATGTTCGTTTTGTGGCATGCTTACGACCGCGCAGACGCCAGGCGCAGTCCCCTGGGCGCAAAGAAGCTCTCGACTTGCTAGTTCATTGATTTTTAAAAATTATAACTGACATACAATATTAGTTTCAGGTGTAAAACATAGTGATACAACATTTATATTCTTACAACATGACTGATCCCTGTGATAAGTCTAGTACCATCTGCCACCATACAAAGTTGTTACAATAATATTGACTATGCTTTACTTTACATCCCCAAACTTTTTTTTTTTAATTTATTGGGGTGACAATTGTTAGTAAAATTACATCGATTTCAGGTGTACAATTCTGTATTACATCATCTATAAATCCCATTGTGGGTTCACCACCCAGAGTCAGTTCTCTTTCCATCACCATATATTTGATCCCCCTTACCCTCATCTCCCACCCTCCACCCCCCTTACCCTCTGGTAACCACGAAACTATTGTCTGTGCCTATGAGTTTTTGTTTCTCATTTTTTTGTCTTGTTCTTTTGTTGTTTTTGGTTTACATACCACATATCAGTGAAATCATATGGTTCTCTGCTTTTTCTGTCTTACTTCGCTTAGCATTATACTCTCAAGATCCATCCATGTCGTCACAAATGTTCCTATATCATCTTTTCTTACCGCCGAATAGTATTTCATTGTGTATATATACCACAACTTCTTTATCCATTCATCTATCGAAGGACATTTTGGTTGTTTCCACGTCTTGGCCACCGTAAACAAAGCTGCAATGAACATTGGAGCACACGTGTCTTTATGGATAAATGTTTTCAGATTTTTTTGGGTAGATACCCAGCAGAGGGATTGCTGGGTCACATGGTAATTCTATTCGTAATTTTTTGAGGAACCTCCACACTGCCTTCCATAACGGCTGCACCAATCTGCATTCCCACCAACAGTGTATGAGGGTTCCTTTTTCTCCACAGCCTCTCCAACACTTGTTACTATTTGTCTTGTTGATGATAGCCATTCTAATTGATGTGAGGTGATGTCTCATTGTGGGTTTTATTTGCATTTCTCTGATGATTAGTGATGTTGAGCATTTTTTTTCATATGTCTATTTGCCATTTGTATGTCCTCGTTGGAGAAATGTCTCTTCAGGTTCTCTGCCCATTTTTCAATTGGGTTGTTTTTTTGTTGTTGAGTTTCATGAGTTCCTTGTATATTGTGGATATTAGCCTCTTATCGGAGGCACTGTTTGCAAAAATCTTCTCCCATTCAGTTGGCTCCCTCTTTATTTTGTCGATGGTTTCTTTTGCTGTGCAGAAACTTTTAAGTTTCATATATTCCCATTCATTTATTTTAGTTTTTACTTCCATTGCCTTTGGAGTCAAATTAATAAAATGCTCTTTGAACCCAAGGTCCATAAGTTTAGTACCTATGTTTTCTTCTATGCAGTTTACTGTTTCAGGTCTTATGCTTAAGTCTGATCCATTTTGAATTAATTTTGGTACATGGTGACAGATAGCAGTTCAGTTTCATTCTTTTGCACGTGGCTATCCAATTCTCCCAGCACCATTTAGAGGCTGTCTTTTCTCCATTGTATGTTTTTAGCTTCTTCGTCAAAAATTACCTGTCCATATTTATGAGGTTTTATTTCTGGGTTCTCAATTCTACTCCATCGGTCTATGTGTCTGTTTTTCTGCCAATACCATGCTGTTTTGTTGATTGTAGCCCTGTAGTACAAGCTAAAGTCAGGGAGCGTGATACCTCCAGCATTGTTCTTTTTTCTTAAGATTGCTTTGGCTATTCGGGGTCTTTTGTGGTTCCAAACAAATCTGATGAGATTTGTTCTATTTCTTTAAAAAATGCCATTGGGATTTTGATGGGGCTGGCATTAAATCTGTATATTGCTTTGGGTAATATGGCCATTTTAACTATGTTGATTCTTCCAATCCATGAGCACGGAATGTCTTTCCATTTCTTTGTGTCTTCTTCAATTTCTTTCAAAAATGTCTTATAGTTTTCAGCATATAGGTCCTTCACATCCTTGGTTAAGTTTATTCCTAGGTATTTTATTCTTTTTGCTGCAATTGCAAAAGGAATTGTTTTTTGTATTTCTTTTTCTGAGATCTCATCGTTATTATATAGGAATGCAATGGACCTTTGTACGTTGATTTTGTAGCCAGCAACTTTACTGTATTCGTCGATTGTTTCTAATAGCTTTTTGGTGGAGTCTTTAGGGTTTTCTATATATAGCATCATGTCATCTGCAAAGAGTGATAATTTAACTTTTTCATTCCCAATGTGGATGCCTTTTCTTTCTCTTGCCTGATTGCTCTGGCAAGGACTTCCAACACTATGTTGAAAAACAGAGGTGACAGGGGACAGCCCTGTCGTGTTCCTGAATGTAAAGCAAAGGGCTTCAGTTTTTCACCATTAATTATGAGATTAGCTGAGGTCCATCCATGTTGTTGCAAATAACAAGATTTCATTATTTTTTTATGGAAGAGTAATACTCCATTGTATATATGTACCACCTCTTCCTTATCTATTCAAAGAACACCTACATTGCTCCCATATCTTGGCCTATGTAAACAATGCTGCAACGAACATAGGGGTGCATGTCTTTTCAATATTGAAATGTTTTTCCAGTACCCATCAACTCCAAGTCTTTTTTTTTTTTCAATCTAGTTGTGGAGGGCGCAGCTCAGCTCCAAGTCAAGTCGTTTTCAATCCAGTTGTGGAGGTTGCAGGTCACTGTCCCATGTGGGGATCAAACTGGCGACCTGGGTGTTATGAGCGCTGCACTCTAACCAACTGAGCCAACCGGCTGCCACCTATTTTTGTTTTGAAGAACCTGCACACTGTTTTTCATAACGGCTGCACCAATTTGCAATCCCACCAACAGTGCACAAGGGTTCCCTTTTCTCCACATCCTCACCAACACATCTTATCTACTGCCTTTTTTTTTTGATTCGGGAAGGGGAACAGGACTTTATTGGGGAACAGTGTGTATTTCCAGGTCTTTTTCCAAATCAAGCTGTCCTTTCAATCTTAGTTGTGGAGGGCGCAACTCAGCTCCAGGTCCAGTTGCTGTTGTTAGGTATAGTGGGCACAGCCCACAATCCTTTGTGGGAGTCGAACTGGCAACCTTGTGGTTGAGAGGACGCGCTCCAACCGAGTCATATGGGAGCTCAGCTCAAGGTGCCGTGTCCAATCTTAGTTGCAGGGGGTGCTGCCCACCATCCCTTGTGGGAGTTGAGGAGTCGAACTGGCAACCTTGTGGTTGAGAGTCCACTGGCCCACGTGGGAATCGAACCGGCAGCCTTCGGTGTTAGGAGCAGGGGGCTCCAACAGCCTGAGCCACTGGGCCGTTTCATCTGTTGACTTTTTGATAATAATCATTCTGACAGCTGTGAGGTGGCATCTCACTGTGGTTTTGATTTGCATTTCTGTGATTAGTGAGTGATGGTGAGCATCTTTTGATACGTCTATTGGCCATCTGTATGTCTTGCTGGAGAAATGTGTGTTCAAATCCTGTGCCCATTTTTTAACTGGATTATTTATTTATTTTTGATGTTGAATTGTACAAATTCTTCGTTTTGGATATTAACCTTTTATTAGACAGATCATTTGCAAATATCTTCTATTCAGTAGGTTGTCTTTTCATTTTGTTGATTTCCTTCACTGTTAAGAAGCTTTTTAGTTTGATGTGGTCCCATTTATCTTTGCTCCTGTTGCCCTTGTCTTAGGAAACATATCCAGAAAAATATTACTAAAAGCAATGTCAGAGTTTACTGTCTATGTTTTCTTATAGCAGTTTTATGGTTTAGGGCTTCACACTTGTCTTTCATCCATTTTGAGTTTATTTTGTATATAGTATAAGAGAGCAGTCCAGCTTAATTTTTTTGCATGCATCTGTCCATTTTCCCCAACACCATATAATAAATGAGACTGCCTTTTCCTCATGGCATATTCATGCCTCCTTTGTCATAGATTAACCAGATAAGTGTGGGTTAATTTCTGGGCTCTTCAGTCTGTTCCTCTGTTCTGTGTGTCTTTTTCTGCCAGCACGATGCTGTTTGGATTACTATAGTCTTGTAGTATAGTTTGAAATCATGGAGCATACCTCCTTCTTCTTTCTCAAGATTGGCTATTCGGGGTATTTTGTGGTTCCATATACATTTTAGGATTATTTGTTCTAGTTCTGTGAAAAATGCCATTGTTGTTTTGAATAGGGAATGCGTTGAATCTGTAGATTGCTTTAGGTAGTACGGACATTTTAATGATATTAATTCTTCAAATCCATGAGCGCATTCATGTGTCATCTTCGATTTCTTTCAGTGTCTTACAGTTTTTGAAGTACAGGTCTTTTGCCACCTTGGTTAAATTTATTTCTAGGTATTTTACTTTTTTATGATGCAATTGCAAATGACATTTCTCCCCTGAATTTCTTTCCGATAATTCATTATTACTGTATAGAAATGCCACTGGTTTCTGTACATTAATATTCTATCCTGCATCTTTACTGAATTCATTATTTCAAATTTCTTTTAGAAGTCTTTAGGATTTCATATGTCATCTGTGAATAGTGAGTTTTCCCTTTTCCTTTCCAGTTTGGATGCCTTTTATTTCTATTTTTTGTCTAAATGCTGTGGCTAGGACTTCCAGTACTATGTTGAATAAAAGTGGTGAGAGACCCTTCTCCTTTATTAGAGTCATATGCATTACATCCTTATACAAGGAAAGCTTTTTTTTTTTTTGCAACTTGAATCATAATAAAAGCACAAAATATGCTATTATATTTACACCAGTGTTTGACATTTTGAAATTTCTTTTATTCCTGATATTCCAAGTTTCCCTTTGGGATCATTTCTCTTCTGTCATAACTTTAATTTTTTTTGCCCAGAGGTTTGCTGACCACAAATTCTCTTCGTTTCCCTTTATCTCGAAACATCTTTATTTAGCTTTCCATCCTGAAGGATATTTTTGCTGCATGTAAAATTCTTGTGACATTTCTTTAAGCATTGTAAAAATGTTCTACTGTCTTCTGGTTTCCATGGTCTCTGATAAGGAATCCAGTTACTGAATTGTTTTGCTATATGTATCATTTTTCTTTTTCTTATTTCAAGATTTTGTCTTTCCTTTTCAGCAATTTATGATATGGCTGGGTGTAGTTTTTTTTTTTTTTTTAAGCTTACTCAGTTTGGAGTATTCCATGCTTCTTGAATCTGTATTCAGATCTTTCAACAAATTTGTTAAACTCTTTTTTTTTTAGTATTTTTTGTGCCTCACCCTGTCTCTCCTTTTTCTGGATGGACGTCAATGTCACAAATTGTAGAACTTTTAGCATTGTTCCACAGGTTCCTGAATCTCTCTTCAATTTTTTTTCAATATTTCTTCCTTCTGTTCTTCAGACTGGATAATTGCTATTGGTCTTTCTTCAACTTCACTGATTTTTCTACTATCATTTAAATTCTGCTATTGTGTGATAATTTCAGTATCAGAGTCATCTCACTTTTGCCATCTGTTGAGTGTCTTAAGCGTTGTTGAGATGTTCCTGGCTTGTATGCTGAGTAATTATGGAATGTATTCTGGGTATTTGAAATGTTTTGTTATGAGACACTTAGCATTGTTAAAATCTTACATAGAATGTTGATTTTTTTTAACCCAAAAAATGACCCATTTAAGTTCAAGACACAAGTTCCAAACCATCTATTGTGGCCATGCTTCCAATTATCAGCTTGCTTTACAAAGTCTTTGCAGTACTATCGATCTGTAACAAGTGGGTGTCACCATGGACCAGTCAGAGACCTAGGCACAGGTGCACTCTACTTTTAGTTTTCAAAAAGTTTTGTGTGCTGTTTTACGGTCACAGTCACACTCAGGGTAAGCCCAGAAGTTCATATATAATTGTATGCAATTTCTTTCTCAAGCTGCCTGCTTTCCTCGATCTCCCTAACACTCCCTGGATTGGAGGGCCCCCCTTTCTTGTTCCTCTAGCTACAGAGCCCAGGCTTGATCACCCTGCCATTTCACAGACTTTAAAACTCCTGTGGATGCCCCTGGAGCCCAAGCAACCAAATGATAGGTTATAAAACACAGTAACAAGTATTCTCCCAATGCTGTTTGGACAACTCCTCTAGTCATACAGAAGGATTCAACTTCCCCCATTTTAGGAGCTTACCAGCAGCCAATTATATCATCACCAAAACACCACATGATTTTAGCTTCTGAATTGAGGCTTCTCTGTTGGCTGAGGTAGGGGAGAGTAACAAAAATTAAGGGATTTTCCCTACTCTGTCCCATAAGGACTCTCCTTCCCACCACTCAGACTAGAAAGAGAACTCACCTCTTAGAGCCCTTTCTACCTACTCAGTGTGTATTTCAGATATTTAGAATGCATTTGTGCCCAGACTGAGTTATGGTAGAAAATAAAACCAGGAATCTTGATGATAAATCAGTTGTACTTTGATTTCTGCCTCCTTAACGTATTTGCCCACTATTATAAAATTCCTGAGCCTCTTTAGTTAATTGCTTCATGCATTATCTACAGGGTTTCAACTTGCATTCTGTGAGAGTGGAGTTTGTACTCTCTTCCAAGATCTTTTTTCAATACAGTGAATTACATCAATTATCAAATGTTAAACTAAACTTTAATTATTGTCATAAATTCCAGTTGGCCACGATGAATTATGCTTTGTATATGCTATTGTATACAATTTACTAAATTTTCGTTAAGGAATTTTGCATCACTGTTCATCAAGGATATTGATCTGGTAGTTCTATAATCTTGTGTGATGTATTTGCTTGATTTTGGTATCAGAGTAATACACACCTTATGAAAAGGGTTGGTAAGTATTCCCACCTCCTCTATTTTCTAATTCTTTGTGTAGGATTGTTAATTTTTCTTATTTAAATCTTTTATATAATTCACCAGTGAAGTCACCTGGACCTGGACTTTCCTTTGTAGGAAGAATTTTATTACTGACTTAAATTTGTTCATTGACATGAGTTGTATTAATTTCCTATTACTACTCTAAGGAATTACCACAAAATTAGTGGCTAAAAAGACACAAATTTATTATCCATTAATGTTTAATGCTGCTATTTATATGATTGGATATCTTCTTACAATCTTATTTCTTTTCTACATGTCTCCTCTGTTTTTTCCCCGTTTCTCCTCCTCTTCCTTTATTTAGATTATTTGAATATGTTCTAGCATTACTTAATTTACCTTTGGGAGTTTTATTTTAAATATCTTAATGTTCCCCTGTGGATTACAATATACAGGGGGTGCCCAAACAATGTATACAAGTGGACACTTTGGTTAATGTTGCTCAAGCAGTAGTTCACCATCATCAGTAGTTTCTGGATGGTGATGGTAACCACTTTGAGCACCTCTTGTAATTGCAGAAGTCACACGTGACTTTCATTTATCTTTTGTTATTGGTATATATTGAATATTACAATTTTAATAGTTTTTGTTTTTTAAAATGTGTATACTTTTTTTGGCATTCTCTGTATATTCTAAACATTTGACAATCCACTTATACTTAACATTATACCATTTAATGTTAAAAATGGATACCTTGTGACTGTATAGGTTTATATGCTTGATATCTCCCCTCAGTGATGTTACAACTGTTATATTTGTTACTTATAAACAGATAAATACAGGTGAACATTATAACTTTTGCTGTAATTAGTTGTCTCATAAAAAAATTAAACATAACAAGGAGAAAATAATTGTCCTTTCCATTTAGTCAGATAATTACAATTTTCAATACTCTTCATTCTATTCTGAGTGTTTGTGTTCCTCAAAAGTTAAACATAGAATTATCACATGACCCAGCAATTCCACTGACAGATACAAACCCCAAAGAATTTAAAAAGCATTCAAACAAAAACTTCTATAACAGTCTATTCTAGCACTGTTTAAAATAGCCTAAAGGTAGAAAACATCACAATTGTCATCCATCCACAGATGAATGGTAAAAATGTATGTGCTAAATCCATACAATGTAATATTCATTCATTATAAAGGAATGAAATACTGATACAATGATAATATATAAAACCTGAATGAACCTTCAAAACTTTATTCACAGTAAGAGACCAAGCACATAAAGCTATATATGATCCCATTCATATGAAATATCCAGGAAAGGCCAATTTATTATATATTATAGAAAGGTGATTAATGGTTTCCAGGAGCTGTGGGGCAGGGAGGAAAATAGGGTTGTGACCAAAGGGTCTCTTTTTTGTGTTGACAATATTCTGGAACACAGTGGTAATGGCTGCACATTATAAATGAATTAAATTTCACTACAATTTTCACTTTAAAATAGTTAATTCTGTTATGTAAATACAATTTATAAATTATAAATTAAGAGAGTAAGGCAATACTTCAACAAAATTGTCATTTTAGCACAAAAAGAAAACAAAATTCTACATTTTCATCAGTATATTGAATACTAAAACTTTTTGAAGATATTTTAAATAAATCTAACAAATGTTAGCCAATGTTTTAAAAAACTTTTATTAAAAAGTATACTTGGCATGTAATATTAGTTTCACCTGTATAACTTAAATTCCACATTTATATACTTTACAATGTGATCACACCAATAAGACTAATAACCACCTATCCCTGTGCAAAGTTATTACAATATTATTGACAATGTTCCCTATGTTGTATACTACATCCCTGTGATTTATTGTATAACTGGAAGTTTGTATCTCTTATTCCCCCACACTTTCATCCCCTCCCCCCTGGAAACCATCAGTTTATTCTCTGTATCTATGAATCTGTTACTATTTCATTTGTCTATTTTGTTTATATTGCACATATATGTGAAATCATACATTATTTTATCTTTCTCTGACTTACTTAGCGCAATACTCTTTAGGTCCATCCATGTTGCCACATAAGCAAGATTTCATCCTTCATCTAAGGCACTAAATTCTTCAGCTCCAGCTCCAATTCTTGTTTGGTTCTTATTAGTTTCAATCTCTTTGGTAAAGTACTCCTGTTCATTAATTTTACTCATGAGCTCACTGAACTGTCTTTCCAAGTTTTTGTGTAGCTCACTGAGTTCCTTCATGACAGCTATTTTGAATTTTCTGTCAGTTAGATCACAATCTTCCAGATTTTAAGTTTGGTTCTTTGAGAACTATCATTTTCGTGAAATTATGAATTATGTTACCGTGATTTTTAATGGAGCTTTTAAAGTTGTTCTGCCAGAGCATTCGAAGTAACAAACACTTTTTTTATTTAATTGGGTTTTATTTACCTAAAAAAAATTTTTTTGGGGGGGGGCTTTGTTCATCTTGATTCTAGTATTTCAACAAGTTGGTAATTAGTGAGGCCTTTCTTCTGTTTTCCAGTAATTGGCGCTATAACGTAAGTTTTTGGTTTCTCCTAACTTATATATGAGAGCCAGCATTTGAGGCCTCTGGTTCCTGGAGTCTCAGTACACATGTGCTGCTGCCACTGTGGGGGTGGGAGGCACACCTGGGTCACAGGTGTTGTTGCGGTGACTAAATCCTCTGGTTTCATGTGCCTCCAGGGTTCCTGGATCCTCTGGTCACAGGCTTTGCTGCCATTGCTCCTCTAGTTAAACCACCTACCTCCACTAGACCCAATCCACCCACCTTCAGATATACAGATGTATGGACCTCTCAGGCTTCCTGGTGTGCATGTGTAGAGGAACTTTTGTTGGGAAATGGACATCCTTCTGGTTATAACTTGAAGGGGAGAGACAAAGGGAATGGCTTACACCGCCACAATGCTGATATCACTCCCTTTTTTCTTTTTAACTTAAATCCGTTCCAATCTTGGCTTGATTACACATAAAATTTTATTCTCAAGATTGATTTTCCACAAACGTTCTACAACTTACTATATCCATTTATGTTTCGTCCTATCTTTTTTTCTCATTCGTTTTTTTAAATTTTTTTTTTATTACTAAAGTTTATTGGGGTGGTGATTGTTAAAGATAGATTTCAGGTGTACAATTATGTAACACATCATCTATATATCACATTGTGTTTACCACCCAGAGTCAGCTCTCTTTCCATAACCATATATTTGATCCCCTTTACCCTCATCTACAATCCCCCTACCCCCTTACCCTCTGGTAACCAATAAACTATTGTCTGCGTCTATGAGTTTTTATTTCTTCATTTGTTTGTCCTGTTCTTTTGTTGTTTTCAGGTTTATATACCACGTATCAGTGAAATCATATGGTTCTCTTTATTTCGCTTAGCATTATAATCTCAAGATCCATCCATGTTGTCGCAAATGACACTATTTCATCTTTTCTTATGGCAGAATAGTATTCCATTGTGTATATATACCATAACTTCTTTACCCACTCATCTACTGAAGGACACTTTGGTTGTTTCCATGTCTTGGCCACTGTAAACAAAGCTGCAATGAACATTGGGGCACATATATCTTTACGGATAAATGTTTTCAGATTTTTTTGGTAGATACCCAGCAGAGGGATTGCTGGGTCATATGGTAATTCTATTCGTAATTTTTTGAGGAACCTCCACACTGCCTTCCATAGAGGCTGCACCAGTCTGCATTCCCACCAACAGTGTATGAGGGTTCCTTTTTCTCCACAGCCTCTCCAACACTTGTTACTATTTGTCTTGTTGATGATAGCCATTCTAATTGATGTGAGGTGATATCTCATTGTGGGTTTTATTTGCATTTCTCTGATGATTAGTGATGTTGAGCATTTTTTCATGTCTATTGGCCATTTGTATGTCCTCTTTGGAGAAATGTCTCTTCAGGTCCTCTGCCAATTTTTTAACTGGATTTTTTTGTTGTTGTTGTTGAGTTATATGAGTTCCTTATATATTTTGGGTATTAGCCCCTTAT
Source organism: Rhinolophus ferrumequinum (assembly GCF_004115265.2). Taxonomy (NCBI): domain Eukaryota; kingdom Metazoa; phylum Chordata; class Mammalia; order Chiroptera; family Rhinolophidae; genus Rhinolophus; species Rhinolophus ferrumequinum. The sequence goes on from NC_046284.1 coordinate 598,936, forward strand.
CAGAGGCGTTGTTTGCAAAAATCTTCTCCCATTCAGTTGGCTCCCTCTTTATTTTGTCGATGGTTTCTTTTGCTGTGCAGAAGCTTTTAAGTTTCATATAGTCCCATTCGTTTATTTTAGCTTTTACTTCCCTTGCCTTTGGAGTCAAATTCATAAAATGGTCTTTGAACCCAAGGTCCATAAGTTTAGTGCCTATGTTTTCTTCTATGCAGTTTATGGTTTCAGGTCTTATGCTTAAGTCTTTGCTCCATTTTGAATTAATTTTGGTATGTAGTGACAGCAGTCTAGTTTCATTCTTTTGCATGTGGCTTTCCAATTCTCCCAGCACCATTTACTGAAGAGGTTGTCTTTTCTCCATTGTATGTTTTTGGTTTCTTTGTCAAAAATTATCTGTTAATATTTATGTATGTTTATTTCTGGGTTCTCAATTCTATTCCATTGGTCTCTGTGTCTGTTTTTCTGCCAATACCATGCTTGTTTCGATTATCGTTGCCCTGTAGTACAAGCTGAAGTCAGGGAGTGTGATGCCTCCAGTATTGTTCTTTTTTCTTAGGATTGTTTTGGCTATTCAGGGTCTTTTGTGGTTCCATACAAATCTGATGATTTTTTGGTTCTATTTATTTAAAAAATGCCACTGGGATTTTGATGGGGATTGCATTAAATCTGTATATTGCTTTGGGTAACATGGCCATTTTAACTATGTTGATTCTTCCAATCCATGAACACGAAATGTCTTTCCATTTCTTTGTGTCTTCTTCAATTTCTTTTAAAAATGTCTTATAGTTTTCAGTATATAGGTCTTTCACATCTTTGGTTAAGTTTATTCCTAGGTATTTTATTCTCTTTTCTTATTCTTAAACAATGATTTTACTCTAGAGAAAAAATTACTTTTTTCTTTAACAAACAACAAAAAAAAGTCCTGTATGTATTGTTTTTCTGTAAACACATTCTAGTTTCCTTATCTACTTTTCATATATTGTCATTTTCTTTCACTCTTATTATTTCTAGTGGTTTTATTTTTATATATTGAGCTTTTGTAATTTTTGCTATCCAGTGAAAACTAGG